>NW_004524594.1:5521609-5567699 GCF_000260255.1 Octodon degus | reverse complement strand
ATTTCACTGACCTTATCAGACCCAAAAGCTACACCTCTTTTTGCATAGGTCCTGCTTTACCTTGGTCTTAACCATCCAGCAGAAAAGTATAAAAACAAAATATAAGAAGTAAAACCATGCTGTTACGTTGAGCTGTAGGGGACTCATGTCAACAATTTCTGACATTGCCAATCAAGCAGAAGACCCCATACTATTATGTGCAACTGGACTCTTTTAGAATATTTTGCTGAGTTTACACACCTGTAATATTCAAATGACAGAACTTAACAAAAAAAAAAGGGTATACAGATGAATGGCCATTTTGTATCTGTGTATTCAAAGTGGTTAAAATAGATATATAGTTACATTCTCTTAATGAATAGTGTGATTTGTTCTAATGGTGTTTGTAAATAGGATATCATGTCCGTATCTTGTACAACAATTAACCCCTAGGAAGAATGTATGCAATGTGTGAATTATTGAAACTGTCCTAATTTGATTTAAAACTGTCTCATTGCTGTCTTTTTATCAATAAAATTATGGGAAAATAAATAAATAAATAAATAAATAAAATATTTTTAAATTTGGAAATAGAATAAGAAAAAAAATGAAATTAGTGAGCGAGATTTAATACTTTAAGGTGAAAGTTTTTCAGAAACTTTTTAAACTTCATCAAAGATAAAACTGCAGAATTTTAGGATTTAAATTTTAAAAGGAAAAATAAATTCTTAAAATGCTGGAATAACACACTGGAGAATTACTTTTATAATGCCATCTAATTATAGCTTAATATGACATTAGCTTTTGAGATTAAACAGAAAATAATAGTATGGCTTATTGCATAGAATAATAAAATCAGAGACCATTAAAATGTGATCAAATTAATATACATGGGAATATTTTTGCAATTTATATGAATGACAGGAGTTTTGAATCATTAGACATAAACAACTGCTCTAAAAGTTGTAAAAGCCAAAAAAAAAAGAAGAGACAAAATTCAAATTCATTTTCAGACAATGAAATACAACAGAATTGTAAGATATTAAACTTCATTTTAAAATTTTTGTGTAAATCAAACAAATAACATGCCACTTGAAAGAGAAAAAATGTGTTTAAATAATGTGTTAGTAAGGATACAAATTGATGCCATATTTTTCAGAGACATTTTCAACATCACAATGTCCATCAGGATACCCTTTTCAACAGGGATGCTTCGTGTAACCTATACTGAAGTCATAATATAACATTATAAGTATATGGGAAATGAGAAAAGTTACCTATTGTAGCAATGCTTGTGATAGAGAAAAACCAAAAAATTGAATTAATCTTTATCATTACCCATTATACACGATACAGGAATATATGTATAGAAACCACTTCAAAATGAGCATAAAGAACTTTAAAAGATATCTATCAAAATAATGGCATTTCTTTTTAAATGTGCAAATGTGTGTCTATGTGTATTGCATCTGTGTATATATTGTATGAAAGTAATTAAAAAGTTATAGGCTGGGGAGATAGCGCAGTAGAATAAGTGCTTCCCTGGCAAGCGCAAGGGCCCGAGTTCAATCTCTGGTACAAAAAAAAAAAAAAAAATTGAAAAGTTATAAAACAAAACTTTTCAAAAGCTGCTATGTTGGAGCAAAACCTTATTTACTTTCCTTTTTCTAGATTTATATTTTTGTTTCAAATTTTTATTAGAAGTATATACACTTCCTAAAAGCTGTAAAACATTCAAAATATCAATGTCAAAGTAAAGTGATTGACTTATGAAATATAACATGATGTTTGAACCTAGTATTTACATACTACATTTTGAATTTTGAAAATGTTACTTTACTATCAGTAGTCAACTCTGATAATGTAAGAATAAAGTTTTACAGTCTTTAATTTCTTCCATACTACATTACTTGTTGCACATTTTACAAGATCATTCAAATGAATGCATATAGTAAAATAATACCATTTATTATCTCAGAGACAGGTATTAACGTGTGCTCCCCGGGATATTTAAGATTCTGGGGTGACCCAAGGAAATCTTCTCCCTTCTTTAGGCTGGTCTTCATTGCAATATCACAGTAAAGGCATCAGTTTTCCACTTGTACAGTTTAAATGTGAATTTGAAACAGTGCTTTGATTTTTTTTCCAAAAGCAAGAGCATGAAATCATCAAAGGTACCTACATTGAAGGAGATCTCAAAATTGGCTTCTCCAGACTTCTTGTTCCATCTCAAGTACCCATTTTTTAGAATTAAATATTGACTCATATAAATAATTGTGACTTATTTTAGATGCATTATTAACTTATGAGTCCTCCAAGGCTTAGCCAAGTTCTCTAATCGACCCCTCCCTCCCCTCCTATGAACCACCAAAATTCCACGGAGACATTTTTTTTTTTCACAGAGACATTTTTGACTCACTGGTTAATTTCATTCTTCATTTTTGTGTCCTCCAGCACATTTTATTTGGCACCACTTCTTAGGTTTGTGAAAATCGGTGGAAACTGATCTGAGAGGCCCCTGTTTTCCAAAAATCCACTATCAAGGAGAGGAGGCCAGGATTAAGAAAACTTATACACTTATAAACAGTGATAAATATTATGAAGGAAAGAGTCAGTGTGCAAGAATAAGGAAGAACAAAGGAACTACTTAACTTACCTTGCCACAGGGTAATTTTATTCCAAAGTCCTAGAATACGGAAACTACGTCATTTCTTTTCCCGTGTAATTGATTTTCCTTTAAAATGAAGTCATTCTTGTTCTGCAGTAAATTCGGCTGCTGTAAGGATAACTGATCTGCACTGATCAGGATTTGTGCGTGTATACCTCACGTTGGACCCATAACCAGGGACATAATGGAGCTACTAGTTCTCCATGTCCATACTTGCAGCTCCGTGGTGGTCTGCAAGGCCACTGAAACGCAAACCAAAAGAACCCCTGCTGCTGGCTCTCATATTTTATGCTTTTAGTACAGAGTCTACAGGGTCTTACTCCGCAAATAGGACCCGTAGTGAGTCCCCTGTTTTCAGCTTCCCAAGCGCTGAGATTACATGCCACCACACCCAGTCTCAATCACCCTCGCAGTGGCCCCGAGAGTCGGCTGGCACTGCACGCAGGAGATCGAACCCTGGCCACCGCACTCTGCCTACGCAGGCGCTTTAGTCTGCTGAGCTATCTGGCCGGCCCACACTTGCTCTCATATTAAGCCGCCAGAATTACTGTATTCTAAGTGGACACGGTAAAGAAAGATGAGAAGCAAGAAGAAAAAGAAAAGATACCTAAGTAGTATGCATGCAGAAATCTAATTGGGTTTAGGAACAGAAGGTTTGAATCCGAACCATGACATTATTTATGGCTACTTATATAAATACTATCACTTAAAACACTGCATAAGCTTCTGTGAAAGAATAGTGGCTGGGACAATTGCAATTACAGCATATCTAATCCTGATAAAGGCCTCAGTTCTCTCCACAAGTGATAGACGATGAGTGTGTACATGTTCTTGGGTGGCAAACGAAAACATGAGTCCTTGTAAGAAAGATTTTTCCTTATCTTTTTTAATCTATATCCATGTTCTTTGGTTCAGAGAAGTAAGGATTCATTCAGAGAAAGGATGATTTTGACTCTCACAACGCATTGGAGAATAATAGCTAATAGATAGCTGGAAGAAATCAAGAGTTTAGTAACTAAGATTCCTCCTAGGAGATTGAAAAGGCACATACAACATGAGGAGGAAAAGCCCGAATGGAAATCTAGCTCTGATCTTGACTTCTTGTGCATTTCTTTGACTGTTTACAAGAAATCTGCAGGGAAGATGAGCATTCTGCTTAACCCTCCTGTGGCTCCTGAGAAAATTAAAATCAGAACCCTATCTTATCAAGGCAAATGGAATAGGGTTCTCATCCCTCCCATTCCAGTGCTGTGGGAGAACCAAACACATCCAGACAGAGAGCATTCATTATTTGTGCAGGCACAGATGTATTGTTTAGCTTCTCAAATTGTATTTTCTCATTTTCAATAGAAGCATACTAATGCTTAATTTCTGCATAAGAAATAACATATGGCAAATTGCAATGGTTCATACCAGAGGAAGCAGTCCCAAAATATTATCAACAGTAATAATATTTACTTGTGTATCTTAATTTTTCTCCGTGGGGCAAGTTTTGTAATGCAAGAGGTAGTAGGCGATGTCATCAGCTTTGATGACTCAGTTGTTAAAGTGCAGAAACTTACTGTTTTTATCTCTCATAGAGGTCATAGACACTAATCAGTACTGTGCAGTATGTGAAACTTCTGCTCAACAGGAAAACATTGTGTGATCCCAAATGTCAATAATGCCAAGGTGGAAAACTCTGTCTTATTCTCTAGTAACCCGATTCAACTTTGTATAACATAAGATAATTTAGAAGAATGTAAAAGTCTCTTTTTTTTCCAAAATTTTATTGATAAACAGATAGCAATGAGACAGTTTCAAATCAAATCGGAAGTACAGATTCAACAAATAGCACACTGCATATGTTCTTCTTAGTGGTTAATTGCTGTACAAGATGCGGACTTGTGATCCTATTTACAAACACTTTAGAACAAATCATTCTATTCGTTAAGAGAATGCAACTATATATCTATCCCAACCACTTTGAATACACAGATACAAAATGGACATTCATCTGTATACCCCTTTTCTCCTAAGTTCCGTTATTGAATATTATAGGTGTGTAAACTCAGCAAAATATTCTAAAAGAGTCCAGTAGCCCATAATAGCATTGGGTCTTCTGTTTAACTGACAATGTCAGAAATTATTGACCTGAGTCCACTCAGCATGGCTTTACTTCCTATATTTCGTCTTCATACTTTTCTACTGGATGGTTAAGACCAAGGTAAAGCAGGACCTGTGCAATAAGAGTTGTAACTTTGTGGTCTGAGAAGGTCAGTGAAATGCCCTCAGGATTTATCCTGAGATTCTGTACCTCAGATTGTAGAACCTTTGTCAGTGTAGCCATGTGGATGAGTCACAGCCATTGCTTGGCCAATGTGCTCTCTGTGAAAGCCTGAGAGAGGGTTTTCTCCCCATGTAAAAGTCACTTTCTGATAGCATGTAGAGATGCAATCTAGAAGATATAGTTAAACATCTGATGGACAAGAGAATAAGTATAGTGGAATTTTATGCCTTTTGATGGATCAAATGAGGTACATTACTTTACACACCCAACAATGTCACACAGAATGGATTGCTGCCTTCTTTTTATAAATGAGAGAACTGAGTTTAAAGAAGTTCAAGGGCTGGCAAGATATTTCAGGGGACTATACACTTGCTTAGGCAACCACAAGGACCAGGATTCTATCCCGGTCCCACTTGCCACACCTGCCTGCCCCCTGTGGGTGCTGAGCCAGCAACCAAGTCCAGGCTTGGTGGTACACACCTGTAATCCCAGTGCTGGAGAGGGGGAAAACAGGAGGCTCACTATGAGTCTGAGCTCTATAGTGAGACCGTGTTTTAAAAAAAAAAAAGTTCCTGGGTGATCTTAGGTAACAGATACCAAGAGTTAGAGAAGACTTGGAAACCACTTCCTTTTCACAATGCTTCCAATAATTTTCCTCTACTCCATGCTGGGAGGGATAAATGGTAGAAGGGGGGGGGCACATAGGATCTTTACTGATGCATTTCCTCAGACAGCATATTGGGGGGTGGAAGGACCATACAGGTCCCTGAACTTGTAACAAGATTATTTCTTGCCCTGTCATCCTAAAATCCTCTGTCTTTTCCTCATCCAAAAGGAGACCCCATATTTTCAGGCAATGTGTTTGATATTCTGTCCCATTCTCTCCTGCAGACCCACTTCCAAGCCCTTCCCATTTTGGGGGCTGCCAGCTGCATCTTGGACGTCCATGCCCTCCACTGTTTCAGCAACTACCAGTTTTCACTCCTAAGCCTTGGTCTCTCTCCTCCTGATCTGTAAAATCCAATTTAACTGGAATCAATTGCCTTTATGTTTCTCTGTTCTCACATAATGGCAAATCTTCCCATTCTTTCTCTCTAGCTCCATCCCTCTTAACATTGCTACTCTTCACTAATTGAGGTCAATATATTCACCTTAATTTATTTGGAGAACCTAAACAATACACTCATAGAAGATGGTATGTAAAGGTTATATTTCTGAGTTAATAAAACTGACACCCAATTACAGCTAACAAGCACAATCTTACAAACATTAAAGAAAGCAGCGAAGATTGCATGGCACATCATGTGCATACTCATATAGAAGCTAATAGTCACCAACCTATTGTTCAATGTCCCCACATCAGCATCCTTGCTATACTTTGACACACTGTCTAGTTCTTGGTTGGGTTCAGAGGGACAGGAAAGACACCTAGAAAACCACCAAAAGATCCAAATTATGGGCTCTCCTCAAACGGTACAAAACAAAAAATTATTACAATTAAATAAAACATTTGGGTCTGTTTTCAGAATCAAGGAACATAATTACAGGCTCTGTAAAAGGATGACATAGTAGAACCAGAGGAAGAAAAGGACAAAAATCAAGTAGAATGCAAGGTTTTTGAAGTAGGGGGGAAAAATCATGACTTCTATCTTTAGTAGACTGAATGAGTATTTGAATTGCGTTTAAACATGGAGACCTACCTGAACTACAAGAGACAGTGGGAAGCCCACATTATCCCTCTATAACCCAGAGGAGCATGGTGCTAAAATCATCACTTGGTGCAAAGAAACTAACAAAAATTGTGAGATCGTGGGCTTTCTAAAACGCATGGTTCATTCCTCAGAAAATCAGATAGGATGGTAATATTTAAGGTTGAAAACTGCTTTTAAAGGTCCAGGTTCTGCTTCCAGTACATCAAGTGCAAGGCTTTCCAGCAGAATTGAGGAAAGGGAACCACTGTGCAGTCGCACGTGCTTCAGGGAGACAGTGTGCTAGCCTTGCCTCCGACCCAAACCTAGTGAAAGCAGACTTTAAGATGATCATATTCCCAATTTAAAGAAGACAGAAGCCAAATATCTGAGAAGTGTCATGACTTCAGGCCTTGTGCTAAAGTTATGGGAAGAAGCATCATTCCACCTTTCTAACCTTCACAGATTACAAGAGCTCCCTAACAGACTCAAATGGCCAGAGTTCAACTCCAAGCATAGCAACTCACCAGGTACAAGACCACAGGCAACTTACTTATTTCCTTTGTGTTTCAGTTTTCATCTGTAAATTAGATTTAACACTAGCAAGGACTGAATGAGATAACACTAGTAAAATGCTTTAATGTGTATATATATATATATATATATATATATATATATATATTCTCTGGGATTATTCAAAAAGCCATAAGATTTTATTAAATTTCATTTTATTTTAGTAGGTTTTGGCTTTACTAGGCAGTTTAGTGGCTTTGTTTTCTGCTGAAACACAATACAAAGAGGAGAGACTCATTTTGGCTCACGGTTTGTACAGGTTTGAGTCTATAGTCAGCTGGTTCCAAGGCAGAACTGCAGAGTACAGAGGCCCAGCAAAGGATGGTGCTCAGTGTGTCCTGGAGAAGAAGCAGGGCACCAAGGGAGGATCCCGGCTGGCCTCCAACTTTCAGTGGTCCTCCTTCCCTAGCCTCCTCAGTGCTGAGATTGCAGGTATGTGCCACCACCCCCAGCTGATTTATCTGTCTCTTGTATGCCTCTATCATCCCACATACCTACTGAAATATAAGATTTTGAGAGAAATATTTATTTTTTCTCTTTTGTTCACTGACATAGCTCTGAAATCTATAGTGGTGACTGAAATATATCATGTGATCAACAAGTATTTATAGCCTAATGAGGTGCAGGAGGAGGGGTGGCACCAAGCCAGCCATGCAAATGAATATGACCTATTAACCATAGGAACCCAGAGCCAACTCAAAGAACATGGTTCCCTAACCCTGCACCTAGAGCCAATCAGAAAGTGCCATCTTCAATTTTTCACTTGCATCTAGTTTAGAACTAAATGGGCCTCTGACAGCACATCTTAAGTGTGAGGTTGGACCAAGTGAGGTTCTGATAGGAAAACTGATCTAATGCTCCCTTCACCAATCTAGGAAAGGGAGGTGAAGAGGATCCCTAGTATTAACCTTATGGCCACTGCGAATCTCCGGATAGGCCAGCTTGCATGCCACAGAGCTTTCTCACCTGTCTTGCCCAAGTCTTGTTCAGAACACCAATTACAGGGATCTCTTTTGGACCAGAAAGCCAGTAACAGTAAAGCATAAATACAATAGTGCAGTAATATCAGATTTTAAATGTACTCATGGTTTAGGTAGTAGGTAATACAGACAGAGAGGATTGATTTGATTAAAAGATATTTCATTCTAATTAGCAAAAAATGTTATGTTTCCTTATGGCACAGCTTATTTTGCCTTAGTCATGGTTGACACAGTCCAAGTCCATTTATGTACATATGTATATATGTATGTATGTATTTACGTATTTGATTGTTGCAAGGTCTCACTACACAGCTCAGACTCGTGATTCTACTGCTTTCAGTCTCCCCAGCACTGGAATTACAGGCATGTGCCACCGCTCCTGATTGCCATGGCCCGCACAGCATGTCCAGGGACAGATCCAGCACTGCATATGGTAATGGGAATCAGACCACAGTCCCTGAGTTGCCTAAGCTCACATGAGAAGGTCCTGTAGTCCACTGAGCTTCTTGCCAGCTCCAAGTTCATTTATTAAAATAGTACTTTTTTCTCATGTGTCATAGGTACAAAGAATGTAAGCAGCATCTTTGGAAAAATCTCAGACATTAAGGCACAGATTTAGCAAGCAGGATCTAAGAATTGTGGCTTTCATTAACCTCAATGATATATAGGGCCAGCCAAATAGCTCAGCAGATTAAAGCACCTGAAAGCAGGCACAGGAATCTGGGGTTTGATTCCTGGGCCTGCCACACTGGTCCGCCCCCAGGGTGTACTGAGACAGCAATTGAGACTGGCTGTGGTGGCACACCCCTGTAATTCCAGTACTTGGGAGGCTGTAAACAGGCACATCACTACAAGTTCCCTCTAGTAGTGAGACCCTGATCACCTTGTAGACCCTTCCCTAACATATACACATACACATATGTGATATATAATAGTTCTGATACATTACTGTGGTAGACATAAGAATGGTTTCCAAAGCGGCCAACATCTTAATCTCTGAAACCTATGAAGGTGTTAAGGTATAACCAAGAGGAAATTGAGATTTCAGCCTTCAAAGAGTGCTAGGCACCTTGAGATGAAGAGATTATTCTCAATGATGCAGGTAAAAAGAGTGGCATTACCAGAAGCCTTATAACTGAGGAAGGAATAAAGGAAGAGAGTCAGAGTAGGCAAAGGAGATATGGCAATGGAGATAGAGGTCAAGGTGACTCAATCACTCATTTTAAGGAAAGAAAGAAGCCAAAAGTCAAAGATTATGAATGAATAATTCTACAAACCGGAAGTGTTGAGGAATTTTTTTCACTAGTCTTCATAAAAAAACAGCTGTCTATACCTTGATTTTAAGTCTATAAAGTACATTTATAAACACTATGGAAATATGTATGGTGATTCCTCAAAACACTAAAACTAGACGTTGCATTTGACCCAGCTATTGCTCTTCTAGTTATTTTCTCAAAACAATTAAATTCATCATGTTATCGAGTCATGTGCATAACTATGTTTATATCAGCAAACTTCACATTAGCTCAATTTTAAAAACAGCATATGTGTCCATCACTAGATGAATGGATAACAAAATTCTGGTATTTTAACACAGTGGAGTACTATTCTGCCATAAAGAAAGACAAGTTGAGTTATTCGTAGGAAAACGAATGCATGTTAAGGTCAAAATGTTAAGTGAAATGAAATAGATACACAAACTTAACTATCAATGGTTTCTCTTATGTGAATAACACAAAAACATATAAGCACAAAGTAAAAGTTAGCTAACAGAAAGGAAAGGCATACATCTTTCTCAAATGAAGAAGGACAAAGAGATGGAGGAGGGAGGGAAGGAGGGAGATTTTAAAAATGAATTAAAGTGTGTTATAGGCATGTACCAACTTTGCAGCTGGACTGCAAACAATTACTAATAAAACATTACAAAATTTGAAAGGACGCATTGAGAAATTGCATTCAACAGAATAGTAAGGTAATAAATGTTTATTGTTCTTACTACCTCCCAATTGGTAGTAATTTTTAACTGTGAAAATAAGGAACTAATACATCTAACACAGTTTTCAACAAGCACTTTTATCATTAGCACAACCATCAAAACACAAAAGAATATTCAGCCCAAATGTCTATATCCAGCTAACCGCTTTGGTGGAATGAAGACAGGCTCTTTACTCTGTGTATCTTCATTCATTAAGTACGGAAAAGCAAATATTATCACCAGTCATAAGGTATTAAATTCAATTGTCTGTATTCCAAAGTGACATCCAAATAATAGTTGTAGCTGAAATTATTTTCCTCCCCTAGTGATATATTGAGAAGACATTCCTAGCCTACGTGAATAAAAAGTATTTGTTTTCTTTTAAATACCAAGAAAATATACTTTCTATTTTCACACCAAAAGCAAAAGAAGAAGAAAACAGAAATTAGATTAAAATGCATCCTTCTTGAATTGTAATGGATTGGATTTTTCAATTTAGCTTAATTCAAGTTAATTTCTACCTATTTCTTCCAATTATTCCATTTTTCTCTTTTTTCTTTTAAAGTGCAGAATAAAGATTTAGAAAGAAAACCTCAGCTTCAGTAGATGCTGATTTGAAAGGGGGGGGCATATTTTCTCAATTCAAAATAAAAAAGGCTTTCAACAGCAGGTCTGTAGATTTTTGAAAATCCTAATTAGACTGAATTAAATGACTAAAATGCTACTAATTACTTTTTAATTTCACGGGAGATGTTTACAAAGCACAGTAGAATGAGTAATACAGCACTTCAAATGATTACTAATGTTGCCATTCTGTCTGACTTAATCTCAATTAGTATAAATCACACTGCCATCATTGTTAATTGCCATTTCTTTCAAGCAAAATGGTAATTTCTCTTTACAATCTTACAATTGCTGTTTGTTTTCTCCAAAGTATCCCATTTGATAAGCCCGATGAAGAGAACATTTTTAGCCCCTGTCTTTTCTTCAGTTTGAGACAAGTGCATTTGTTGTTATCACATTTGGAGGTAAGTGTTCATTCCTATTTACTTCTTGATACAATGAAATTTTAACTAGGTTGTCATTACAAGTAGAAATTCAAAAGTAGCTATAATTCCAGAGAATTCTCTTTCCATATGAATGACAAGTGAAAAGTTCTTTTTTAAGACCCAAGAGATTTTTCTTTTTTGTCTTTATATGACCCATTTAAGTTTTATTTAAGAAATTCTTCATTACAAAAGAAAAGAAACAGCCCTTTGGATATTAAGATTTTTGGACACCCCCTCCCCCAGCTTCTATCCATTATTTCTCTATATTCAGTTTATTTTCTTGGGGATAGCAGTGAGCTCAGTACTCCTCATGCATGAGTGGAAACTACAAACAGCTGACACATGTTCCTCAACAGTAATTAATTTGATAAACTCAGAGATAGATATGTAAATAATGAATTTCAGGTGTTTAGTGACTGGCCTACTGTGAGCATTAAATAAGTGGTATTACTAATAATAAATAGTATATGACACTTTTATTTGTAAATTGCTTGTTCCCCTTATATAACAAGATAGTCATTTGTAGTATTTAATCATTCACTAGTCTCAAAAAGCTCTTCTGGATAGGAGCTCAACTTCATAAGCTTCCTGCATGGATGGAATCTTGATGTGTCCATTTATGAAACAGTAAGACAGATGGAGAAAAAGTCAAATATCAAGAGCAAACCTTCAGCAGCAGGGCAGACACTATGTCTTCAACCTTCTATTTACATGGCTATGGGGCTGCCTTTCCATCCAGAAGTTGGTGATGTAGTCTGTAAAGAAAAAAAAAAAAATCTTTCATGGCCCCAGCATCCAAATTCTTTAAGGGACTGCATTTCTTTTATGAACCTAACTAGTGGGGACTTTGTAACATTTTGTCTTTGAGGTTGATTCTAGACACAGGTTGTAACAAGAGTTGGACTCCAATAAAACCAGTGATATTTATTCATTAATGTTGTTCCTCTTTCCAGAGTGTGCTTTCTCTGAAGACAGGACACCATTCTTATTGAACAAGCTTGTAAAATTCAAAACACTTAAAGATGCATCAATTTTTTGATCCCATCTCTGCCATCCTTTAGACAACAACTACAGAGTGCTGGTAGTTTCACAGATGCATGCACAAAAGGTCAAGTTTAGCCATTGGTGCTTTTAAAAATTTTAAAGAGCAAGTCGCTGCATTATAATGAGTTTTGGGGTTCACCTTGAGGCTAATGTAAGCTGAAGGACTTGTGGTTTTTCAGAACGTTCCCCATTTTTTTTTCTCTTCACCAGCATGTGCCTTGCTAACTAGCACAATTTTCATATCATTATAGAGGATGTAAAGGGCTTTTCCTCTCAAGAGCCAGTTTGGAGTCCCACCTTCCCCACCTTGTTGTGACCTATTCATTGCCTATGTCTTTGGCATTAATGAGACCTCTCAGTTTTGACTTCTAACTGGATTCGCTCTCCCCACTGCTGTCTGTACCTTTGCTTCTGACACTCAGCTAAGTTCTGTCCTCTGTCAAGCTTCCAATTACATATTTTACTTAGCTATTTTAATATGATAGAAAAACAAACTCATCAAAGATGTAGTGGGTGGAAAGTGATTGAAGTAAATCATGCCGTGTGCACTCCCTCTGTATAGCTCCTGTGATGACTATTCCAGGAAGTCAAGGTAATAGTTTTACTGAACAAACCACTCATCCTGGATTACCTCAGGTATCAAAGAACACACACACACACACACACACACACACACACACACCAGCATATCATTCATCTTTCTCCTGGGTAAGTGTAAACTTGGAATGAACACTCATCTTCCCTAATGGTCCAGGACAATTGTTACCTAAAGAAGATGTTATCTGTTCCATGATCTCTCTATTACTTTTCTCTCATTGCTGGGACAAAGGGCCTGACACCCAAAATTAAGGAAAGAAATATTTATTTAGCTCACAGGTAGTGAAGGTCTCAGTGTCTACTTGCATGGCTCCAAGGGTAGAGCAGCACGTGGCAGAGGGCAGCCATTTGTGGCAGCAGAGAAAAGCAAAGAGCAAGAGTCAAAAGGGAGGAGCAGTGACTGTTGCAGCTAGCAAGCCTCTTTCCCTTCCTTATATTGTATGAAGATTACCTACCCCAGAGCAGGGGTAGCACTCACACCTATAATCCCCACATTGGATCATGAATTAATCACAAAATCTAGAAGGTATTCCAATGACTGCATGAGGATTTTGGGGGACAACTAAGCACAAACCATAACACATGGTTGCTCGGGCTCTAGCATGATGAGTTTGGGGCAAATAAGCACAGATCTTTTAAAAGAATGTAAGGTCAGTATCAAAACTGAGAAATAGAAACCACACAAATTCCCATTAACCAAGGAATGCATAGTAGATACATGGTATTTTTGTGCAATGAAGTATTTACTCAGTTATAAACAAGAATAAACTTGAGGTTTTTATGGGTAAATATATGCAACTAGAGCTTGTACTCATAAATGAAATAAATCAGAATCGCATGTGTGAACATCATATTGTATCTCAAGTATAAGAACCTAAAAGAGTAAATAAAATCAGAAAGGTACAATAGATGTAGCAAAAGGGAAAGAAACTGCTCAAAAGAAATGAACAATTGGGATGCAGGAAAGGAGAAAAGAGAGAAAGAAGGAAGGAGAAAAAACATGTATGTGTATAGTCAAGATGGCTAGGATGATTATACTTCTAATTTCTATTTATTTAAGGCACAGTTAATCCTTAAAATTTTATTTTGGCCAATTTTATATGCTTATATCTAATAATCTAAGCAACTACTTTGGAGACAGCAGTGTACAATATAACAACTATTCTTGCATTCTTATCATTTTGTTTTTTGAAATTCTGTACTGTCTCTAATTTTAGCTATGATTTTTTAATTTTCTTTAAAATAATTTTTTTACAAAGTCTAAGAAGTAAGTAGAGAACAAGCAGCAAACAAAGACAGAAATTAGGGGCTAAGAAAGTAAATATTTAAGACAGGTGTGGAGGGAAAGAAGGAGGTCATATAAAGGAAGTCAACCACCACTGCTTGTGTTTGGCAACTCAAAAGTTATTTTTTAATAATTTTATTGAGAAACAAATAGCAATGAGACAGTTTCAAAACCAATTAGTAGGACAGTTTCAATAATTAATACATTGTATATTGTTGTCTTCTTTGTGATTATTCATAGTACAAGATGCAGATATAATATCCTGTCCACAAACACCATTAGAACAAACCTTTCTATTCATTGAATTAAGAGAAAATAGCTGTATATCTAGCCTAACTATTTTGAATATTCAGATACAAAATGGTCATTCATTTGTATCCCTTTTTTTGTTTAGTTTTGTCAGAGAAGGGTATTCCATTGTCATTTAAATATTGGAGGTATGTGAATTCGGCAAAATATTCCAATATAGTCCAGTAGTCCATAACAGTAGTGGGTTTTCCATAGGACTGGCAATGTCAAAATTTGTTGACTTGAGCCTTTTACAGTTCAGCATATTAATATGGCTTTACTTTTTATACTTTGTCTTTATACTTTTTTGCTGGCTGGTTAAGACCAAGATAAAGCAAGAGTTACATTTCTTGTTATATAGGTCTTGCTTTATCTTGGTCTTAACCCAATAGTTTTAAATGAATTTTGACTTACTTAGGTCGATTGTTATGGAAATTTGATATTTCCTGGACTTTTTACTTCTTTTCCTTTTCATTCCACCCAGGCTACAAGCCTATTAGACAATGTCACCAACCATCAGGGAGTGTCTTCCCCTCATCTAATTATCTATATAAAAATCAACTTTGAAAATTTACCCAAAGAAAAATTCAAAAGTGTGATTTACTAAAATTCTAGGTATTTATTTATCCAATCTGTAGACAATCAATGTTAATCCTCACAAGAGGAGCACATCCTGTAATTCCAACTATTCAGGATGCTGAGGCAGAAGGATCACATACCTAAGCCAAGCTTGGGTAATTTAGCAACCTAGTGAAACCCTCCCTCAAAGGAAAATATAAAAAGGGGAGAAATGGCTTTGTTATGGTAAGGCTGAAAATGTAACTCAATGCAAAGATCTTGGTTTCAATCCTTAGAACACTCCTCTAAAAGGAGAGGTATTGCAGTACACACACACACACACACACACACACACACACACACACACACTGTATGTGTAAGGTAATGTTGGCCTTTTTATCCCAGGTAGAAGTAAAGGAAAAGGAATTAGTGTCATGTGCATATAATATATGCCCAGTCAAGGTGGACAACAGACCCAGCCATGGAGCCTTAAGAAAACGCGCATGGTTGGACTCTGAGCCAGTCTTGTGAGAGTGCTTGGTGCTAGGCTCTTCTCAGCTCACCTCCTAGATGTGCGTGTCACTGCTGTGCATTTATAGGTGAGGCCCATAAACATAAAGAAGTGTCACAACCTGCCCAAAGTCTCAAGACTCTGAAGTGACAACACTGCAATGTTGTTCTCTCTGACTTTGGAGACCAGTGCATTTCCTGTGCTTCTCACAGTGGTTCACCAAAGAGGAGGAAGGGTGAGCAGTTAGCTTCACACATGTGCTCTTGTTCACCCCTTACAGTGCCACCTTCAAAAATGTTTAAATAATCTTCATCTTTCTGATGCTTTCATGCTCACTGAAGCATAAAACTAAAATAATGATAACCACAAAATAGAACTTCCACTGAATAAGAAGAAAAAACTAAAAAGTTAAAGGATGTGCCTCAATTTCCCTATGAAGAGGAAGTCTGCAGAGAATGCTCACCATGCAGCCATGCCCTTGCACAGAGAGGAATCTGCTTCTGACACAATTTGCACAAATTCCTTGCACTGGTGAAAGCCACATTCTGTATTTGTAGATGCAGGTCAGACTTCCTGTCCTCATTTATAGTCCCTAATCCTGATTTGTAATCAGGCTGAGGAATTAGTTAGCATTTATACTTATGCTAAAATATGCTGCTTTATCCTCTAGTCTTGAAAGGTATCTCAAAATGATGAAGGACTTAATTTTCATTTGACGATTTATAGACGTGGGGGTGAGGTAGATGGCTGAGGAAAAGAGGGTGGATCTAGTTAATGGGTTCTTAATAAACATAAGAAACTAGAAAAGTGAAAGGAAAAAACGTCAAGAACAACAATAAGCAGCAACATACATTAAGCCCACCTTAAATACCAGAAAACATGGTAAAGCCTGAACATACACACAGCACCATTAATTGTTTCAGAAATGCTGTGGTGTCATAGTTCCTAATTTTATGGTTAAGGAAACAGAATTAAAGAAATTAAGCACCTACCCAGGGTCCCATAGATGGTGCTCAAGAACACAAATCAAATCTTTCTGTTTGAACATAGGTATTACCAGCAGAATTGTTAAAACAACCACCAGCATTTGCCCCATTTTTTCTCATGCAGCTCTTTCTTCTGTGAATACAGGCAAATGATTCACTGTGAAATATCTGGTAAGAACCCTGTGGCTTTTCCCACTCCCCTTCCACCTACTCTTCTAGATTTTATTATTGGAATTCAGCATGGAAAGCTAATTTGAATGCCCCCGTGACTTACAGAACCTTCTAATGAACATATGGCAAAAAAGGAAGAAGCCATTTACATTCCAGGCTGCTCTTAGTTCTCACATGCTGGTTGATTTAGGAGGATGAGTTCAGCTTGTTAGTACTCAGGTTTGAAGGTCTCTGCCCTGGATATTCTGAGCAAATGGACAAACTTCAGGATCTTGAGTGGGTTTCCGCAAAAGTAAGGCAGAGGAAAAGTAGGAAGAACCCTGAGCTCAGAGGAATTCCAATTTTCTGCTTGATCATCTGCACACATTCAGTGTTTACTGGGAACTTCAGAGAGCCCCTGCAATCCTACGAGCTGACTCCTATAGGCAGGGCAGCCAACCCACTACAGGTGGAATTTCAAGACAATTGGGAAGGCAGGCTGCTAGTGACATGTGCTTCCTGTTGCTGAAATGAAACCTTCACACTTCATTGCTTTACTTTGAGGCTTGTTTCCTGTTAACATTCAATTTCTTTGTAGGGTTGCATCAGGAGGAAGTGGAGCCCAACAAAATCCATTTAAAATCACCCTAAACGTTCTCCTTCCATCCTCACACAGACGATACCCAAAAGGGACCATGCTTCCTCCATCCCTGTTTTTGCCTTCACTCCTTCATGCCTACTCTGCTGGCACTTTTCAGGACCACCATGTGTTCAACTGCTATTCAAGCTCCTACAACCCCCACCTCTCTATTGGCATAACCCTCTCATGCTATCTCCAAAGCTGTCTTTAGACCTCACCCCAAACCTTTTCTCTACATTGCTGGCTGAGAGCGTTCTCATTTTAAGATACTCCTGGTTTCTTCATCTCTACACAATGGTACATACCCCCTTCTGGATGACAATGAGAGGATACTGAAGAACAACATGAACCATTAGGAAAAGGGAAATGAGTACATCCGGGAGGATTGCAGGGGGTGGTGGTGTGTGTTGGCTATCTTGGCCCTGAGAGAGGTTGAGGCAGGAAGATCACGAATTTGAATCTCACCTGGAAAAGTTAACGAGTTGCTTAAAATAAAAAAGGGACTCATGCTAGAGCTCAGTGCAGAGGCCTCAGTTTCAACCCCCATTCCCAAACAAACCAACCAACAAATAAAAAATTTGGAGGCTGGGTTGTCAGAGAAAGCCAGCAGAGGCTGTTAGCCATGCGTTTAATACCATGACTGATCGAACTTGTAAGAAAGAAACAAAAATCTATAGCTTTTGTAGCACACTCTGTTGGGCAAGAACAGAGCAGTTACATCACAATCTAGTTGCCAATCTATGAAATTCACTGTAATAGTAACAATAGCAGGAACAAAGCATGGATTTGCCTTTATATTACACAATCCAAGTTAACTTACATAATTTTGCTCAGTGTCTTGTATAATCCTCCCCCAATACTGCCAGACAAGGTGTTTTTCTTGTTTCATAGGTAATACATTTGAGGACCAGGTATGCTAAGTGACTGCTTTCATACAATGAGACTGTAACAGAATCTCATTGGGAATATTCCTGACTTTAACTACTGTGTTTCTTCCCAGCCTGCCCTGCCCCACCGGAGCCATCTTTGTGTATGAACATAGCCTGAACAATGATGACAGTACCTATGTCTGTCCTCTCTCTACGATGGGCAGGAACCTAGAAGCAGGAATCTGAAGCAGCGGCACAGGGATCACAGCTGCCAGGGTGTGAACATCACTGGGCCTGTTAACCTAGATGACCAACTGGGCCAGATTAAGAGAGCCCTTAGAAGCTGGCTAGCACTAACCTCATCAATGAGCTCAGTAACTTCATCAACTGGTTAACTTGTTGACAAATTCATAGCTAAAAAGGTTATTACGCCATGCCCTAGTTGGGAGAAGTAGGTCATGGGGGCGGGATCTTGGTGACTATATCTGATTCCCAGCCCTTCCTCCGGCTTCTTTCCTATTCTCGGCTTTCCTGATGTGATGAGGTGACGAGGTCCTTCTTCCGTGACCTTTACCATAGTATCGCTGCCTTGGAGTCAGTGTCCATGGGCTGGCACCCGTGAAGCTGTGAGCCCAAATAAACTCTTTCCTCTTTAAATGTTGGGTGCTTTGTTGTAGCAGTGGAAAAGCTGACCAATTCAGTCACAGACTCCTCTTGTGCTGACTGTAACATATAGTCTGACTTCGAATTACGTCATGGAGCTTAATTATTCTACACCTTAATTTCACAAATTTTAAAGAAATAATTGCACCAATGTCACAGGATTATTGTATCAAACACAAAACATGTATATAGTGCTCATCATTTAGTAAGACTTTATCAAATGTGAAAGTATTCGGTTTCATTAACAGAAAGAATATGATGAAGTTTCTAAACTTTCTGTGATTATGCATTTTTCACTCTGATATTTTAATAATTCTCATATTTAAATATTCAAATGTTCATATGAAGTGTGTGCAATTTTAAGCTGGCCCCATTCATTTCCTCTTTGGTTTTCATGGGTTCTTTTTAAAGAAAGTGTCTGAATTTGTAAATAAATCATCTGCTCTTCTGGTCATTGTTTTTCAAGAACAATGAAGTTGGGCTGGCAAGATAGCTCAGCAGACTAAGTACATGCTTAGGCAAATGCAGCTTTCAGGATTTAATCCCCTACAGCATGACATGTCATGCCAGCCCTGCCCCAGGCACACTGAGCCACCAGGACTGGGCATATTGGGCACACACCTATAATCCCAGTGCTTGGGAGGCTGAAAACAGGAGGATCACTATGAATCTGAGTAGCACAGTGAGACCCTATGCCAAATATGTAAAAAAGAGAAGGGAAGTTATTCTATTCGTACAGAATACTTCTAGTGAATTCCACACTGGCTACAGGAAAAGCATTTTTAGCATGTTAGTATTCGAGTCCATTAATGTATTTCCTGGTAGGACCAATTTTTACACCTTTATTTTATTTAGACAACACAAATGATTGAAAATTAATATAAGTAATGAAATTTTCTATGATGACCCCATTTAATGGGTCAGTTTGCTAGTGGTATATGTATTTTTATCATAGTATAACCATCATCACCATTCATATATGGACCTCTTTCATCTTGCAAAAACAGCAGTTTTGTACACATTAAACAAGACCTCCTAAGACCATCTGCTACCATTCCTTGAAACTATCCTATTTACTTCACCTATGAATTTCACTATCAGATTTATCACATATAACTAGAATTAAACATATTCCTCCTTTTTGAGACGAGCTTGTTTTCTTAGCATATAATGCATCCATGCTGTAATATATGTCAGACCTCATTTTAAAATCTGAATAATGTCCTGCTATATATTTATACTGTAAAGCATAAGTTACATCACAGATTATTTATATACTTGTCCACCTCAGACACATCTTGCCTTCGCCTTTTAGCTACTATGAATAACACTGATTCAAACATGGACTTATAAATACCTCTTCAGAGATCTTGCTTTCCATTCGTATGGCTTCATACCTAGAAGTGGGGTCACATGATGATGTGCTAATTGTGTTTTCATTTTTTTCAAGTAGTAGCTCTATTGTTCTCCACAGAAGCTACTTCATCTTTCCTCCCCAACCATGCACAGTTGTTAAAGTTTCTCTATGTCCTTGACATTTGCTATTTTCTGTTGGTTGTTTTTTGTTTGTTTTTATCATAGCCATACTAATGGACGTGAAGTGGTATCAGTGTATTTTTCATTTGCCTTTTCTTAGTGTTCAGTACTGTTGAACATCTTTTGCTATTTTTTGTTGGTCATTTGCCTATCTTCTTGAAATAAAATGTCTATTCAAGTACTTTGCTTTCTTTATTAATTTTTCTTGTACTTGGGATTGATTCACACTGGGCTACATTTCCAGAGATTTTTTGCTGTTTTGTTTTGTTTTGTTTTGTTTTGTTTTGTTTTGTTTTGTTTTGTTTGAAACAGCATCTCACCAAGACTCCAAATTGCCCCAGATGGGCTCAAACTTTTGCGTCTCTTGCCTCAACCTCCCAGCAGATGTTGACCACACAGGCTCCTTTGCTCAACCGGCCAGCATTGTTGAAATTTTGGAGTCCTTTGTGTTGTTTGGATGTTAAACCTTTGCCAGATATGTGATTTACATATATTTTCTTCTACCCTCTGGGCTGCTTTTTTACTCTGTTGGTAATGTCTTTTGGACCACAGAAGTTGTTTTTTGTGAATTTAAATTAGCCTGTCTCTTCTTTTGCTGCCTGTCCCCTCGCTGTCAAATCATGGCTATTTTCATCTTTATTGTTGAATGCCTTTTCTTTCTTCAGAGAAGTCAGCTGACTAATGTGAACCCTAGTAGAATAAGTTTGTCTTTTTTTCTTCCACTCATACAATGAGCTTTAACCATGGGAAAACAGCTCGGTTTCCTTTTGTGTTGACCCAAACAGGGCAGGCAGCTTCCTGGCTGGAATGTAGCACCAGCATAGAGTTATTATCTGGACTTGACACCGGCTCTACACGAAATTGAACAAGCTGGGTAGCTCTCAAACCCTCCATTTCATCATCTGTAAGTAGATTCACAGTAGTATTTAATTTACACAGCTCTGTGAGGATTAAATTAATGTGTGAAACAGCATAGTATATGGATCTGTGTTTTTAGAAGCCTCATGAGTACATATGGTGCTTTCTCCATTCAGTGCTAGGTAGGAAGTTTTGTTCTGAATATCTGCAAGGACTGAAGCCCTAGCATAACACACAGCAGGAACTGAATACTGATCCACCATTATGTTCTGACACTGGTAGGTCTTGGAGTTAGATATAGAAACCAGAATATCTGAAGAACCTGAGACCAGTCTAGAAAATCATTACTGGTTAGTTCTACTATGCTAGTAAAATCTTAGGAAAGAGTAACTCCATGGCAGGCACCATACAAATTTAGTATCTATGGATAGTGAATAAGAATAAGATGGCACTGATGCATAACTTAGTACTGATGTCACTTGAGCCAAAGATGTTTAAACAGAGTTGAAAGACACTCCGTGACACTCACTGCTCTAATGACATAAAATATCATTGCACAAAAATGCACAATGCCCTGATTCACAATGTTTATCCCTCGAGAATTATAGAAATATGATGCACGAATGAATATGCACAAATACACACACACACACACAGATACACACACACACAGATACACACACAAACTTTTAAAAATAAACCACTTAAAGCAAAGACTAGGTAAAATGAGAGATGGGAAAAATGTCATTTTAGACAGATAGTCAAGAATCATATCTTCTTTTTGTACAGAGATGTGTGGCATTTACGAGTAACCCAAATAGAGCCCTGGAGGAGAAGTATTCTAAACAGAAGCAGCAAATGCAAAATCATGAGGTGCAAATGCACTTATTTTGTTGAAACAACAGTAAAATGACCAACAGCTAGAATGTAATGAGAAAAAGAAAAGGTAAAAGAAATTCTAAAGAAGATTTAATTGAATATTGCTTCTTAGTGCCAATGTCCATCGTGGGAATTTAAGGTCTATGAGAGCAAGCATTATTGTGTTCTTTGTGTGTCATTTTTTCCAGTCACTAGTAAGATGTTCATGTGGAGTTTTGAATGAGTAAATTTTGTTTGGGGACCAGAATTGAAGAAAGAAAAGGAAAACTAAACAATTAATTTTTATGGAGGTAGCTATACTAGTTCTATACTTCTATAATGAAATACCAGAGAAAAGTTCTGTTGGGAAAAAAGGTCCAAAGGTGAGGGGCTGCACCTAGCGTTAGCACTCCTACAGAAAGAGTGTGAAGATGGCTCAGGACATCGCACAGCAGGATGCAGAAAGCACACATGCATATATGAGTTTATGGCATCTGGTCTTTCTCCTTTTTAATAACCCCCCTAGGTTCCAGTCACAGAAACTCCTTCCTAATATCCCTGTCTAATCCTATCCCTTTTTGAAGACTCCTTCTCTAAGCACCATAGACCAAGTAAGTTTCTATAATACCTCACAGTAAGCATTACACTCTAATAAATTTGTGGGGGACAACCAATGTTCACCTGACAGCAGCATCTGAGAGCCTGAACATCTCATTGGCCAAGATTCCAGTTGAGAGAACTTCTGGACAAGGAATCCAAAGCAAGTGACCAAAGACACGCAAATTCATATGGGATGACAACATGAGGGATTGCAATAACAGAGATCTTCATCTGTTCAAATATTTCCTATCCTAATCTAGTTTCATATATCCCAGGTATTACAGAACAGATTACAGAACAGATCACAGTGATGGCCTCGATTCTTCTCCCCTTTCCAGATACTTGCCTTTTGCCACATCATTTTTGCACTGCTTCCTGCTATACACAAGATGAATGGATTAGCTCTTGGCTTGGAGCTCACCTATGTGACTTACTTAAAAATAGAAAATGAGGTGGAGCTGAACCCTGTGCCTATTTCAAACTTGGTTGATCCTCAAGAAAACATGAGGGCTTTGGTGTGCTGTCCAACATTTCTGTCATTGCCATGAGGATAATTCTGAGCCACACTGTTGGGATAAGAGGTAGTGACAGATGACTCTCGTTCTCCCAGCAGGAATCAGCCAAGATCTGTAGCTAAAGACCACCTACTCAATTCAATATGAACTCATCTACATGCACAATAACTACTTTTCACTGCATATAATTGAGTTTACTATCCATCAAAAACTAAATGATAGGGTCAGGGAGCTAGCTCAGTGACTTAAGCACCTGCCTGGCAAACACAAGGTCTTGAGTTCAATCCCTGATTTAAACAAAAAACAAAATCAACTAACTGATAAAACATGTCCTTTTAAATTCCTTCAGGTTCTTTAAGTTTTTCTTATTGAAACAAAATAACAAGCTTGCAGAGGTAAAAGATACTCTGATCTACAGACACAAATACCTTATTAGCCAAATATAACAGCAATGTTTACAGGTTCTTTATATTTAAAATATGTTTAATATACCTGGTATTTTCTTCTAAGTAGGTGCATGGTCAGGTACTAGTTCCTTCACAGTTTAAGGAAACTCAATTTTTCTCTACCTCTTATACCATAGGAGCATAATAGTATAGATCTCAGCAGGCAAAACAACTAGAATAGAAAGTGATTCTCCAATAAGAGTGAAGCTTGCTACAAGCTAATCAAACTTTTTCTGCCACACACAATACCCTGTTCGCCAAAACTCTTTGTATTAACAGGCATTTCTCACTGACTCATTCAATGGTCAGCTGAGCTCTGCTTTGCACTAATAAAAAAATGAAATTCAATTTTTCTTTTTTAACAGTTTATACTCTGAAATTGTTTCAAGAATGTGCATCATAACATTCTTGCCTAGAAACAGCAGAAATGCCTCAATGCTGATGTAACCAATCAGGGAAAGGTAGTTTTGAAGAATACTAGGGAATTGGGTGGTTCAGTTCCTAGGTAGACAGTGCAAATTAGAGAAGGCTCAGTCAGAAAATCACTGTTCCTGAGCATCAGACATCACAAACACAGACCCTGGACCTTGAATATCCTTGGGGTGGCTGAAATGGATTCACAGACAACACCATGTCTCACACCACATGGTACAAGTGGGAGGTGGTAACACATCCCTGAATCCCTCACCAAACATAGGACAGCCACTCACACTGCCTCCTAGATTGTATTTAATTGTCCCTGTGTTGATGGGCCTATCCCTAAGTATTGTCCCTTAGTTCCAATCAAAGCAGAAGAGAAGTCACCCTCTTGGAGGGGGGCTAGATAAATAGTCACTTGGCATTTTGCTTTGGAATAAATGGGTCCTTTTACCCCAGAGTTGCATATATCAAAAATTTCCCCAAATATACTAAGAACATGTTTAACAGGAAATATGTCCAACACAAATTATATTTTATGTAACACAGGAAAAGTAAATGTGAGGTCATGAGGATAGGCATTTTTTTTTCACATTGCCAACAGATTTCTTTTTTTTTAAAGGAACAGAGAAAAATAAAATCACATGAGGAACATAAGTATGGAACAGAAAATATATACAAATGTAGGCCATTTTGTTAAACATTATATAACCACAACAAGCTAGCACAAAGAATGTGCTGTACACAATATGGAAAAGGCTCCAAGATTAAAGTGTTCGTTTATCAAGGACGAAGACTTTCATTCTCTGTATTCAGAATTTAGGCTACAGTCCTTGGGGTTGGATGGATCACCGGATGTGTGGAACAGTCCATGTTTTTAAGCTGATCTGAACTGAAGAATGGCCACCTGGCCCAGGTAGAAGTAGAAGTGTTTGGTTTCGTGTGTCACATAACTACTGAAGTTCCTCCCCACAGTGCAGTGGCAGGTGGGGTTGCACTTCGTGTGAAACTCCTTCTTGATGTGGGCCTCAATGTCCTTTTCTCTGTTGCATTTCTCCAGCACCTGCGTAGTACACTCTACTGAATCTTGTTGCATCTCTTCTGACACATCCACATCTTTGGTCACTGCTGTTAAGTTACACATGGTTATCAAGAAGCAGAAGCTGGCTGACTGCAAAGGTCACCTAGAGGAGGTGCTGGTACCACTCAGGCCAGGTGGGAGATGGGAGATGATGTAGCTACCAAATCATGATCTCTCTCTCTCTCTCTCTCTCTCTCTCTCTCTCTCTCTCTCTCTCTCTCTCTCTCTCTCTCTCTCTCTCTCTCTCTCTCTCTCTCTCTCTGTTTCCCATAAGTGGAATCAAACTCAGGACCCTGAGCTTTCCAGGCAAGTGCTTATGCTGATGAGCTATTACTGACATGAGGCAAAGAGAACTGGAAATTATATATTAACTCATTCAACAAATATTCCCTGAATGTGTCAATCATTCTGTCAGTCACTCCGTATAGAATCAAAAGATCAATCCAAGATTGCATAGTACAGTTGGGGTGCTTTAGGTAGACAAGTTTGTCACACTAGAAAGTGGTATTTGTTATGACCAAAAGAAAAAAGCTGAAGTCTGACTGAGAGAAAATAGATGGGTATCTCTTTTCTTAAATAGCAGTTAGGAGAAAGAGACAATGCTTGAAATGAGTATACACAGCTGATGAGAAAATTGAACAAAATTCTAAGTAAAGTAAAAGGCCCAAGTCTGAAACAAATTTAGCAGGTTTTAAAAATAGAAAAAAGGCCAAATGTGGCTGACACTACTTTAGATCTAAAAAGAAGCATTGCAAGTGAGAAGATAAGTTGCTGTCAAACTCAGCTATTTGTCGAAATAAACACCCCTAACCTGTAAAGGAAGTTGAGACTATTGAAACTCTCAACAGCATAATATGTTCCATGTCCACTATTCATCAAGGACTAATAGATGTGCACAAAACTAAAACGTGATCAATCAAAAACAGGTTTCTGAAATGATAGAAATAATCCAAGTAGACAAAAATTTTAAAATCACCTTCATGAATGAATGTCTCATAGCTTTTCTGTTTACTTAAACAGCATACCCATCACCCAAAGTTAAAGAAATAAAGGTTTACATCCCCTGATAGTTGCAGAGGTCTTAGCCCATAGCCATCTCATCCCAAGGCAGGATGCGTGGCATAGGGGCAGCACAGAAGAGGAGAAGCCCATTGTGGGCAGGCAGGCAGTAGCAAACAATAAGCAGCAAGACTGACGGCCCCTTCTACCTTTCTATTCAAACCAGAATGCAAGTTTATTGATTGGTGCCTGCAAGCCCTTGCAGGAGGCGGGGGGCTTGCATTATTCATACCCCAAATTATGTTAATCTCATTTAAGTACCACACACTCTTAATCCCACACACATTCTAGATCCAATCATATCCAAAAAGTACTACCTGCCAGCCCCTGAGGTTTGGGTAGGACACCTAGTTAGGAGCCATAACAATAAATACGATGATCAAGTGAAAATGTGAAAGCTAGCAAACAGAAAATAATACAAACTGAAAAAGAACTAAAAGGAATAAACAAAGCTAAAATATATACAGAAAATACATAATTGAAGGTTCACTGGATGAACTTAATGGCAGGTTAGATTCTGCAGAATAAAGTTGAATAATCTTCAAAGCAAACAATACAAAGTATATCCAAACTAAAGGACAAGAAAAAAGGGTGAAATAATGAAGGAATTCATTGAACTTTGTGATAATAGAAGGAGATATAAAATGTGGAACAACAAAAAAATACATAAAATAAAATAAAGTGCAGAAATACAAATGAAGGAGGGAAAATGTTTGTCAAATTAGTACACCAAACATCAAATCTTAGTCTAGGCAAATATTAAAAAATACAAGAAAAGCATGATTGAATTACATGAAGAAAGAAGGGAGGAAAGGAAGGAAAGGCAAAAAAGAGGAGAAAAAGGGAGGAAAGAAGGAATTATGAAGAGGGAAGGAAGGAATTGTGAAGGAAAAAGGGAGGGAAGGAAGGAGGGAAGCAAAATGTAATTAAAGCAGTCCAAGGCATAACATGAACCAGAAGCATGACCAAGACTTTTAGTTAGTTAAATGCTACATAACGAAGGCACTTGGATAAATCATAGTAAAATTACTAAAAGACAAGAGAAATGTTAAGAATATCCAAGCTACAATGGGGCCAGGGGTGGAACTATTACATGCAGCATCTACAAAAGCAGCATAAACAACATACAATTGCCTACGATTATATTCTGTCTCCGATTATATTCTGGATAATCTTGGTCAAACTGCTGAGAACTAAGGGGTGTTTAATTTGTAATGTTATAGCCATACAGAGAAAAAAATAAATATTAACTACAAAGAGATGATGATAAAAAGTCACAGTAGACCTCTCACTAGAAGCCATGAACATCCGAAGACAAAGGGGTGATGCATGTGCATTGGGAAAGGAAAGCACTTTGGGCCAAGAATTCCATACCCACAGAAAAATTTCCAAATTTATATGCCCAATCCATAAAATGTTCTCACACTTCAGAAATAACATTTGTGAACATTATGGTAGATTGGAGTAGGGTAGGGTATGAGATAGGATAGAGTAAGTTCTGATAGGATAGGCTAACATATTGTAGCATAGCATAACGTAGATAGCATAGCATAGCATAACATACCATAGAATAGCCAGACAGACAGTAAGAGAGAATCATTGCTGATAAAAATGTTTACAGTTCTCAGATAGTGTAGAATCAGTTAGATCATAAGTTTATAAGTCAGAGACAATTTGGTCAGTTTCCACTACCCAGCTACTAGGTCTATGTTCTTAGGTAAGTGCCTTTCTCTCTCACAGATGCAGTTAATTCATCTGTACCATGAGGGAAATAATATTTACCTTGAAGCTCTGTAGTATAAAATAACAATGAAATAACGTAAGCAGTGGAGCTCTATACAGACTAACAAGCATAGTTGGCTTATGAGCTACCTGAACTGAGTCTATTATTAGAAAAAGAGAAAGAAAAAAAAAAAGATGGGGAATGTTTCATTTAATCTAAAGCATGATGTAATCATGTGAGCTCTGTTTCTGGAAAAACTACCCATCCACATCCACACCTTCAAAATGCCCTTCATTAGTTTTGATCCAGGTTGGAAAGAGAAAAATTGCAGAGCTAACAAATGTAGCTCTGTACAGGTGCACCTTAGTAGAGTTGAGAAAAAAAAAATTGTCTCTCACACAATGCCTCCAAGCCATTATGATCATTTCTCACTCCCATTTTCTTAGGTTTACAAAATTTACATTATAGTCACTGTTAACCCCTAGACAAAAAGGAAGGTGATGAAGAATCTATAGATCCAGAAATATATTTATTTATTTGCGTGTGTGTGTGTGTGTGTGTGTGTGGCCAGCTCAGCCCACCAGGGGGCGGGGCTGGCTGGCATGTGGTGCTGGGGGATTGAACCGCGGTCCCTGTGCTTTGCTAAGCTTGTTCTAAGTAGGTGCTTTAGACCACTGAGCCATCTCACCAGCCCGATCCAGAAATATAAACATGGCCAGTGTAGGTCTTGAGAACCAATGTAAACCAAATTATTCACATGTATATTTCATACATCAACCTTTAAGCATTTGGGATTTAGTTTCTTAATCAGGAAACTGCACATAAAATGCAACCTTGTTTTACAAGTCTAGTTTTCATTTCAAACTTCCTATCCTATAGTTGTCATAAAAATATTTTTATATTCTTCCTTCACTTGAAGTTAATTAAATCTGAGCAGAACTGGGATGAAACTATAAAACACAATAGTGAAAAGCATAGGCTAAATTATAGTAAAAATAAAATTTGATTCCAAAGTCTTGTGGTGGAATAAATTCTGATATTAATACCAGGATGATGATGGAAAATTATTACGTCCTGCTGTGAGTTAATGAACTTCAATTTTAAGCATTTCAATCATTTAATTTCTCACTTGTAAGATACTTTAGAAATCATTCTTCATATCATCCTTTATGCTTATTACTGGAGAAAAGTGGCTCAGAGAGGGAAAGTGACTCCCATGAACTCACAAAGCTTGCCATGACCAACCTAGGTTAACAGGGAGGAAAGCCTAATTTCCTAACTCAGACCAAAAATCTATAAGACAGGAAAATTATAACAAAAGATGGGCAAGTCAGAAAAATATGGAACCAAGTCTCATTTTTCTAGCAAATACAATCTAGGAGTTATTTAAAATTTAACCCTTAATTATTCTGTTAGAAAATGACTATGAGAGTATCTAACTTAAAGGCATATGCTGAACTTCAAATATGCTTCATACAAAACAAAACAAAACAAAACAAAACAGGCTCTATCTGGAAAACTGTAAAGCCCAGCAAACATTAGCTACTGGAGTACTCCTACAGCTTTATCACCAACAGTTGAGGTTTGCCCAATAATGATGCCACTGCCCACCAAAGACAAAGGTAGTCATGGGGCTTCTTTATTATGAATAACGACTCAGGAAATGGTCATTTCGAAATAAGTCATTAATTTCATTTTTCCTTCAATATTGCTTACACACAGTTTCTAAGTCCACTTTCCATTGTTGAAAAGATCTTGTACATAGCTTGGAAGAATTGGTGCCCAGGGAGAATTCCTGAAGTCGTTGCCTGTACAGTAACATCAGAAAGTCTAGTTAGTCCATTAACAGACTTTCAAAGTAAACCATCTCTGCCATATAGAAAGTGCAATATTTTGCACATACATAAGAGTATGTTCATTTTTATAAGATACTGTGTCAGAATTTGGAAATGCATTAAAAAATTGTGGTATTTTTGTACAATAAGTATTACTCAACTATGAAAAGATAAACTTGAGACTTTTAAAGGTAAATAGATGCAATTACAGGCCATATTCATAAGTGAAATAAATCAGACCCACATTTGTAAACCTCATATTGTCTCCCTAGTGTAAGAACCTGAAAGAGTAAATAAAATCTGAAACATACAATAGATGCTGTAAAAAAGAAGGAAACTGTTCAAAGGTAAGGAACAACAGAGATGAGGGAAAGGAGGAAAGAAAGAAAGAAAAGGGCCAGATGGCTCAGTAGGTTAAGTGCTTCCCTGGCAAGCACAAGGGCCCGAGTTCAATCCCTGGTTCTGCAAAAAAAGAAAAGAGAGAGAGAGAGAGAGAGAGAGAGAGAGAGAGAGAGAGAGAGAGAGAGAGAGGAGAAAGGAGGGAAGGAAGAAAGAGAAAGAATGAACAAACAAATGAATGAATGAAAGAAAGAGAAAGAAAAAAGAAAGGAAGGAAGGAAAAAAGAAAGAAAGGAAGGAAGGAAGAAAGAAGAAACAGAGACATACAGGGTAGCTTGGATAATTGTATTGCTGGTTTATTGAAAGAGTAGTTAATGCTTAATTATTTGTTCCCTCATCATTTTTAATTTTTATAACATTTTGTGATCAATTTTGCATACATATATCTGGTAATGTGAATAACTAATTTGAAGACAACAATATACAATATAATAACCATTATAAAATTCCTACTACAATGTATAGTGAAATTCTGTATTGTTTCTAATGTTTTAAAATCTATTGTTATTTTTTTAAAAAATAAAAATAGAAAACAAACAAAAAACAATCTGGAGACTATTTAATTAGGCTATGCTTTAATTAAAGAACATGATAAGCTGAAAAGAAAAGTATGTTCATATCTATGAGACTTGTGAGTTCTACCCCTTCCTTCAGTAAGCTGCCCATACAAACTATTTAATCTCTTTGGACCTTGTTTTTATTAATAACATGATAGAGGTAATGCCCATCTCAACAGGTATGAAGGCCCATAGAACAACACCTACAACTATCTCTTTATTGTCTTTTGACTTCTTTTAAAGAGGCAAATAAAGAAATACTTAATGATCAAAGAAGAGGATTGTGGATCTACTGTTCAGTGAGATTTTAATTCTAAGTCTATTAATGTGAGGGGAAAACTCCTTATCTATGACACTAGACCAAGATGACAAATGAAAATACTAACTCAAGTACTTCATTGTTATCAGACACAAGTGTAGACAGAATCACTAAAAGTACTAGAAATGTGATGAACATCATGTTTTTATATCTAAATGCAATATTTAAACTGTTTAAAATGTGGTTTTATTATAATTTAGTCAGAAGTATTCTTTTTTCCATAATTGTATTGAGAAACAAATAGCAATGAGACAGTTTCAAATCCAATTAGTAGGACAGTTTCAATAATTAATGCATTGCCTATTGTTGCCTTAGTGGTTATTCATTGCACAAGATGCAGACATGATATCCTGCTTGCAAGCACTATTAGAAAAAATCTTTCTATTCATTGAATTAAGAGAATATAGCTGTATATCTATCCTAACTATTTTGAATATACAGATACAAAATGGTCGTCATCTGTAAAGACTGTTCTTTCACAGGGACACAGTGTTCTCTCTTCACCACCATCAATGCCACTGTGTTTGTGTGAGCTTTGTGTTTGTTTCTTTGTTTGTTTCTCATGATACGGGGGATCAAACTGCGGACTTTGCACTTGGCAAGCAGGTGCTTATGCTACTGAGCTATTTCCCCAGCCCTGGGTTTGTGTGTTTTTTTTTTTTTAAATTGAAATGTTAAGTACCTTAATCAATAGATAATTATACACATTTAGAAGCTGAGTATATTATTCAGTACACCTGAACATTGCATAGCAGTCAACACAGGGTATTTAAATTATCCATCATAAAAAATAAAATGAAATTATCCATAATAACAAGAACTCAACATCTGTTTTAAACTTGTATGATACAATACCATTATCTGTAATCATACCACTTGTTAAGAGTATATCGTGACTGATTCTTCCTATCTCACTGTGTCTTTTGTACTGGCTAACCAGTCTCCTCCTAATCTTCTGTCTCCTATCATGTGCAATCTCTTGTAGATACTACTGTACTCTCTACTTTTGTAAAATCAACTTTTCCAGGTTCCACATGCAGTGTTTGTCTTTCTGCAGCCCTCACCTTAAAGATCTCCAGGTCTGACCATTTTGCCACAAATGAAAAGATCTTATTCTTTTAAATGGCCGAATGGTATTACATTTGTATACATACCACATTCCTAAATTCATTCATCTATAGATCGCACATCAGCTATTTCCCTATCTTACTTATTATGGGCTATGCTGCAATAAACATGTGAGTGCAAATGTTTCTGTGACAACCTAATTTAATTTCCTGTAGAATAATGTCGTAGTTCTCTTTTTAATTTTGTGAGTATCAATCTAGCCTATTCTGCAACAAAAATAATGGCTTCCACACTCACTTCCCTGGCTTTGGGTTAAGGTAAAAAAAAGTATTGCTCATATGAAAATTAATCTGTAGTTCTTCCTAAGCAGAAATAACTTCAGAGTGAAATAAATTCAAACTATTACTCATAAATAAAACTAGTAAAACATAATTTATCTATGAAGCTCCACAGTCCCAAACTGATGTTATAATGAAAAGACTTTGATAGATAATATTTCACACTTCAACGAACAGTTGCATTTAGCTCCCCAGCTGTCAGATGTTTATATTCATTTTTACATGAGAATTGTCTGACTCAATTTTAGCTTAAAATATTGCCCCAAACTTAATGTATAATCCTTGAAATCATAAGAAATTGTGTTGAGGTCATCACACCCATACTGGACAAAAATATGTAAATATGTTTCATCAAATTCTAAGGACTGGTAGAAATAAAACCATGTCATGGGTTTATCATTTGTATGGTGTCTATGCCCCATGAACAGCTCCTACAGTTGCCTCGTGACCCACATGTTTACAAACTTGCAACCAATGATGCTTTTCTAACAAGTTAAATGGGTACACATTGTAACCCTTCCATTTAGATTCTCTGCAATTCTGATGAAAGGTTGGATTATGCTGTTCTTCCTTAATGTAGAACTAGGTCATATATCTTGCTGCAAAGATGAAACATAAGTGAATGGGATTTAGGGAGAGGCTTAAAATGTGTTTGCACAGTTGAGATTTCCTGAAGAAATTACAGTGAACCTTATTGCTCTGGAGTGGGACCAACAACATGGGGAACAAACTTCAATTCTACACCAACCCAAATCAGAGCTGTCCCACCTGACCAGTAGACCAGGAATGATGAAAAACAAATTTGCTTTTCTTAATTAATTAATTAATTTGTATATTTATTTGTTTACAAATTTCATTTTGTAAGCCATTCAATGTTGCTTTTCAATAGCAAATTTAATGAATGTGGACCACATCCCCTGTTTCCTACTGACAACCAAAAACCTTCATATGGTCTTATGCTGTCCCTCGCTGGGTAATAGAAATCCAAAAAAAAAAAAATAAATAAATTATTGTTAGGTTTAGTTCCTGGCTTGGTCATTTATAAACACTGTAGACTCAGGCAAAGCAGTTTTCACACACTTGAATTTCTTATCTATAATGTAGCACTAAGAATATTTTCTCCCAAAAATTCTACAAATCAATGAGCACAGCTCTTTCTCAAAACAGTATAGAATCTAAGGACAGATTGTCTGTGTCCAAATCTTGGATTTCACACCATCTGTCTGGGATAGAGGACTTCGTAATGTATTATTTTTAAGGCCCACATGCATTCCTTCCCTCCTCTATTGCTTCCTCTGTTAGCATTTATTTCACAGTGTGGCCTAGTTCTCAGTGGGGGGAGAAGCAAGAAGAACATACCAAATTATATCAGAACTTTGGTGAAACTAGATGGAGGGTCCTCCATACAGTCTCATGTAACTTAGTAGGAGAGCATTAACAAGACACAATCTTAGAAACAAAGAGATTTCTGGCCAAATATAGGAAGTGTGGTTGAGGCATTTATGCCATATATATGTTAAATCACTTATATAGTGGTCCCTAGTGTTGGAATTTAGAAGCATGTGAATAAAGTTTCTCAAATCAAACTTCCTGCATGATATGTCCGACAGAGATTAGCTAAGGGATGAGCACATGACTGATGTTTGGCAAGTCATAGCACTTCTCAAGACCTGTCTGAAAGCTCTAAAAACAAGACTATCTCACTTTCCTTGTGATTGTATTCTGAATGTCCAATAAAATCTTAGAGTTACTGGCTATCACGGTCAATATATTAGGAAAATCTACATTAAAGTGAAGCCAACACAGGAAATTAGACCATGACAGAAAATTAATTCTGATTACATTATTTAGCCCTCTAAATCCAACCTGGATTTCAGACAAAACCACTAATGATCATTTCAAGATTGTTTGCCAGTACATTCCCTTCTTTGTAAGCTAATATGAGATGTGCATCAACTTGGATACCAGAAAGTATGACCTTAGAATAGTCAGCTGACTGTCTTAAGTCAAGATTTCCTTTTTGACAACAAAAATAACATTATTTCATCAAATTTACACAAGCTGCTGTTGTGGAGAATTAATGAGGGTGGGCTTTACATAGAATCCACAGCCAGTAGAATCTATTGTATTGATCACCACCACCACAGCCCCATTACACTTCATTGAAAAGTATCACAAACAAGAAAGCACAGACATATTTCTTCATTACTCAGTTGGTTGTGTGCAGAAAAGGGTACTATAGCAATGCTCTAAAGAGTGAGAAAGGAAAATAGAGAGGTAAGTTTGAAAAGAGAGGGACAGAAAAGCAGCCCCAAACCTTGAAAACCAGAAGTCAGGCATGGGAAGAAAACAAACTGGAGGTGTTTTTGGAGACTGAGGCAGCTGCAGAGTAGGATATCCAGATGACACAATATGACAAAGTAAAACACACAGTAATTTCTGAGATACAGACTCAGGCTAAACTGAGCTAACATGCACTGCTCCCTGTGGGAGAATGGTGAAACTAAAAAAAAGAAAAAGAAAAAGCTCGCCTTTCTCATTCACTTTCTCATGTTCTCAGACCCTAGGACACACAAAATGCCACCTAGTATAAACCAGCAGACTTGAGACCTGCAAAGTCCTCAGTCCTGAAAACCTTCAGTAGCTGTGAATGCCAAAGCCAAGAACCTTCCAGTCCCTAAGAGGCTGTGGCAGCCACCTGCCACCCCTTGAAGTAGAAAACCTTAATCCTTATAAGTAGGCTTATGTCCAGAACACTTGAAAAGACAGAAGGCACAGTCCAAGTTATTCCTTTCTGGGAGACTCAGAACCCCATTGGCAGAAGAGGCCCCCAGCTCAGAGCTCAGTCCAGAGACCCGCTTTCTCTGTGTACCAGAGCCTCTCACCTCCCAGCCACCTACCACTGTCCTTTCAAGTGGCCCCTGTCCTAGATAAATGCTTCTTTGCTAGCCATCTTCACCTATCTCAGCCTTACAGCCTCAACTACACTACACATAAAAATCAAGGGCAGCAAAGTTCAATGCCACTAATTCTCCTCTACCCAACCATGCAACTTTAAACTTTGGCTCAAATTTTGCTTTCTTCCTTCAAAGCTCAGAGGAAGTGTTCCAAGTATTTTCATTCATTTCAGAGCAACATTCTTATGCCATAACAATTCCTCTCATCTCTCCAAATTTATTCCAATTTTGTTGCTCTCATTTTTATCTTTGCCTGTTTCATATCATGCCCACTGTGCTAGAGATTTTAAGGAGATTTATGAATCTCATAACACAAAACCAGCATAAAAAGTGAGAGAAAAAATTAAAACAAACACTACCACAAGAAAGAAAAAAAAAAAAAAACAGTTCTCTTTGATAGTCTATTTGACTTCTATTTTCTCTGTGCATTTGATGGCTACCAATAACCTTAAAAAAGAGATCTGCTTTTTTCCACATCCTCACTGCTCACTTTCATGAGATTTTTAAGTCCATTAGCTGATTAGCATTGTATAATCCAGCATGCCAGTAATGTGAAAATGGGTGGGGTGTGCGGGAACTATCTAATAAGATCCACAAATGTTCTGTAAACTGTAAATTACTTTTAAAAAACCTTAACAACTCAGAAACAATAATGGAATCATGTATAATATTATAAGTGATAAAATGAACATTGAATTCAACTGAGATTCTAAAGCATGGGGACACTGTACAACTGAAAGTCACTGGTGACTTCTGAACACCGACTTTAATGGTGTACTTTTCTCATTCATCTTTTACTGTATATCTATTCTATTATATTCTGGCAGTCTAACTGCCTAGTTTTTGGATAGAGCACCCTGGTATCTGATGTCTCCTTTTTTAAATCCCAAGATTATTATGAAATTAATAATAGAAAATTCATAATCATATCAATTAAATATAGTGGTGCAAGTACATTATGATGCTAACAAGTGATAATAAATGACTTAACACAAAAAAACCCAGAAGCACTGTTTCCTAGGGAATTATTCTTCACTTTACCCAATAGGCTACTCTTAAGCTTGAAAGTCATTCCTTCCCCTGATTGCTCTATGCCAATTAAAACCATTGCATTTTATCTCTTACATGATAAAAAAATCTTAATTCACATATGGATTGAAAGTTTGTATCCTATAATGATATCTTCTAGAAGTTACCGCTGCTGTAGACTATACCGTTTCTGGTTTTCCTGGTGAGGACACTAAAGCATGAAATAACAGCTGGCACCTGTAACTGAAAAACAGAAAACTTTAACTTAGCTGATGGCTAAGAGAGGATTCAGTCCACAGTCAGCTGCTGCCAGGACAGGAGGTGCACAGCAGACGGGAGTGGTGAAGTAGTTTTTGAATCATGGAAACCAAAGCAGAAGAGAGAAACAGTGGCAGAGAAGAAGGAACTAGGGGCCAGAGAAAAAAATCCAAAGCCAAAATACCATTTTCCACCCAGATACAGGACTGGGATTTACTAATCTACCAGGTATTTCTTCATCCAATGAGGTATGTTTGGATGAAGGGTCACCAATAGGATAGACTATTGGTGATTATGTTTTGTAACTATGGTAACCAAACCTGTAGAACTCAACTCTTTTAATTTCTGGACTAAGCCAACTTCATCAGACCACGACTCAAAAGATGAAAATGACACCCATATCATGAGTGGTACCCTCCTGGGGTGGGTGAATCAGTTCAACAATAAATTTGCTATCATGAAAACTCTGCTTATTTCTAAGCACTTGACTCCCATTAATTTCAACAAATGAGCCTCGTGGAACTTCCAACCCCACATCTATAACACTGAAATTTTCCCAGGGTGCTGCAATATTCCTAAAATTTGTTATATCAACATTGAGATGACTTGTGGATATTGGTCTAGGTACCAATTACTTCTACATAATCTTCAAAAATGTCCTCAATCCATAGGTGTCATGTTCCCAAACTACATGGGCTCGGTTGGCTGAAGTCATCAGTGTGTTTTGAAGCAGAACAAATCCAATTCTCTTGAAAAATAGGATGTTTCAGAGAAACCATGGGTGCATTTCCTAGAAGAATAAGAATGTTAGCAAAGATAATTCAGCTAACTGTATACATATTTTCAAGTGATTATAGGTTCTATCTTTTAATTGCCATAAAAGGAATGACTTAAGTATTTATTTATGCACTTTAAAAAACTTCAGAGCATTTATATACTGTTTGCAATCCCTTCATTTTGTAGATAAGAAAACAGAAATGATCAGTACAGACTTTTTCCAGAGCTAAATCATTGCACTGAGGAAGAAATGGGTTCCTTAGATTATGATGATCCAATCTGCCTCGCTTTTCTCCCATGAAATTATGTGGAGACAAGCTTAAATGGTGGAACAGAACAGGTATTTGCCAAAATCCATATTTATTTGCATGCCTATCAGCTCAGGACGGTTTAAGTAACTTAGAACTTTCTCTGCAGTGATTTCTGTTCTCTCATTTTTGCCCACCCACCCACATAGCTAAACCTCCTCAGTCCCTGTAGAGTTGCTCCCTTTTCTGCAGATTGCAATATTCCCAAATTAGTATCATCTGAGCGCATAAAGTACCATTTATTTCCTTTTATATAACATGAACTGATAAAAGTGGAAAAGTTGAAATTCTTAAATGTGCTTGATTTTCTCTTCAAGTTTCTTCCCCGGGTACCACAAAGAATATAGACATAACGCTCCATGTAATTCTGAGATTTTCTTTTGGAGAAGATAATCATTTGAATCCAAAGAAAAGCAGTGTCCTATAAAATCTAAAACTGCATTGTCATAGAGAAGAGAAGAAATGATGAAGAAACAGCACTTAGAAGCATGTAGAGGGGGACATAACCAAATTTCCATGAAAGTCTAGGAAATTCAGACATTTTACTTTCCTGTGTAGCCATGAAGGCACAGAGCCCCTGGCCCCACCGCCTTAGAATTCCAGCTCTTGAAACTTAAAGAATGTGGAGGGAGAGAGAGGTGAGGGAATGCACATGGTTGAAATCCTAATACAAGGGAAAAAATAATGCTACTAGATAAAATTCACATTGAGATTTAAGAGTGAAAAAAGGCTTAGTATCCGTTGGTGACATTGCTGCTCCATCATTTGGACATTTCAGGTATTTCATCATTCCATTGGACTGACTCAGTGTTTGTTATGGTTAAAATCTAGATGTCCTCCTGCCACAGCCTTATAGGTCAGGTTTTAGAGAAGTGCTTGGAACATGGGAGTGTGATGCTTATCAGTGGATCAGTCCACTCATAGGTTTATAGTGAACTGCAGTGTTGGGAGAGGAAGGCTGGTGGGGTAGGAGAAGAAGGTGGGTCCCCAGGTACATGGCCTGCAAGGATGTATTTGGCCCCTTCCTCACATAACCATGCTTTCCTTCTTACTGCCAAGCCTGAGCTCCTTCTCTGCCAGGCCCCTCTGCCTTGCTGCCCTGCCTTGGAGCCAGCTAACTGTGGACTAAAACTTCTACAAATTGTGAGCCAAAATAATGCTTGTGTTCCTTAAATTGTGGGTATGAGTGTTATGTCTCAATGATGAGAAAATAACTAAGACAGAATCACGCTATTTTCCAAAATCTCTTTGCTACTTGTGCAAGTTAGGAAATTAAGCCGAAAGCATCTTCTCACAACTTCTGTTATAATGAGATCAAAACATAATGACCACTGGGAGCTATGATGCTGATGGTCATTCCCATAATGAGCGAGGATCTCACAGGAGACCACCTAATCAGGTCACCTTCCGTACAGAACATTACTCGCTTTTCTAATGAAATTTCAATAAGATGGTGCAAATCGTTACAGGGACATTCCCATGAAAGGAAAGCATATCAGCAGAAACAAAAGCTGAAGGAATGCAATTACTCTGGGTTATATGAAGAGATATCCCTGAAATGAATTCATGTTTCAGGGAAGACGCTGCTACTAAAGGAGAGACTCCTGGATGTAGATTTATCTAATATCTTGCATTATCCTTTTTATAAGATTACGGCTGTAGTGAGCATAAGGTTCCCAGAGAGCTGTTGCCTAACGTTATTACATCGAGGTTCATGGATACACCTTGGTTCTTCCTACAGGTTAAAATTTAAAAGGAGAATGATTTAAACTAAAACTCCCACGGAGGGTTGCTCAAGAAATGGTTCTTGGGTACTAGCGAAAGTGCTATGTCAAGTAAGGTTCCAAGAGGAATACGATTCAAGATTGTCAGTTGACTATCAATTGTTCCTTCCATGACAAGATTTCAAAAGTCATTTTCAGGTAAGAGTCTACCTTAGGAATCAACCATCAGCTGCTTTATTTGTTATGACATTTTATATGTATGTATGTATGTATGTATGTATGTATGTATTTAATGTATGTGGTACAGGGTCTCACTACACAGCTTGTACTTGTAGTGATCCTCCTGTTTTCAGCCTCCCCAGCATGGATTATAGGCATATGCCACCACGCCTGGACTTGTCCCCTGCTCAGCAAGCCCAGGGGGTGGAGCCAGCATGGCATGTGGTGCAGGCCATTAAACCCAGTCCCCGTGCTTGCCTAATCAGGCACTTCGTCCTCTGAGCTATCTGGCCAGCACTGTTATGAGTTTTTAATACAAATAAAAGTGTGTCAAAATGTTCCTGAAGAGACAAATAACAGATAAATAAAAGCTGATCCCCTTGATAGAGTCATAAATTTCAGAGAAGACTGTCTAAAGAAAAGACTATTGTTGGGAGTAGCAATCACATTGTCTCTGTTGTTTAGGAGTTTCACGGGGATAGAGATGTGTGCTACATTCTGTGAATCCATGAAAATTTTCTTCGTATTTTTTTCATGAGTAAGAATATCAAAGAAAACATCTTTCAGAGCACAACCCAATCTATTCTCTTTAGATTTATGTTAAAAGGCATTAGTGTATTAAGTGACTTGTCAACTTTCCTGAATTGGTTTCACCGTTTGAGATGAGATTATTTAAATTATAAAGTCCTCTTTGGAACCCCTTTCACTGAGATAAGTACTCCAAGATATAAGGAACTCAGAAGAAACCAATGTAAAACATAATATTTTTGACCTTCTCCTTCTATGTAGTTTTAAATAATGAGATTTCTTAATGGCTAAGTTCGCTGTCTTTCACTTCTGGGAAGCTCTAGGCTGTCAGAGGAAATCAAGAAAAGACAGAAAGTTCCCCCTGCCTTAAATTTTAACGCACTTCTTTCTTCATGAAAGAAAAGTGGCTTTTCAAGCGGCTCTATTTAGGTATGACAACAGACTCCTGGGTATCATTTAATATTTGCAATTGTGTCAGTGGTCGATTTTGTCAGTAGGAAAAATGACAAATAAATTTTGCACAAGGGAAAAGCAACAACAGATGGAAAGATTGAGAAAAAAGAAAAGGAAAAGAATGGAAAAATAATTAATGTGTGTTATGTACATCATTTCCATTGAAAATATAATCATTTGTAACTGAACACTTGTACAAATACAAATAAAATCTTGAACATTTTAATGAAGTCATTTTACTAAAATTATTATATAGTTAATTTCTTTCTACTTTTAAGGCAGATTCAGCTTAATGTGTGTATAAGCAAATGCACACTCTGTAAGCTCCTTTTTTATGCATTTATATTTAACATTGCTTATCTTGGTATTGAACTTACTCTTTAATTATTGTAGAGCAACTTATGAAATGGCAAAGTTTTAAGGGCTTCACAACAGTCACCGTATGCGTCACTCCACAATGAATGGTAAGAACTAAATACTATAGCTACATTTGTTAATCAATTGAGATTATTTATGTCTTGTTATTATTTGGAGAGACCTCTATGAACAGGCTTACTGTCATTGGCTCTTGATCGTGCCCTAGGTCTGTGATAAGTATGGATTTTTAACTTTATGATCTCGTTTAAATTCTGTGATTTCACCTTCCAGCTGGGATGCGAATCTTAATCTGAATGTTTAGAAATTCTTGAATGAGCATATAACTGACTTACCTAATTCACATACAAAGAGGCATTTTTATTTGACAAATTAATTACCCTTAGCATATAACCACTAAGCTCCTCACCATTGAGAAGTAATCATCATATAAGTTTCTAGAATGTAGAATAGATGATTTTTCCTTTACTGAAATATTCTGGGAGACACAGAAAAAAAAATCTATGAAATTCCAGTTGTGATTGAAATGGCTTGAGAAATTTTTCATAGACAAAACCTCCCCATGACTCAGAACAAAGCAAACTCAGTGCCCATTGAATCACATTGTGTTGTAATCATAGTACGAACAGAGCTGTATCCAAAGTAATTTTCAAGGAAGAAACACATCATACCACCTGCTAACAATAAGTGAAATTATCCTGAATGAAAATACCCTGATGGACAATGTGTCAAAGAAAAATGTACATCTGTAAGAAAAAGATAGCATATTTAAGCTTTCTAATAGAAAAAAATGAAATTCAGCTATTCATAAAATTTAAATTTAAGGTCATGCCCATTCCTCAGATGAAATAGTAGTCTTTGTCCTTTTGTCCTCTCTTACTAGCTTTTCTGAGCTTTATTGAGTAGGATTTCTCCCTGTGAGTCCCACATGTATATATTGAATCACAGCACATGTTTTCAACCACTTTTTAAAAATATATTTGGTAGACGGGTCTCAGCACACAGCTCAGACTCTTAGTGATCCTTCTGTTCTCAGCCTCCCCAGCATTGGGATTGCAGGCATGTGCACCCCACCTGGTCTGACTGGCTCAGGGTACCTGTCCGGGGGGTAGGGCTGGAATAGCGTGTGGTGCCAGAGATCAAACCCAGATACCCGTGCTTTCCTAAGCAGGTGCTTAGTCCACTGAGCTATCTCACTGCCCTTCAATCACATTTTTATGAAAAATAAAACCAAAAATAGAACAAACAAACAAACAAACAAAAAAAAAAACCCACACAGCAAAGATATACTGCTATATTCCCAGTTTTATCTGCTAATGCAATCTGAGGTATAATGCTAGTCATTCTTTTTTTACAAAAATACTTTATTATTTACAGCTTTCCTATGTCCAGTTAAAATGTTTGCAATCAAGAAACAAGAGGAGGGGCCGGCGAGATGGCTCAGTGGAATAAGCACTTCCCTGGCAAGCGCAAGAGCCTGAGTTCAATCCCCAGTTCCGCCAAAAAAAAAGAAAAAAAAAAAAAAAAAGAAGAGGAGCCAGGAAGATAGCTAAGCAGCATAAAAATCTGCCTGGCAAGTGCAAGCCCCTGAGTTTGATCCTTGGTACAAAAAAAAAAAAAAATCAAGAGACATTTACATTTTTTTCAAATTTTGGATGTTTATAACTGTAATCTGAACAACTAATTTGAAGATCATATTGTATAATACATCAACCACTCGTTTTCACATTCCGATTAGGTTGTTTGCTGAAATTCTGTATTGTTTCTAATGCTTTTCTTTTCTCTTACAATTTTGCACTCTTTAAAAAAAGAAATGAAAGTTTTTATATTGCTTCAGTGACTTTCAATTATATTAGTTCTTAGAAATAGCTATGAATAGTGTTAAAGCTGATAAAGTCCCATAAGTTCCAAATGGGACGCCTACGCTTGCACACATATTCTCGGACACACGCATACACACACAAGCAGGCTCACATAAGCAATATTTAAGAGTTGAATCGTGAAGTCACAAAAAAAGTGAAGAAGAAGTGTTGTTCTTTCCAATACTTCTCTAAATTTCTACAATCTTAGTGAAATTCAGCATTCTTTTTTAACTTATGAAATGAAAGGACATTGGGTGGACTAGGATAGGAAGGTCAGTTAATGGGACAATGAATTGGAGCTACTTCCTAGCCTTGTAATCTCATGGCTCTTGGAAAAGATATACACATACATCTATAAGTACAACATGTGGAATCATGCATCAGTAGGAACATAGAAAAGACATTTTTTTTTTTACATTGAAAATCCTCTTAATGCCAAGATTATAACTTTGGCCTACAACAGTGAAAAAGATACATCAGCCCACTCATGCCTGTTACTTGGCACAATGTCTGACTGGTAGATATTGCATGATAAATACCAGCTAGTGAAATTTGTGCATAGTAACACTTGTAGGAGATATAATGAGCTGATTTCACTTAGAGTTCACTGCTATGAGAAGGTGCTTTACATGTATAATCCAATCTAATCTCATAGAAATGCTTTAATGTAGCCATTTGCGGAGAGGTTGGTATTCTAATATTTTATAGTGAGAAAGGATATGATTGAATTCAAAACTAGATATTCAGAGACCAGAGTTGTCTATACTGTCAGTAGTAATAGTACTTGAGTCACGGGACTTTCATATAAGACTATATCAATTTACACAGTAATATAATTGCAACACATACACTGATTTCAGCAGCATTACTCATTGTGTAGTTTGAAGATTTTTCACCCTGAATTCACCTAGAATCTTACTTCGTGATTCCAAGCAAGATCTATGACAATATTTTGTATCATGTTGTAGCCAGCCAACTTCACATAGCATTTCTATCCATAATGTAATTTGAGAAACACTGACATAAAGAGCTATACTAATATGGGAGGCAAGGACAGGCAAGGGAAAAATTAGGTTTCATAATCTAGGCAGGTTCTCCAAGCAGCAGAGATCAAAAAACAAGTAAACGCATATATATATATATGTATGTATATATATATATATATATATATTTTTTTTTTTTTTATTTTTAGGGAAAGTTCTACAGAGTTTTTAGGGTCTCACTACTAGATCAGACTCATAGTGATCCACCTGTTTACAGCCTCCCAAGAGCTGGGATTATAGTTGCATACCAACACACCCAGTCTCAATTACTGTCTCAGTGCACCACAGGGGCTGGGTTGGCATGGCAGGCCTGGACCCTGTGCCTGCTTGCAGGTGCTTTAATCTGCTGAGCTATTTGGCCAGCCCTAAATTTTTTTTACAAAATGAGATACAAACTGAGAAGCAAGTAAGGGACAAAGTTCAACTTTACCTGAGCCCTGAGATTCTAGAGAATGGTGGTGGTCAAAAACATTGCCTCTCTTTCCTTTTTGAGGAAATGGACAGTGTAAAGAAAGACCCTTTCCTATTGTCTTAGACAAAACCAGATAGAGACTACAAATCCCATTATTTGTCTGATAAATTATTATCTGAACTCTTCTCCACCTTTGTCCAATTCTACAAAATGCTCTCTAACTTGATTTAAGCTTTAATCAGACTATAACATTTCCTCCAGGTCTCTGATCTTTGACTTATTCTTTAACATTTGAATGAGAAACAGATTTATTATAGTGACCATGCCAAGAATCACCTGATCGTAGAGGAAAATATCTATGATAAACGGCATGAACATACTACTTGTTTATCCTGCTTCTCTATACCTGATCCTTTCTAGCCCCGTTTACTTCACTTTGTAAAGATACATTTTCTGCTTAGCCTTGCAGCTGACATGTTCAATGCATTATTCCTCTGTCAGTAATTCTCTTCTTCTTATTGCACTAGTCTTTTTGAATAAAATCTTCTTCCTAAGTCTGGACATATTTCATATTTGACATGAAAAAGTCTGAGGAAGCTACCACAGTAGGCAGCCCCAAAGCAAAGGAGAAAGAGAAGTGAATAATCATCCTACACTTCCCTACAGCCCAAGGAAGATTTGGGAAGACAATCAAGCTGAGGCTCGCCACCTCAGTTCTTCCAGGATCAGTGCTGCACTAAATCCCTGCCTGACCTGGGGCAGCCCATAGAAAACACATGGTTAGTTTCAAAGCACTGAAGGATTTTCAGAATTCACACTTGTGGACCCTGATCATATATGCTCCTTGAATTTGGAGCCTACAAATATTCTCATGACTCCTTCAATAGTTTTCAACTGCAATTACCTAGCTCTTCTACTGCCCCTATCACCACCTCCAATACAAGAGAAGCAATGTCTTTCCATCTAAATGTAGGTGCATGATTTCTCTAAATGGTTTTCTTTCTCTTGTTCCTTAATCATATTGAACAGGCAAAATGTGGACAGTCCAGAGACTTCTGGTAAGGTGAAGATGTGAGCAGCAGAGAAAGAGCCTCTCTGAAATTTGGTGTCCAGTTACCAGCAACACAAGGAAGAGAAGGATGGGAATGGGTCCCTGCAACCAAGGAAGGATCTGAAGTGAGAACTGAAGCCCAAAGGGAGAGCAAAGAGAGAAACTTCAACAAAGAGGAAGGAGGTGGCTGGTGGCACTTTCTTCCTGTGCCCAGACTCACTGTAAGGGAAGAGTGACTTGAAACTGCAGATGCACAGTGACTATTGACAACTCCAGCTGCCTCTGTGAAGAGATGCACCCGTGGAACAGAACACTGAATGGAGTGGATTCCAGGGACTGATTACCCAAGATGAGATGTCTTGCAGAAGAGAGCAATTACACTGGAAGCCTTTATGGAAGGGGGCAACTGAACTCTGAACTTCCAAGAGGTGCATGAACTGCCTCAAACTGAATGAGTCGGGCTCCAGCTTAAGGCCAGAAGCTAGACTGAACTTTAGTGGAATTAAAGGTGCAGGCTCACTGGGATCATGCACTACCTGTTTGTAAATCTATTGCTTGATTACTGGGAATAATTTACATGAATCTGGGCTCTAACCATATTGTCTACCAGTGACAGCAGAGGCCCACCTTGTAGTGGATATTTTTTCTCTTTCTCTCTCTCTCTCTCTCTCTCTCTCTCTCTCTCTCTCTCTCTCTCTCTCTCTCTCTCTCAT
>NW_004524594.1:5499604-5521509 GCF_000260255.1 Octodon degus | reverse complement strand
ATACTTTCTAGGATTTTTTTTTTTTTTGCTGTTGCTGTTGCTGTTTTCCTGCTAGCCCCTTTTCAATTTTCTCCCCTGAGGGTAACATGATTAGATTGAGGACTGATTTTCTATATATAATTTTCTGATTTGATTCAGATTTTGTTTTATAACCACAAATATAATTTTTATGGTTAAAGTTGAGAAGTTAATAGTTACCTTAATTTGTCATTTTCTAGGTTGTGTTTGATGCCCTTGGATTGTTGACTGTACCACTTTAGCCAAAGTGATGTCATTGTTCTAACCAGTTGTTCTTCCTGCCATACAAAAACTGAGATTGCTGAAAGGTCAGAAAACCACTACAGACCAGTGTCAAACAACAAGGGCCGGGGCCAAGCAGACAGCAACTTCTCATCCCCAATAAATCGAAGGGATAGGATCTTGCAAAAGACTCAAAACCCAAAAGCCAGCCATACTTAGAAGAAACCTCTGATAAGTAGTCATTCACTAAGTGTTCTAAAAACAAGCAATTAGGCTACTTACCATAGGCAATTTATGAACATCAACTCAGGAACTAAACTAAAAAAAAAAAAAAAAAAAAGGAAAATGAGGACGCATGTAAACAAGGTGCACTCTCAGACATCCAGCTTACCAAAGGTAAAGGCAGGGGGTAATATGGTGAAACAATTAAAAGCCAAAAACCTGGGCTTTCTGAAGAGATAACAACAAAAATAACAAAGCAAATGAAAGAAGTTCTAGAAAGAACCAAATCAGAAATAACCTGTCAGATAACTACAGAGATGGTGACTATAATGAAAGACATGTTTAGTGACTCTAGAGCGGACATAGATTAAATGAAATAGAAGAGTTTAGGAAAATGATGAAAATTATGAATCCCCAACAAAAGAAAGAAACAACATCCATAAAACAGATTCTAACAGATATCCCATCAATTAAAATTTCCATTGAAGGAATATTTAGCAGAACGAGCCAAGGTAAGGACAGATTCTCAGATATAGTAGACAGGATTTTGATTAGTGATCATGAAAAGAGAATACCTTAAAAATACCAAGGGCCCCCAAGAAATCAATCCAATGGCTGCTAAATTATGAAAACAGTAACACATTATTAATTGGAGTCAATGAAAAGGCAGGAAATAGCACAAATGGCACAACAAACCTGTTCACAGAAGTCTTGGCAGAAAACTACCCTGGTAGGGAAAAAAAACTTGACATACGATAAGTGAGGCATATAGTACTCAAATTAACTATTATAAAAATAAATTCTAATCCAGGAACATAATAGTTAAGATTCCAAAGCATCAACACAAGGACAGAATAATAAAAGCTCTTGGAGAAAGAAAACAAATCAGTATAAAAAACCCATCAGAATCACAACATACTTCTCAACACAAACCAATTGAGAGAGAAGTCAGGGAATCTATACTTATCACAATGGCATCAAAAATAAAATAGCTAAAAATCAGTCTAATAAAAGATATAACAAACTACAATGAAAACTGCAGTACGCTAAAAATGGAGATTGAAGAAGAAATCTGACAATGGAAAGATATCCCTTTTCATGGGTAAGAACAACCAACATAGTGAAAATGGCCATAATTCTAAATTGTTATACAGATAAATGAAATTCTAATCAAAATCCCAACACCAAATCTCAAAAAATAATTAGACAAAACAGTCTTAAGATTCATTTGGAACTAGAAGAGTCCTAGAATATCAAAGGCAATTCTGGGTAGAATATGAATATGAAGGCGAGGCAGCAGGTATCACAATCCCTGACTTGAAATTATACTGCAAAGCTAGTGTGATAAAAACCACTGTACCGGCAAGAATAAGCAGACTTCAGGATCAATGGGACAAATTAAAAAATGAAGAAACAACTCCAGAAAGACTAAGCTACCTTATCATTGAAAAAGGTGCCCAACACCTTCACTGGAAGAGAGATAGCATGTTTAACAAATGATGCTAGAATAATTGGATTTTTATATGCTGAAGATTAAAACCAGACCTGTATTTCTCATGATGCACTGAAACAAAACTGAAATGGATTAAAGATCTAAATACTAAAACAGAAATACTTAATCTGCTGGAAAGTAGAATAGGTGACCAGTTGAAGACATTGACAAAGGCAAAGACTTTATGAACCATACCCCTGTTGCTTAGGAAGCATCACAAAGAATCAACAACTTGGCTCATATCTTATTCATAAGCTCTTGTCTTATTAAGAAGACACCAACAGACTGAAGAGACAACCCACAGTATGGGGAAAAAATCTTTGCCAGCTGTTCCTGGAAAAGATGAAGAAAAAGACAAAGAGATACTATCTAGAATATATAAAGCACCCAAACAAACAAACAAAAAAATAAGACTTAAAGACCTCAAATTTAAAGCCCCAGTACAAAAATGGGCATCTGAAATAAACACTTCTCAAATGAAAAAGTAGAAATGACAATTTAATATATGAAAAACATATTCAGCTTCATAGGTCATTCAACATATGCAAATTAAAATGTTGCTGAGGTTTCATCTCTCCCAAGTAAGAATGGCTACCATCAAGAAATCAACCAATAATAAATACTGTCGGGGTATGGAGGAAAAGGGACCTTTAATCCACTCTTGGTGAGAATGCAAACTGGTGCAATCACTATGAATATTAGTGTAGAGATTCCTTTAAAAAAAAAACAAAAAAAAAACTAGAACTAGAAATTCCATTTGACCCCCTATTCCACTATTTGATATCTTCCTGAAAGAAATAAAACTATCATAACATAGCAAGATATGCACACCCATGTGTATGGCAACACAGTTTGTAATAGCTAACTCTTGGAAATAGCCCAAATGCCCATCAACTGATGAATAACTAAACAAGATGTGTATGTTTTTTAATGCAATGGAAGACGACTCTGCCACAAATTAGTATGAACTTGAGACATTTCTAGGTAAATGCATGCATCTTGAGACCTGACTCTTACATGAAATAAATTCAGTGAGTACATATAAATGTTGCATTGTTTCTCTGATATAAGAGTTAAACATATAAATGAGAACCAAAATGGATAATAGATACTGTGAAAAAGAATGAAAATGTTTAAATGGATAAGGAAACTAAGGAAGGAGAAGGGAAAGGAATGAGGAGAAAAAAATGATAAAAGATGGAAAATGGAAACAGCCTTTGCAAATAAGCATGAGACAGGAGACTCAAAGGAGGGTAGGGGATTGGGATTAAAAGAACCAAGTTATATCATGTACAGATAAAAAAATCCCTATAATGAATTTGATCTATCTATCTATCTATCTATCTATCTATCTATCTATCATCTGTCTGTCTAATGTATCAATAAACTTAATAAAACATTGTGCAAGGTCCTTATTTGCTTCCATGGACCTGTGGCTGCACAGTGATGAGAATGCATTATGAATAACACATTCTGAGTTTCTCATGAAAGACAGACACTTCTAGGAAGTTTAACTTATTTTTAAGGCAATGAATACCAATGGGGCAACAGTCATTTCTTTGAAATTCAGCTGTCACTCTTCCGTGGGCTTGCTCTGAGAAAAGCATACAGGAAGAAAGACAGAAACACGGGACTGGCAGTGACAGTGTTGGGATCCAGCTTTTGTAAACCGAGACAGCTCATTTTGCTTCCCTGGGTATACTCATGCCTAGACTTCAGAGAGATGCGGGGAGAAGCATGGCATGCCTGTGAAATAGTTTAATTTATCAAGAAGACTATGAAGTTTAGATGCAATTTTGAAGTCAGCCCGCGTGTTCACAGCAGTGAAAGAGAGACATTGTTTTGCATAGTTTTGAAGAAGAGCAATTGGTAGAAATCTTAGGATTTTTGCAGATATTCTGTGAAGTTGAAGTTTTAAATGCAGTACCTGGAGATAGCAGAAATATGGGAAGAAATCAGGAGGGGTAAAAGCACTAAAAAGTGAAGACAACCTGCTTTGTTTTGTTTTTACTCTGGAAGCAAAGCATCTGCTGAGTACAGAGATAACTACATGTAATGACTTTTCAGTTAAAGAGTAAGCTCCATCTTGAAAAGTTATACTGATTCCTGAAAAATGAATCTTATTTTTAGTATGAGGATGACCTTCTTCCAAAATACATTAATTAAATAGAGAACAGGTTATGGTAGACCAACATGATGCCTTCAAGCAAAAACATACTAGTTTTTTTTTTTTCATACTAGTTTTTGTTTTTTGACTCTAATGTGTTCAGTTAGACAGCACTGCAAAGAACAATTTGAACTGAGTTGCTTTTTGTATAAATGTAAAAGTCTGTTTTACAAAGAGATGCCAAAGCTAGAGATATGGCTCAGTGGCACAATGCCTGGCTGGCAAGTGGGAAGCCATGAGTTTGATTCCTGATACCAAGCCACCTGCCAAAAAAACCTGAAAAATACATATAAATGCCAACAGATGACAAGAGTAACAGCACCTGCTACACTTAATTTTGCTCTACAAGAGTGCTGATTCCAAGAGCCCGCAAGATAGCTCAGTGGACTAAGTACCTGCTTAGGAAAGCGCAGGGACCAGGGTTTGATCCCTATCACCACATGCCACGCTGGCCACACTCCAGGGCTCACTAAACTGGCCACTGAGATTGGGCATGGTGGCACACACCCATTATGTCAGCACTCGGGAGGCTGAAAACAGCAGGATCACTAGGAGTCCAAGATTTAGAGAGACCCTGTAAGAAATACCTAAAAAAAGGGTGCTAATTCCAAAGGGTTCAAAGCTACTAGGTTAGCACGAGCACAATTAGGTTGAAAATGGAACGAAGCTTCTCTAGCCTCTAACTCTCTCATCAGAACTTACATAGACCAAAGTTCAATGTGATTAAAAATTACTCAGTTAATCACAAAGATAGTGCAAAAATGACTGATCATAAAAGGAGTCAAACTTGGAGTAGCTCTACACCTGTTCTAGGAGGGAAGTAAAAAGGAGGCTTAGAGAGAAGTATTATTATTATTTAGCTTTCATTTTTTATGAAAGGGGTGTGTGTGTGTGTGTGTGTGTGTGTGTGTGCACTATGAATCCATTTAGTATCGTTTTAGAACAAGATAACCATAAAGCACAAAAGGTTGAAAAGTTATTAGAAGAAAATGGCTTAACCACAATGACTAAAGAGCAATTTGTTGTATCTTCATTTAAATTATCTTTCCCTTAACTCAACCTTTGTTACATTAAATCCAACATACAAGCCATATCAATTTACTTTCAAATACTTGTGTATTACTTATATAACTCATTTCCATTATACAAGTGAAATATTTTGCTGTCTTTGAAAATTGGCTTCCTTAGATTAGAATAAAAGGCTTCATAATTTTCCCATTAAAACTAATAGGACGATATTTATGTTTAATAGCTTTTCAGTTAGAGAGAGGGTTATCAGGAATGAATTAAGGTCATTAAGAAAATGACCTTTCATGGAAAACTCTTTCATTTAAATATCACAGCAACCCTGTGGGTATCTATTTTGATTATTACTATTATTATCTTCATGGTCATGGGTATTATCATCCTCATTGTAATTACTTTCATTTTAATCATCATTCCCAGATAAGGAAACTGAATCAGAAAGTATTTGGGGAACTTGCCTGACATCTTATAGCTAGGAAGAGACAGAGCCACGATTTCATCCCAAATCTGTATGATTGCAATGCCACCAGTCAACCAAGACCTCTAAATTGAAACTCCCATGGGAGGCTGAATGGCGTCTGTCAAACTAATAACAACAAATGATGCCAAAAATAACTTCTAAAGGAAATAGGATATTGGGGGACATGAGAACTACTCTACTAAAGAATATTACAATGTCCCACCCAAACTTAAAGATGTTTCTTGTTTGTGCATTGTATGTATTAAAGTTTTTGTTTGAAATTTTGCTTGAAAAAAGGATTGCAGTATGGGGGAGTGTGGTTCAGAATCTACGATATCACTTTTCTAAATGAATGCTGACAGCCAACCCTGAAATCTCATATTTCTTTGATCTGTCATAGATTACTGAAGCAACAGTGTTCATACTTGGCAGTCACACATGGTAGCCAACAATCAACCAGCTTTGAGATATTTTATTAAGAGTACATATTATGTTATCTGACTGATTAAAATATTCAAACTTTACTCAGGGTTTTATCCTTTATTATGTTAACACTATTCATCTGAATTTTCGTGTTTTGTGAAATGACCAAAACACACACACACACACACACACACACACACACACACACAAGAAAAACACTCACCCTCCCCCCCCAAAAAAAAAAAACAGCAGTGGCTTTTAGCTTTATATAGGTTTCAAGAGAAACCCAAGAGATTCTAATAAAGGCTAAGAATATTTCACTAAAGAAAAATCATGTATTTCTCTACAGTTTGTATACAGCAATGCACACATATATGCATAGATAGTTATACACAGGCACACAGCTATTTTCCCAAGACCATGCGCAGGAATGAGTTGTACCTGTGAATTCAGTTGGAGATTAGCACTAGAACATAAATTTATGTTTGCATCTGTATTCAGTGGTGAAGAAGAAAGTGAGACCTCTACACAGGCATAAATTGCCAATTTCACTGTTGCTTTGTACAACTGTTCACACCATCTCTTTTTGCACTCACGGTAGGGCACTACAAAACACAATGTGCTCAGCGCTTCTACCTTTTCTCCAAAGTTTGAACAGCTGTGATTTGAACAGCCCATCATCCATTCAGAACTGGGTGCCATTCTTCTCCAGATGCATCTTTAGAGATCCAGAGCACGTTTGCTGTCAATCCACCATTGACCTTGGAAAATGATTTTGGTGCCTTTCCTAGCTTTTGAGAGGAAAACCAGCTGGGAACCCTTTGTTGCTGCTGTTTCTGTCTAGTTAGGTGTGGATGTGGCAGTCCATTACAATACGATAAAACTCATCATGACAATAATGTGTTTGCAAAAGCATCTCTAGTAAGGAATTCTCCTTAGAGAAAGCAAACCCTGAGGTAGACTTGCGAAAGGGTTAAGGCCCTGGGAAGCGAATATGCGGATCATCCAGATGGAGGAAAAGAAGGAAAATAATCATGAAAACTGTATTTGATTGTTTGAGTCACTGAAATCCAAAAGTTTCATTTTCTTTCACTTACATCCATTATTCAAACGTGTCTTGGGAAATACATAACTCTACTTTGATTTATTCTGCATCTATTTCCCATATGCCTCTTTAAAAAAAAGAATTGTAAATTTTCCAGGTAATGTCCTTATTTTCAGGTTTGCTATGTTCAATGAGCTTATTACAACTGTTTCAGATGTACACTAGCATTCTTTCCACCTTTTAGATTCTCATTTCCATAACAACAAAAAGATCTCTGTATTATCATCTGTATAGAAAACATTCTTCCTTGTTTTCTTATTTGAAATTCTTGGTGTCACCACATTTACGTTGTCACCTCCTTTTACAAAGAGAAAAGAAGTGTTTGCATTCCATGGTATCAGAGCCACTCCTCACCACACAGATTCTCTGTGCGAATTGTAAAACACATTTTTACAAATTCAAGCTATCGAGCCTCTTTGTATTATAAACTTTTACCGTTCATTTATCTTTAACAGAAAGCATTCTACTATCATCCTGATGTTAAGAAGAATTTGATGAGGAAGTTCTACCCTTTAGTAACTAACTCCTGTTAGACTCAGAACAATTTTCCTACAGAATTCACTATCTCATTGTTTAGTGAGTTAATTTGGCCAAAATCTATGTGGTTAAGCTTAGACACCTCAATAAATCCTTAGGAAACTACAGAATGCATAAGCTTCTTTCTATTTCTACGCAGAGTTCTATCAGGGAAAAGCAAGGGACAGAATGTTCCATCCCGCCAAGGAAGCTCAATACAAGGAAAACCTTCACAAAAGAAACCAGCCAGGCCAAGTGTTAGATGCTGAATGTCCAGGAGAAAATATCAAAAGTGCTTCATGAGTACTATGACAGTTGACATTTTCACACCTATATTTCACTTGACTCTCCTGTAACCTTTTCAGAAAGAAAAAGAGTCACAAAGAACACTTTTTCCCCCCAAATACCAGTGATTAATACATAATTTGAATCTATCTTTGAAAATTTCTGCATTCCAGAAGATAAAATATGGTTTTCAAGTTTCATGCCATGACCCATATTTCCCATCACATTTTAATTCCTTGGGAGCAGGTAAACTTACTCTGTTCATGTGTTCCTATATAGATTGCAGGGCATACTGCATTTTCCTAACAAATGCTATGTATTCTTTAAATGATTTCACTGGGTAGAAAACAAGTATTCCAGTCAAACCTAAAAAGAAAGGAAATAAATTTCTTTTCCTTTTCCCTTTATGAAATGCCCTTCTTGTGTTCAAGGATATTATGTGACACGATGAGAGAGTTTAAGTCACAGGGAAAGGAACTCCATAACCTGACTCCATTAGGAGCTAAAGAAAATGACAAAGGTCTAGGAAAGAGCAAAAAGGTGCAATAGAATTACACAAGCCGACCAAGGACCTCAAACACAAAACAGAAGGATTAGTAGCATAAAGAAGCTGTAATCTAAACTGTCTGTTTTCTACAGCACATTTTCAATCCGTATCTATAAAGATACAGATACTTTGGAATAAGAAACCTTCAAAGGAAAATGCTCACTCTCATAATGAACAGGCTTGGTTATTTCAAGAATTAAATTGTATATAATTTAGAAGCCAGTTGGTCTGGGTAAGATGACAGTGAATATTTCAGAACTTAATGAATTGAGCAAAACACTCACATTAATTTTAATAATGTATAGCCAATGAGAGAAATTGGATCTAATACCAACAACTGCCTGAACTGCAGTTTGTGGGTTAGGCATAAAATACAGTAGATCATTAGCCCATAAAGCAAGAAGATATAAAAAACATTAGACTAGAGAACATCATTATATTTCATAATAACACATACCTATAAATTTTTCCCCGGGGAATGATGTATTCTCTAAATATAAAATACTATGAATCCTTATGTCATAGCCATCCCTTTTATGTATTGCTAAATTAGGTTTAAATATGTTAGCTCTATAGAAATGCAGAAGTAAAGAGATATGATCCCAAGACAAATGCATGTCAATAATGGCCTCATCAAAATCATTTCAAGAAAAGTCAGGGATTCATAATTTACATTCGGATTTTTCATGTCCCTGCCAAACCAATTTACCTAGTGTTTTATATAATTTCTTAAAAGAATTTGCCACGTATCTTTCACAACATATGAAAAGACAGTCCTCAGCAGTGGCCATTGAAAGTAAGACTTGTATGGATGTCAATTTGCCAATTGATTGGCCTCATATATCTGAGAGATTGAGCAAATTACTTTCGAGATTATTTTTGTTTTTCTCACTTGACAGTGGTAACTGTTAAGATCTACATCATAGGACTGCTCAGGGATTGTATATTGTGTCACATGTAGAATCTTGCTATAGAGGTTTCCTGAAATGGGAGAAAGAACTCCAAAGTAGGAGCAGAAGATTTGGATCCAACTGCTGGCTAAGCGTTACTCAAGTGATGTAGCTTCATGGCGGAATTTGTTAACATCCACATGCTCCTTCCTGAAGAGAAATGGATGCTGCAACTTCGCAGTCCGTGGGTGGCACATTTAAGTGACGACAACGAAGCACTTTGTAAACTGCAGTCACCAACCTTAAGTCCAAGAACACCTGCTCACACCAGGCGCACTGACTGCTGGGGGAACCCACACCTTGCCCTTGCCAACCTTCCAACTGTACATCCCTACACTTACTATATTTACACCAACATTTTGTGTATTTTAAGTGGAATTACAGTGAACATTATGGTTCTCTGCTCTTTATTAGATTATCACTGGAACAAAAAGACCAATCCTATCACAATGCAGGTTATAAAATGTATGAAATATTAGGGTTAAAAAATGTACAGTACTAATTGCACTATGTTACTTTTTCAAAATAGAACTCAGAGGCTTACTTAACAAATGTCAAGAAAATATATAGTTCAGAAATTCCAACTTTAAATTGATTTATACTAGTGTAGTATTCATACCTCTATGCTTCTTTCCCCCATAAGGTTTTTATTCAGGGAGATACCCTTGAAATAAAAAGGCCATCTGTCAGGTGTAAAGTGTAACTTTGGGGAATGAAAAACTAACCTGCATGATTAATGTATTAAATAATAAGATGTGACCTGCACTCAGGTGAATTTAATCTGCTCTCCAGAGACTTCCTTGCTTTCCTCTCTCCAGTTAGCTGCCTTTTAAGCTAAGTTGTAGCATATGAAGTTACTATTTTCATTTTCCAATTTGTGAGTCCCTTTCCATTTTCCAGATCATTACCATTTAAGAAGTTCTGATCGCCCTTCCTGAGAGTTCCTACAGTAATTAAAAGAAGTCCTCCTGGTGGGCCCCTGACCCTTGCAGGACTCTTGAACCACCAGGACTGTTGCAAGGCTTGCTGTTATTTGTACTCCTGCATTGTAACTTCTCACAGGCAAAGTCTCATTTATTCAGCTGACAGAGATTTATTAAATGCCAACGTTGTGTCAAGCACCATGTTCATCATTGGCTTAACTTACTACCTACGGAAACAGACAATTACAATATGTTCTGGTAAGGGCTGTGATAAAAGTATTTACAGGACTCTGTGTGAGCCCAACATGATAAGGTCAGGCAAGGAAGGGCTTTTAGCAGAGGAGCCTCGTTTATACAGCACCTCTAGTGTAAATCACAGAGAGTGGTTTAGGATCTGTGTGGCGTTCATGTGCCCAGAGAAAGGATGCTTGCCAGCTTTAGTCAATAAGAGAGTAAATCTTTTTTATTCTCCTTGCAATGTATACTAAAAATCTATCTCCAGATGTGTGTATACCAACATCCCACAAGGAATGTAAATATTCTGCAAACATAAATCAATAAGCTAAATTTTAAAAATATATTACTGAAATTTAAAAGCATCTTAAAAGGGACTAGTGAGATGGCTCAGTGGTCTAAAGCACCTACTTGGAACAAGCTTAGCACAGGGACCGCGGTTCAATCCCCCAGCACCACATGCCAGCCAGCCCCACCCCCTGGTGAGCTGAGCTGGCCACACACACACACACACACACACACACACACACACATAAATAAATAAATAAATAAAAAATTAAAAAAAATAAAATAAAAGCATCTTAAAAGTTATCCCTTTAGCTTCCAAATACTGCTGGTGTTATCCATCCTTCCATTACTTTTTGCTTGAATTATGTTTTTAGCCCACTAATTCTTCTCTCTGTATTGATTCTGTAAGCTGTAGTTCACTCTCCTTCTAACACCAAAGATGACATATTTAAAGATAAATTAACTAATTAAAATAATTAATGAATATATCCTTCATTGGATTTCCACTGAACTTAGCATTCAATCTATACCATCGGACGTGATCCACCAGTTCCTATGATTGGGCTCCTGGACAGCCCAATCTGGATCTTACTTCTTCCTGTTATCTCCTTTCCTCTCTATGGCCAGCATCTGGCCTTTATAATATTTCTGAAACTTGAAGAGCCCCTTTTGTCCTACCACTGAGACATTATAATTGTTATTCTCCTTTGGGTGTACTCTGTCCTAAGTGTTTACACGGCTGAGAACTTCTTGCTCACAGTGTTCAAGTCACATGTGCACTTCTCAATGGGTTCTTCTCTCACAACTCAGACTAACTTTTCCTGCAGCGATGATGCTGCATCATACAGCTTTTCTCAACTTAAAACAACAGTCATCTTATCGATTCATTCTTTATTTTTATTCACAGTTTTTTCTACTCTGCTAGCTTATGTTCATCACCATTTCTCAAATGGCTGGAAAGTATGTGACGTATAGTAGGTCAACTATAATTATTTGCTGATTGAATGAGCATATAAGCACTAGATAGGAAGCCTTGGCATATGTTATGGCCTACTGAAAAATAAGGTGGACCTCTGCCCAATGTGTGGCTCAGATCTTATGACTGAAGATGCCACATGCCTATACCCCATAAAAGCTTGGAAATATTTATTAATTACATAATGACAATTTAATGGGGGAGAAGAAGGAACACACCCCAAGCTAATCCTAAAATGACTTGAGAGACTAAATAAAGGACACTAAATTGAGGAGTGTGTGTGTGTGTGTGTGTGTGTGTGTGTGTGTGTGTGTGTTTAGTGTATGAGTCAGAATGAGGATTCTCACATGGAGACAAGAACTATTGTGGTTTGAAACTTACACCAAAAGACAGTCACTGAGGGTTTCTTGTAGAAAGATCCTTTCCAAGCAGGAAGAGAACAACACGTGGCTGAAGGAGAAGGGAGGGGATGGATAAAGGACTGTAAAAACAGAAAATTGAAGGCAAAAATGGAAATAGAGCTTTTGTAGGTGGGAAGTAAATAAGAGCTGGAGAGAAGATGTAGGAAAGGGAGGAAAGGAGACAAAAAAGAATGAAACTATCTTATGTGCATGTAACAACTCCCCACAATAAATGCAGTAATCCTGTACTACAACTATAATAATAAATAGCAAATAGAAAAACAAATGAGGGATCCCTTGGTATTCGTTATAGCCTTGCCTAGGTATGGGGAAAAGATGGAGAGAAGTGATGAAGCTTCGAATTTGCTAGCATCAAGCGTCAAAAGATGAAGGCAAGTTCTTCATTACAAAACGACACTAAAAATATACCGGCTGTATAAGTTGTCATTCATGGTAGAATCTTAATGTATTTTTAATGTAATGAGGTTTACATATTAGGGGGCCAGGGAGATAGCTCAGTGGAAAAAGTGCTTGCCCGACAAGTGCAAGGTTCTGAGTTTTATTCCTGGTACCACCAAAAAAATTTTTAAAAATACACATTAGACAGACTGATCTGATTGAAGCAGTAATAAAGGAATAGGTAATAGAAGAACAAGCAACAGACAAAAGAGATAGACGCTTAGAAGGATATTTGGATGATTGTAATGATGCAGAGAACACATGATTGAGACCCCTAAACAAATTTTTGGGGACTATAAATAGACAAAAGTTAAAATTTATTAGACATATAATCCCTAATGGAGGAAAACTTTTACCTGGGAACAATTACTCAACAGACTGGCATTCAAACAATACAGCAACAATAATTTATTTCCAACATTTTCATTTGCTTAAAGGTAAGATGGTCCGTCAGCATTACCCTGAACTCCAGCGACCACGTTTAAAAACAGAGTCTCCAGTGCTTGCCTGAGTGCATCATGTAGGTGTGTCATCCTGAGAAGGACTCGTCTTGAGGGGAGTAACTCATAATGTAGAAGAAAGCCGTGGAAAGCTGCAGACAGGCTCGAGATCAGTCGCTGCATGTTGATTAATATTTGAGATGCTTAGCGGCTGCCTAAAACTCTGCTTTCTAGTGACCATAAGCGTCAGACTACTGCACTGAAGCAGGGTTGTCTTCAGACTCACAACGGGCAGATGAAGAGCTCTTAGAAATCTGGTTCTAACAGTCAGAATTCTGGCATGGGGAGCACGACCTTTTGATTGTCTCGTAATTGTGTGCCTTGTTCAAGAAGACCGACACAGTATGTTTTGAAAATATGCTTTTATGATAGGATGCTGGTAGTATATGGCTTTAGAGATCAAATCGTGTTTCAAAAACACAGGAGTTTGTAGTTTATCTCTTCCTCTTGATGTCTGCTCCCCATAACTTTTCTCTTTCTCTAAACATTTAAGAGTATATAAAAGTATTATTATTATAAGCATATAGTATTATATAAGTACATAAAAGTATTAGTATGAAGTAGTATATATTGTTATGTAATAGTATATTATTACAAAGTATTATATATAAGTGTATAAAACTATTATTTCTTTTCTGTAAATTAAAGCAGGAGCTGGCAAAACAAAATGCATATAACCAGTCAGAAGTCAGTGGCTGCGTCCAAATACACAGCTTCATCTTGATTTCATTGAGCACCTTTTAAAGAAAATGATTTAACTACGTTCAGATATCCATTAAATTTTCTCAGCTTCAACAGCAAAAAAAACAAGTTGTTTTTATTTTTGCATTTTATTTTGCTTTGACCATAGGATGGATCATTTGTATTTCACCAATCCTTCCCAAAACTTCACAGCCAAGGACAAGTATTGTTGAATTCTCACAAGGTCTACATTTTGAGAGATGGATACTACTAAAAGGAAAAATAACCTTTTATTTATTAAATGATCATATCATGTTTTTTTGTTTGTTTGATTTTTGGTACATGGGATCTAAGTCAGGACTTTGTGCATGCCAGGCAGGTGCTTATTGTTTTTTGTTTTGTTTTGTTTTTTTGCAGAACCAGGGATTGAATTCAGGCCCTTGCGCTTGCCAGGCAAGCTCTTATTCTACTGAGCTCTCTCCCCAGCCCCTAGGCAAGTGCTTATTGCCACTGAGCTCTCTCCCTAGCCCTTCATGTTATAATTATAATTCATCAAATTGTATGTGTTCTCTCAGAATGAAACTTCTGATAAGCTTTATGGAGGCTCTTTGCTAAACTTTTCAAAATATAAAAACCTAAAAGTCATAGCGGGGAAAGTATATTTGCCAAATAACTATATGTGTATATACATCTATAGCAAATTAATAAAATTGTATCCACATATATTAAGCTAAAAACATTGAAAATGTATTTGACAGAGAAATAGTTATTTTCTATCATAGTCTGTGTCCTTACTGCTGGGACCCAACACTCTCACCAACAATTAAAATAAGTTTGTTTCGGCTCATAGTTTTCACCCACAATTGGAGAGCTCTACAGAAGAAAGACATGGGTGAATGTCACAGGCTGCTCAAGTATGGCCACCAGGAAGCAGAGAGCAAGGAAGGGTGGGGGCAGGGAAAGAGACAAGCTATCCCAGTCTATACCTAACACATCCTAACATCTAGCCAGCAGACAAGCCCAATATCTCAGTTACCTACCACAGGTCCTGCCTCTGACAGCATAAGTCTTTGGAGGAAACCCAGATATAAGCCCTTACACAGAGCATACAGAACTCTTCCAAATCCACCAAGGGAAAAGAAATTAACTGCCACATTAGGAAACAAATGACCGCCAGAGACATAGTTGGGCTGGAGAGATAGCTCAGTAGAATAAGTACTTTTCTGGCAAGTGCAGGGTCCTGAGTTCAATCCCTAGTACCACAAAAATAAATAGGTAAATAAATAAATGGAAACAAAATGAATTTTCAATTCACAAAATTGGCACTATAATAAAATATATTCTTATAGTAGTCATCAGAGAAAAGCAAGAAAATAATGAAATTGCACCGCCAAAGTGAAAAAGAAACAGTATCATACCTTCGAGGGGGTAGAGAAATATGTTTTCTCAGAGATAGTTGGTATGAAGATGAATTACTATGGCTTCTGTGTAAAATATCTGATAATATTTGTTAAAACTTAAAAGATAATAACTTTTGATATAGAAAAAAAGGTTTGAAATTGTTTCTGACTGAAATAAATGTGTGAGTTGCACAGCTATGGTATAAAGGGAAGGTGTTGGGTATCAGGGACTCGTGCAGTGGACTCCAATCTCCTCAAAGGTGTTGAGGTGCAAGGTGAAAAGAAAGGGTAAGAGACAAAATGATGAGCCAAGGGGGATCGGGGGTGGCCAGATGTTCAGGGGATCCGCAGGGTCATTAGGCATCCACAGTATTAATCAATCACGTTTACATTGAGGAAGATGATAAGGGGATTAGTGGATAACTCTGCAGGCACGGATAATCCTACTGAGGAGGGTCATGTTGGATGACTCAGACGGTGGTAGAGATCGCAAATGAATGAGAATCTTGCATTGAAGAGGACAATGGGGAACGATACAAGGTGGGTGAGTTTGTTTGTTCTTCCTGGGTAGAAATAGTACCACTCAATTTTCAAGGAGTCAGGATGCCTTCAGCTGGTTCAGTCTTGCCCTGAAGCATCACAGCATCATGAGATGTCGAGGGCTCAACAGTGACCAGAGGCACACAGAGTTACATTTCCACATACCATAGCCAGCTTGCTAGGCCTAGGAAAAGTGCTAATCACAATTTAATTATGAAGTGATTAAAAAAATTATACATACCTTGACAGTCAGGTATTTGCAAAGCTGAAGGAATTCATTTAAGATGTAATATCAATAAATAAATAATTAAACCTGGTTCTTTCTTACTGTGGAATATTATTCAGCTACTTGAAATGAAACTGTAAAATCATGATTACTCACTTGAGGGTGGCTCTGACCAAGGACTAAGAAAGATAATAAAATGGCAGAGTAAGATGTAAGATACAACCTTTTCCATAAACAATTTTCACACCTCTCCATATATTTACCTATCTATGATCTAGAGAAGTGAAAATGGAAAACGACAGATCATACACTTTTTCTTTCTTTCTTTTTTTTTTTAATAGAACCAGGGATTGAATTCAGGCCCTCGTGCTTGCCAGGGAAGCGCTTATTCCACTGAGCCATCTCCCCGGCCCAGATCATACACTTTCTATTGGTAACTTTATGATGTATCAGCGATGACAGGAATACAGGTTTATTATTGATGTTGGTATTGTTTTCCGTTGTAAAAAAAAATAGAATAAAAATAAATTTAAAACAACAATTTCATAAATCTATCTCTCTATCTGCAGAATTCTTTTTTTTATTTTAAGGAAGGGTCTACAGAGTGTTCAGGATCTCACTACTAGGTGGGACTCATAGTGAAGCTCCTGTTTACAGCCTCCCAAGAGCTGGGATTACAGGCATGCACAACCACACCCAGTCTCAATCGCCATCTCAGCACACCCTGGGCTGGGCTGGCACAGCAGGCCTGGGGATTGAACCCCTGGTCCCTGCGCCTGCTTGCAGGCACTGTAATCCACTGAGCTATTTGACCAGCCCTCTATCTGCAGATTTCGTAAGGGCTCAAACACATTTATATGGGAATCACAGGAGTTTATCCTGTAATCCTCTCTTTTCCTAAAATATCAATTCCCACTATTACTGTGATATTTTTAACTTTTCAAATCTCTTCAAGATGATGGCATTAGTCAATAGTTTCTCCACTGTTTGGAAACCCTTTGGAGTACTTAGATTGATTATAAGTTTTGTTATAATTTGTACTTTTGTCAATTATCATTTGTCTCTCTCTCTCTGAAAACACCAACTCTGTGATTCTGGTTGCAGGTTGAAGATACACTGATTCATCTCAAAGTACCTGCTGATATGGGAAATGTACATTTCCATGGAAGTAGTAGTTTTTGTATGCTCTTTGCCCACCACATTTGGCCCAGAGGTAGGTAGGGATCATGAGGCCTATCTTCAAGATATGTACTACTTGGGCCAGAGAGGCTATCAGAAATGTCTCCTTTCAGTGGAAAAAAAAAAAAAAGAAAACATAAATTTTGTTATTTGTCAATAGCTGAGTTCCCTGCCAGGTGAATGAAGCACAATCAAGCCTCCCAAGATACGTAAAATGAAACATGAAGAAAGGCTCCTGATGTTATTAGAGTCCATGGCTTAGAGGTTTCCAAAGCCCACACCTTCTCTACATAACTGGTTATTCATTTTTTCTTTGACTTTTATGATCAACAATTATTGAATCGCTATCAATTTCAATTAAGAAAGCCCTAACAAATATGGACCACATGTTTTATTCCCTTTTGTATGTTCCCCAAACCCTATGGCAGAACTCGGACACTTACATGGCACAAAAAACATATAAGCCATTCTAGCCTGGAATATCCTGATAAGTCAGGGCAAAGGGAAAGGCCAGAGGGACAGTGGCTATCAGAGAGAGAAGGCCATGCATTGAATTCAGTATAAAAATCAAAAGTTAAAAAGATGAAAAACAGCCATAACCTGAGAGAATCTAAAAGCTAGAGATGAATATTTAAATTAAGAATCTTGGCATCTCATATGAAAACAAAAAGAAAAACATTAATGAAAGTAATTGTGTAAGACAAAACTCAGCCTAATTGAACATACCATACATATGTAAACAAGCAAAGGCTTTGGAAATTTAATCATGTTTTGCTTGATACAATCTTTACGCTAGTGTGAGCCTGGAAATCAGATGTTTTCTTCTTGCTTAAAATCGGTCCAACATTTTCTTCCTTTTGCTACAGTGAGTTGAGTCCAACATTTAGTTGCCTTGTCCAAAAGGAAACTAGAATATTTTATTATGCTCTTCAATAAATACTAGTACTTGGTCACAAAGATATTTCTATATTCATTGAGTAAATACTGATTTAGTGTCTATTCTGTGACAGATACCATTTAATTATAATGGAGAACAAATGGAATTAAACAAAAATTACTTTCTGGGAAGGTTTATCTCCCAGCAAAAGGAGATTTAAAAAATAACAAGTAATAAACCTGGTAAATGAGTAAAATAGACAGCATGATCAGTAATTATATGCACTTAGGAAGAAAAGGAAAAACTGAGCAAAGTAAAGAAAATTAAAAATCTAGCATATGGGTGGAAAAGAAGGTCTCATTTTATAGAATATCATTAAAGTAGGCCTTTTTGAAATGATCTTTTGAGGAAAGATCTGAAGAAAATGAGAAAGTTATGGAAGTATCTAAGGTAAAAATGTTCCAGAATTATATGGCCTGGGGAATATGGGGAAATATGGCTGTACCTGGAGATTTTTTTTCTTTTTTATGTATTTGGTAAAGGGTCTCTCTATGCAGCTCAGACTCGTAGTGACCCTCCTGTTTTCAGCCTCCCCAGCACTGGATTACAGATGTACACCAGCACACCAAGTCTCAACCTGGGGATTTTACAAGGAGTCCAATAGCCAAGAGGAAGGGTGACAGGTAAGGCAGTCAACAAGGCAAAAGATGCATGAGACACTATTGGTAGCACCCTGGCTTACACTTCAAGCTTTGAAAAGAAGAATGAGAAGTTTTCACTTATATTTTTAAAACCTCTCTATGGCTACTGGGTGAATAGATGACAAAAGACATATAAAAGTCATCATGAGTATAGTTAGGAAGACAGAGCTCATAAAGATTTCAAGCAGGTACAAAGCATGAAAGAGAGAAAGAGACAGAGAGATGAACACAGACAGAGACAGAGACAGAGAGAGACAAAGATACACAAAGACAGAGAGAGATGCACTGAAAGATACAGAGAACAGAGAGAAAAACGAAGGCACATGTAGGCTTTGAAAACAAGATTTTGATATAGCAGATAAATATGAAGTTAGGAATATCACTCACATAAGTTTGGACAGTTGATTCGAGGCTGGTTAAAATCATTTAAAAAAAAAAATAAGACCTGAAAAGACAAGAGCAGACAAAAGTTTCTTTTAGTGCGAGTCAGTGGAGAATATGCTTAAAGAAAACACTGAAGAAAGAAAGGTTTCTACTAATGATGGATGGAAACTTCTGGAAAGCAGCGTGGAAAAGAGTCAGCAGGGAAGGGGTGAAGGAAGAAAGGCGAACAGGTGCTGGGTTGGAAGTGTTGTGAGGTCGAGGGCAGCCTCCAAGTTGGACTCAGGGTCAGCTGATAGTCCCTAAAACTCTGCTCCATTCAGAGATGAGCCCCAGATTTTATGAGCCTTTTTATCCAGGGATGCTGGGTATAAACTGGATTCAGTCCTGCACACTGGCTCCTCCTTCAGCACAATGTAAATTAGAGCAGCACCTACCGCGGATGGTGGCTGGGAGAATTGTGAATCAGTACTTGCAAATAACTTAGCAAACAGACAGGGAAAAAAAGAAACAATAAAGCCTAAAGTTATCAATACTAAGATGACAATAAGATATTTTTTTTTCAATCTGCCATTTTTCCGATTCCACCCACCGCTGATCCTACTGCCTAATGTCGCCCACTGTAATCACCCTGAGGGTTGTAATTGTCTCTCAATTGACTCTCTGTTTACCTGCTCACACCTCTCCAAACATATCATTCAAACATGTGAAGTAATATTTTTGATAACCGCTTTGAAATATAATCCTGGTCCTTACTATGTTAGCACAATTTGCTGGTTTGAGTGCAGTGACCGAGTTGTGCTGCCACTGTAATTTCAGAACATTATCATCGCCTCTAAAAGAAATGTCACACCCCTTAGGAGGCACTGCCCAAGGCCCTTCAGCCAGCCCCTGGCAACTAATAACCCGTTTTCTACAGCTGTAGATTGGATTATTCTGGACTAAAAGAAACCATGTGTTCTTTTGTGGGCTGGCTTCTTTAATTTAATATATGATTTTCAAGGTTCTTGCACATTTGAGAGTGTGTCATTCTTTCTCTTGTCAAATATTATCCACTTACATGGAGGAGCTGCATTTTGCTTGTCCATTTATTAGTTGGGGTATATTTAATCTTCCCCCAGTTTGGGGCTATTGTGTAAAATGGTGCTATGACACTCATTTACAAGTTTCTATGTGGACATACGCTTTTTATTTCTCTTGGATATATGTGTTTTAAAAGGAGTTAAACCATGACACAACTCTGCTTAACATTTTAAGGTATATAAAACATTGTTTAATTCAGCTGTACCATTTTTTAAGCTCAGCTGAAGTGTTTGAGGGCCCAAATTTTGATGCAGTCTCATCCCAGTGTGTATAAAGTTGTATCATATTATTAGAAAATATATCTATGCTTTTTATGAGTTTATTGGCCATTTTTTTTGATACTGGGTCTTGCTACACAGTTCAAACTCATAGTGATCCTTCTGTCTTAGCCTCCCAAGTCCTGGGATTACAGGCATGCACCACCACATCTGGTTTTGGTGACCTGTACAGCACACCTGGAGTCCTGGGACTGGCGCAGCATGCGGTACCAGGAATCCAACTCAGGACCTTGTGCTTGCCAGGCAGGGCCTAGACCACCAACCTATCTCCCCAACCCTTATTAGCCATTTTACTAAGAAAAGTATGGAATTTAAATCTTTTTATCCATTTGTAATGACACTAACCTTTGCATTGTTGAGTTGTGAGTATTCTACACAGCATATACCCTGGACAGTGCCCTTCTTTTGCATATATGGTATCCAAATATTTTCTAACTTGCTTTGTATTATCTTTTCAATTTGTTTTATGTATTTATTTTTCAATCTTCTTTATTATTAAATATTATAGTCACATAAAAATTGGTGCTCATGTTGTACCTTCCTTACTTTAATCCTTCTAGTGAGCTGATATGAAGCACCACTACCAATCACACATACAACAGGAGTTTTAAACTTGTGTTTTGAATAGCGGTTTAAATACTACCCTGAACAATAATTCAGTAGGACCTAAAGAATTCAAAAGTAAAGTTTAATATGCTGTCATATCATGCTAACTCTTAAAAGGATCTGAACTGACAGATCCACAATAAAATGTGGGAAATATTAAATATTCTTTATTTGGGATTATACATACACCACACTAAAGTGCCTTTCAATAAGTAAATGGCAACACTAAATCTCCTGGAAGAGAAAGTAGGAGGAACTCTTGAAGACACAGGGGTAGGCAAAGAGTTCATGAACAAAAATCAAATGGCATGGGAAACACTTGAAAGAATTAACAACTGGGACCTGATCTGATTGAGAAGTTTTTGCACATCAAAAGAAACTACCAACAAAGTGAAAAGACAACCCACAAACTTGGAAAAAATCATGACAAATAAGTACTCAGACAAAAGTCTGCTCTCTGGAATTTATAAAGAACTAAAAAATGCTAGGGCCCCAAAATTTAAAGACCCAGTCCAGAAATGGGCATCTGAGATGAACACACGCTTCTCAGAGGATGAAATTAAAGAAGTGAATAAATATATGAAAAAATGTGCCACATTACTAGTCATCTGCAAAATGCAAATTAAAACAACACTGAGATATCATCTCACCCCAGAAAGAATGGCTATCATAAAGAAATCACCCAACAACAAATGTTGGAGAGGCTGTGACACACCTGGTGTCACACTCCATTGCTGGT
>NW_004524594.1:5482718-5499504 GCF_000260255.1 Octodon degus | reverse complement strand
GGAAATCCCATTTAAAGCAGCTATTCCTCTACTGGGAATTTTCCCAGAGGATCTGAAAACATCATATCATAGGGATATATGTGTGCCTATGTTTGTAGCAGCACAATTTGTGATAGCCAAATCTTGGAAGTAACCAAGATGCCCATCACCTGAGGAATGGATGAAAAAGATGTAGTATTTTTATACAATGGAGTATTACTCAGCTATGCAGATGATAAACTCGAAGCCTTTATGTTTAAGTGGATGCCATTTGAAGATATACTCATAAGTAAAATAAACCAGACACACATGTGTAAATATCATATAGTTTCCCTAGTATAAGAACTCAAAAGAAGAAATACAAATAGAAAGGAATAATACAATTAAAAGAAAAGGAAGAACTTGAGGACTAAATAATGAAGAGAGAGCAAGGAGAAGAGCTAGGAAACATGACAGAGGCAAGCCATACAGTTATATGTACAAGATGGGTAAGGCAATGATCCTGACAATCTTCAGAAGATTTTCGAATATAGCAGTTTATTGGAAGGATTCTCACCCTGACTAACTATATATACTGACACCTGTGAACTAAACAACTGCACTGAAGATGGTAATTTGTAATAGTAGGCTCATGCTTGGAGTGCCCGTCATTCTGGTCTTCTGAATATGTGCTGATTGTCATGACACACCAGTTGCTGCCATGCTGTCTCTTGGGTAAATGATTTTTTAAAAAGGAAAGGGGGTGGTGAATGAAGGCAGGAGACAGGAAAAGGAGTGTTGCAGGACTGCCCTGCAACAATGTTGCATATGGTTAGATTTCTGGACTTATGTGTTAACACACATAATTCTTTATTCCTATTTTTTAAATATATTTAAATTTTTTGTCATATTCTGTAAGGATTTAAATTTTAACTTACTTATTATTTAAAATACTTTATGAAAAATACCTGTTCCATGTTAAGACTAAGATGTTTGATATTCAAACACATAGTGAGGTTAAGCTCAACAGCATAGGTTGTATGGTATTAACAATAAGCTTCTCTTCTGGAGGGTTAACAACCAAAGTTTGCAGACCAAACATTAGAGAAAAAGGAGGACTGCAAGCAAAACCAATATTTTGGCCCTAGCCTTCCAAGATCAATTAAGGCTCACGACAGATGAGAACCTGTACTATAACATCATGTAACTCAGTTGTGTCCCAAATTTTCGGACCAAGGAGATTACCGGGCCAAAGAGGAAAGTGATTGATGATGTAGAGTGTGCCTAAGGAGATTCACATGGAGAGAAAACATTCTCTCAGTCTTTCACAGAGAGCACATTGGCCAAGCAATGGCCGTGACTCATCCACATGGCTGACACTGACAAAGGATCTACAATCTGAGGTAAGGGTCTCAGGATAAATCCTGAGGGAATTTGACTGACCTTATCAGATCCAAAAGCTACAATTCTTGTTATATAGGTCATGCTTTATCTTGATCTTAACCATCCAGCAGAAAAATATAAAAACGATGTACAAGAAATAAAGTCATGTTGTTATGCTGAGCTGTAGGGGACTCAGGTAAATAACTTCTGACATTGCCAGTCAAGTGGAAGATCCAGTACTATTATGGACTGCTGGGCTATTTTGGAATATTTTGCTGAGTTCACACACCTATAATATTTAAATTATGGAACTAAACAAAAAAGGAGATATAGATGAATGACCATTTTGTATCTGTGTATTCAAAATAGTTAGAATAGATATATAGCTACATTCTCTTAATTCAAGGAATAGAGGGATTTATTCTAATAGTGTTTGAAGATAGGATATCATGTCTGCATCTTGTACAACAAATAACCACTAGGAAGGCAGTATGCAATGTGTTAATTATTGGAACTGTCCTACCAATTTGATTTGAAACTGTCTCATTGATATTTATTTCTCAATGAAATTATGAAAAAAATAAAAAAATTCCCCAGCTTAAAAAAAAAAGTAAAAGGCAGTGCTTTTTAGATACAAGGAATTCTATTTAAATTGACACAGTCAAGACAAAAAATATAGACATAGCTTTCTGGTGTTCAATCACTCCCTTTAACAGGCTAATAAATACAAACTGAAAGAGGGGAGTCTTGCTTCATTTTGAGACAATGAAAGATTTTCCCAGTATTTAAATGTATCTTTTTTTTTTCAGAACCAGGGATTGAACTCAGGCCCCTGTGCTTGCCAGGCAAGTATTTATTCCAGTGAGCCATCTCCCCAGCCCCTACATGACAATAGAATATCCCTCTCTGACAAATATAAACAAAAAAGGGGGATACAAATGAATGACTATTTTGTATCTGTACATTCAAAATAGTTAGGATAGATATTCAGCTCCATTCTCTTAAATCAATGAATAGAAAGATTTATTGTAATAGTGTTTGTGGACAGGATATCATGTCTGTATCTTGTACAATGAATAACCACTAAGACAACAATATGTAATGTTGTCTTAATTATTAATGTATTAATTATTGTATTAATTATTGAAATGTATTAATTATTGAAACTGTGCTAGCAATGTGTTTTGAAACTGTCTCATTGCTATTTGTTTCTCAATAAAATTATTTTTTAAAAAATCACATAACCAGTTATATAAATCTAAATATAAAACCAACTGTCAGTAGTTTGTTTGTTTGCTTGTTTGTTCGTTTTTTTGACAGTGTTCAGGGTCTCACTACTAGATCGGACTCATAGTGATCTTCTGTTTACAGCCCGCTAAGTGCTGGGATTATAGGCATGTGCCACCATGCCCTGTCTCAGTTGTCATCTCAGCATGTCCTGGGGGCGGAGCCTGCACAGCAGGCCTGTGGATTGAACTCCTAGCCCCTGCCTCTGCCTAAGTATACACTTTAATCTGCTGAGCTATTTGGCCAGCCCTTCAGTAGTTTTGAGATGATATTCTTAATATTTGTGAAAAGTCGAACATTTCTAAGCAAGTCTAACCACATATTGAGAAGGGAAAACAGTGGTAGTATTTACTGCATTGGAATTACTATCAAGACTTAAAAAAAATATATCCATTTAACTACAAACCAATTTTATTTAAAGCTGGACAGTCCAATGAAAGTATTCTGTCAGCCACTCAGGATCTGAATTCTGGTATATGAGATGGATTAAATTATGGTACACATGCAAAAGCCATGAGACATTTCTGTTCTGTAATAAATAAGGCAGGTTTATCTTAAATTTCCCTTAATTTCTTCAGTCTCTCCTTAGCTCCTGGGACATATTTGTAATACCTGGTTTAGGGTATTTGCAGCATGTCTAACATGTGGATATTCAGAGGAACAATTTCTATTGACTGTTCTCAACTGTCTTCTTGTAAACAAGTTATATTTTCTAAGGATTTTTAGTCTTATTTTATTACATATCTTTTACATCTTTTGTTAAGAACTGGACATTTTCAATATAGAGTGTGGCAGCTTGGGAAACCAGATCTCTCACCCCCACATTATTTCTTACTGCTACTATTATTGCTGTTGACAGTGATGGTTTAGAGAATTGTTTTCACTTCATTTTAAAGAGAAAAGAGCAAAAACAAAAACAAAAAAACAATAAAAATATACTGAATTTCAAAATAAGGCTATAGGATATGAACAATGATTACTGTATTACATATTGTTATCTTCAAAGTAATTGCTCAGATTATCAGACACAGTCAAGCAAGGTTGGTGAAACAGTTAAACAATTACTATTCCTTTCCATAGACTAATAGCAATTAGTACAATTATCTTAGCTATCACATATATATGCATATATTTGTCTTTTCTCTTTTCCCTTATCCCAATTGTTCTTTCCTTTTGAGCAGTTTCTTTCCCTTTCACAGTATCTATTGTACCTTTCAGATTTATTTGCTGTTTCAGATTTTTACATTAGAGAGACAACACAATGTTTGCACATGTGAGTCTGACTTATTTCATTTATGATGGTGCTCTCTGGTTGTATCCACTTACAATAAAAGCTTTGAGCTTATCTTTCTTTAGATCTGAGTAAGGCTCCATTGCATAAAAATACCACATCTTTATCCATTCCTCAATTGATGGGTATTTCAGTTGTCTCCAAGATTTAGCTATGCCAAATTGCAACACACATGGGAAATACTTAAAAGAATAAACAATCAAGATCTCATCTGGTTGAAATGCCTTTGCACATCAAGAGAAATGACCCACAGAGTAAAAAGAGCCAACTGTCTCTCAAAGGATTTCTATGTAGTACACATAAAGTTAAAACTCAGGCCTCCAAAATGCAAAGACCCAATCCAAAAGTGTGTATCTTAGAGATGCATGCACACTTCTTAGATGAAGAAATACAAATGACAAGCAAATATATGAAAAACTGTTCAACATCATTAGTCATTTGAGAAATGAAAATTAAAACAACACTGAGATTTCGTGTCACCCCAGAAAAAAATGGATGTTTTGAATAATTCAACCAATAACAAATATTAGAGGGGCTGTGGTGGGGGAAGGAACCCTTCTCCACTGTTTGTGGGAACGTAGACTGGTACAACTACTATGGAAATTACTGTGGAGATCCCCAGAAACACTAAGAGTAGAGGACCCATTCACCCCAGTTAGTCCCCTTCTGAATAATTTTCCAAAAGAACTGAAGACATCATACCACAACAATATGTATGCATCCATGCTTATAGCAGCACAATTTGTAATAGAGAATACCTTGGTTAAATTCTCAAAATACTGTGTACTTTGTTCAGTCTGACCACCACCTGAAGTCTCTTGTTGCTCAGCTAATGATTTGACAAAGACTTTCCAGGTGGTCTCCAACCAGTATGTCTTCTGCCCTTTGCTTGAGGTTCAAAGTGTGAAAGGTTACTACTGCATACCGAGTGTTTTCTACAGTGTTCCTAGCTTTTACTCCCTGATTACACTGGCTCTCAAGGTCAGTCCAAGATAAAAGCCCAGGGCTTTCTCAGTTCTTTTTAAAGCCCAGAAGGCACACAGCTTCTGGAAAGTGTGCACACAGCCCTGGAAATACAAGAAGCTTCTAAATGTCCAGCAAATTCTCAGCATTTTCCAACATCGCCAATAAGCCTCTCACTTCCTACATTTTTTTCTTTACATCTTTTTCCAGGCCTTTGATTGACTTTACTGGCATTGCAACTTTAGGAGCTGTGATGTTAAAACTTGCCCCTAGATTATCTTCAAATACCCTTTGCTTGAGGTTGGCTTTTCCCACAGAGGGATCTCAGGACTGACATAACAAAGATATTTGCTGGGAGAGAGGCTGTTCTGACAAGTGCCCAGGTAGGACAGATGGCTGCAAATCCTGGAAACTGAGTTCTCTGAGAAGCATTAAACCCACTCTGCCCTGAGTCACCCTCTCTGGGAGTTTCTGGATTTTATAGGCATGGTTATTCCAGGACACCCCGGTACTGGGAAGGGGAACATTGGAACAAGACAAATCAAAACACCCTAAAGTCACTGTATTCTCTGACCCTTGGCCATTTTTTCTTAAAGAAATCAACCTCAAATCTTTCCAGAGCTTTGCTTAATTTACAGATTCCAGAAAAGGATATTTAACAATTGCTCCACTGCTACATATATGAAGAAGTTGATTTTTTTGAGGCTCTTCCTTTGCCGTTCTGGAAATCATTCTCCTAAATAATATTTCTTAAAGTACCAGCCTAAGCATTTTAATTTCTTTTCTAAAAAGAAAAAAAAAATTATGCAACAGTTTCTCTTTAATTTTCAGACAAAGTCTCAAAAACGACCCAAAAGCCCCATGCAACCTGGTCCTTACCTAGTTCTTAGCCCCTAGCTCCGGCACTCTCCCACTAGGGCTCCTTTCAATACCTACAATAAGCCACTTCCCGCTGGCCTTTTGCAGATTTCCCTCTGCCTGTAGCTCTCCTCCTCTCCTCCTCATCCACCCCCAACCAAGCTAATTCCTACCACTCAGCTTTCCCTGTAAGTGCTGCTTCCTGGGGAAGACTTTTCTTACAGAAAGACTTGGTCTCCACATCAAAGGCTCTCCTAATACTTTACAGGACTCCATCATATTTACTGTAACTAAAGAAATGTAATTTGTGTATTTGTTGACTATTAAGAACTATGTTGGCAGAAATCTATTAATCAAGAGCAGAGGAAAACATTCAGTTATGTTAGCTGAAAGAAAGAAGGAAGGAAAGAAAGAAAGAAAGAAGAAAGAAAGAAAGAAAGAAAGAAAGAAAGAAAGAAAGAAAGAAAGAAAAAGAAAATGAATGAAACAGAACAGAAGAAATGCATTATGCAGAAACCTAGCCACCAAAGTTTTCCTGTCTTGGGAGGTGTAGGCCACATCACAGACACATCACTAAAATGCTGTAGAGACATCGCTGTTTCAGCCAGCGTAGCGCTTCAGAAATCTTTCATTTTCTAAATTGAAGAGGATTATGCAAGTACTTAAAAAGTTACCTATCTGTAATGAGTGTCTCATTTCATATATATATATATATATATATATGCACACTGACTCCCTGTGAGTAAGGGAGTCTTGTAGGAGTCAGTCTGGGCTGCAAATTGCATGTGAGAACTCTAAAGGATCCATGTTCAGGCAACAGCCGCTGACATCTTGCTGTAATTTGCCTTTGATGCAGAGAGAATACGGGTGTTTCTGAGACGCCCTCTAAATGCTTATACTAAGCAGGCAGGTTTGAGAGCTGCTGTAGGTGGAAAAGTATCTTGTCTGCAGTTCATTTCCATCAACTTTTCTTTCAAACTACTGCAGTCCTTACAGCAGCGAAGTGTAAAGAGATTAGGAGGAGAAGCTGACAAAAGAACGTCAGGGAAAGACAGAAGGGTGAGTAGCACTGTGGGTGTGTCTCTCAAAAAAAAAAAGAAAGAAAAACTAAGGAAAAGATACTCTTAGCACTGTCAATAACAGAAAAGGCTCTCTGGGGGAAGAGACAACCTGCTTCCTGCTAATAAACTCCAGGGTGGCTTTGAGGCTGCCTTGATTAATTGGTGACGATGAAATAACCAGTGCTCAGGGATACATGAGACAGCCCGGGATTGCAAGTGACAGTTTGCTGTTAAAATTCATCAGCCCCTGAGAAGCGCCTTGATTAATGAAGTCACTGCGCCTGTCTCCAGCTCAGGAGGGGCCACTGTGAGAGAGAAGGGAAAACAAATTTGCAAGGATGCTGTCGCTAAAGGAGTGCGGCCCCGGTCGCATTTAATCTCTCTGCCGCTGCACTGGAAATACCTTCCCGTTCCCCAATTGTTCCCTTTCGCGGTTTTAATCAGACCACCATGAAGAAAGGGGCAAGGAGCCAGGGGAGTTGGAGCTCTCCTTCTCTGCTTGGAGTGGGGGAGAATGATGGGGAAGCCGGAGACTCCGGAGGGAAACTGCTGCGTTACGACCACCCGGAGGAACTTAAAACAGGATTCGCAGAGCTGAACCCCAGCAGGCCACTGCTGGATGCTGGAGCGCCCGCCACCGCTCAGTGGCAAAGGTTCTTGGTGCAACATCGCCACCTACAGCTGACTACAAGAACTGCAGCGAGAACGGTGCGACGTTCCAGAATAGGACCGAAATCAGATCAGGACATCGTCTGGGATTTGCAATCCTCACGCTAAGTGGGAAGGCAACTCAGATAGGTTACCAGAGTACAGAACTGTCTTCCTTTGGGTTTGGACCAGTAATGTGTCGGTCGTCCTGCGTAGTGTTAAAATAGTGACGGTGAGACTTATCCACAGACTAGATTCCTTTATTCTGGGAGATAAGACATCAGCCTTCTCAGGCGTCAACGTTTTCCCCAGACAGAGCGACAGCAGCTGTGCTCAAGTGGATCTTTCCTTAAAAACAGTCGGAGAGGTTTCCAAGAGCTATTTCTTAAAATTATTGTTGCAATTTATGTTGATATATTCGATATAAGGAAATCTCAGTTTTCATGTGACCTGGTCGTTATTGTGAGAAATGTTTAAGGTGTAATATATCTGGGTGCTTTCTAATGCAGGAAAAATACCAACTTAACATTTGTCCACCTCGACACTCAGTGGATCAAAAGCGGAAGTGCACGCACACACACACATCTGTAAAAGCCACTCCAAACATCCCAGATTTATAGATGAGAATAATTCTGAGAAATTGCCTTTAATAACACTAAGTAGCTCATCCAAGTTCCCACAGCTACAAATGAGTCTCAAACTATTGTTTTACCAGTGGAGGAAAAAAAAAACCTCCAATTTTTCATGAACTATTATGGAATAATAAGGCTAGCTTACTAGCAAACGATGTCATCTCAATTCTGTATTTTAGGGAAGGGTCTGCAGGGTGCTCAGGGCCTCACTACTAGGTTGGACTCGTAGTGATTCTCCTGTTTACAGTCTCCCAAGTGCTGGGATTACAGGCGTACACCACCAAGCCCAGTCTCAATCGCCAGTCTCAGCGCACCCCCAGATGTGGCAGGCCCAGGGATCGAACCCTGGCCCCCTGTGAATGTTTGCAGGTGCTTTAATCCACTGAGGTATTTGGCAGGCTCTCTCAATCCTGCTAATGAGCTGTGGGGCTTTCAATAGTTTACTTGACCTCTTGGCCTTACTTTGATTTTTCTTCTGTACACTGATAAAATTGGATGACACAGTACAATTTTGTGGTGCTTGAATCAAATATGGAAACAAAGGAGACATGAAACTTGAGTTGGTTTTGTTTGCAATTGTAAGAGCCTCAGCTTCTGAATGAGACCCAGGTCTGGATTTTTCTGTTTATGGATAATTCATTCATTGGCAGTGGCATGGACTTTCAGCAGTGCTGACATGGACTTCTCTCCTTTGCTTGACCTGACACCCACAACTTAAAGGAAGAGGTTGAATTTCGTCATGGTGGCTGGAGATTCCATCCATGGCCACTTGGCTCCAAAGCAGGAACATTACTGCAGAAGAGCGTAGTGAAGCACAAACTCCTTTTCATGGCGGCTGGAAAGCAGAGCAGGGTCAGCACCAGAGGGGAAGGGAAGAAGGGGGCAGATTAGCGCAGTCATTGTCACCTTCCTTGCCCACCCAGGCTCACCCGTAAGTGTGCTTCGCTGTTTCCCTCAGCTACTGTTGAACCATAGTAGAGGAGAGGTTGGGTTTTGAATCTGGAAGAGTACAAATCCTTTTTTTCTAGTTGCCAGCATTCAAGGAATGCCCCCTATGGGTGCATGCTCAGCTCTTCTCTGAGAGCAGTGCATGGGCACTAAGATGTAAGAAGCAGCCATTCTCTGGCTGTGTTGAAGGTAGATTTGAAGAATCTCAGGCAAGATTTGTTTTGCAATCTCTTTATCAAAGCCACCTTGGAATAGGACACGGTTGAAAGCATTTCCCATGATAGTGTTAAATATAGCGTTCAAACCAGAAAATTACTCATTGATTTGCCCTGTGCAAAGACAAATGTCTACTCAACTCTGTTCTATCCTAGCGCAGGGCTTATTGCTGTTTAGCAAAAGCAATCTGAGCAAGTGTCCCTAACGAAGCAACACAGCACACAAATGCTTCTAGCACCCAACGAGACCAGAAGACTTCCCCCTCCCCCAAAAAGATAAATAAGTTCAGCAATCGCAAGGCCACCCAGGGCTCCAGGCCAAGTCAGCAAGATGGCCACACTCACAGATGTCTTCAGTCCAACTGGGACAAAGTTCTAATCTCAGAGGGATTCACAGACACCAGCCACACAGTGGCTGACATATCACCCAGGAGCAAAAGCACGGGGTAAATGAAACCTTGGGCCAAAGAGGGAACAGAGGCAGTAAATGATAAATCCCTGCCTCCAGGGTCTCTGAATTCACTACCAGTTCAGCTTCGGTTTCAAGACAGCTTTCATAACAACAGGTGACTGCTATCTGCGAGACCCTGTGAGACTACATGTGTCTAATAACGCGTTCTCTTTTTGATCCAGTGTTGTACAGCTCGCAGAGGGGCACTGCGTGCCCAGTCTCATTTGATTCTCTTAACAACCCTATTAGACAGGTGGTGCAGGTACCCGGTGTATTGGCTGCCAAGTACATTATTATAGATATCTGTGCACTCAAGAAGCTTGCAGGAAAGGCCTCTCTGTCTTCAGGTCTGAGAGGAGGTGGTGAAGCAGAGAGGAAACAGGGGAGAAACATCGGGGATCTGAATGTGACCTACGTACCTTGATTTTCAAGGTCCATGCAAAATGGGTGGAGGCAAGTGGGTAAGTAGATATCTCCAGTCGAATTGGGACAAAGTTCTAATCTCAGAGGGATTCACAAATGCAGGGAAGGGATGGATTTGAAGAGTCTTTTGAGCTAAAAGAAATATCATTTAATGGCATTTTTCAGGCTGACCCTGACACAAGAATGTTACATGATAATTACGAAGCAATAGGTACATTGGGGTTATTGATTAGCTGCCAAGCTTGTAGTGCATTTTATTATTGATAGCTTTTTAATCCAAAGTTATTTTATTTTTAGTAGCACACATCTAGAATGCCTTGTGATAGTTTAATAAGTATGTACCATCAATAATAATAATTTGAATATAAATATATTCCTATTGGGATGTTTAACAACTTCATCTCCTTAAACATTTAGCATTGACTTGTGTTGTAAACTTTTTAATTTTTCTCTTCCAGTTCTTTATAACATAGGTAATAAATTGTTATTCTCCAGAACACTAGTATTTATTTTTCTTGTCAAAATGTATCTTGCTTCTTGATACTCAAATTCTCCTCTGTATTTGCTATCTTCTAGTGACCAATATTCTATTTTCTACTTCTACCAAATCAACTTTTTTTTTTATTTTCACTTATGAGTGAGGACCTTGATTCCTCTCTGGAGACTAACAACAAAACCCCTAGAAAAGACAAGCAAGTACTTTCATTTTTATGTTCCTGAGACTTATAGAAGATGAATCACTCCTTCAAAACAGTTAATCAAGAAATTTGAATTTTTTCACAGAATTGCTCCATGCTGAGGCTGGTCTCAGATACCTTTTTAAGTTGCTGAGACAAAATACCTGATGCTCAAGGTTAAAGAAGGCAAGGTTTGTTTTTAGTTCACAGCTTGTAGAGGTCTCAGTCCACAGTCAACTGGCTCCAAGGCAGGGTGGCTCCTCAGAGGAGAAACAGCCCAGGGCAGGGTATGCAGGAAGCAACAAGCAGCAGATGCAGCAGCAGTGGGGTGAGCTTCCCTTTCCTCTTTTTCCCACTCAGGCTACCAGCCTTCTGGGTGGTGCCACCCACAACTGGGGGAGGGGCTTTCCCATCATGCACACCCAGAGCTATGCTAAGCCAATCAGTGGACTACTTTAGTAACAAATACCTTTAATCCTAGTCTCATATGCACTAGAAAAAGGCAGCTCCAAAAAGTTCCATCTATGATTATATGAGGGTTTTTTTGGGAGGGGCATCTAAATATAAGCCATAACAAGTTCTAATCTGAACTGTAACCCAGTGCTTCTCAAAGGTCATGCCAGTGAAAACCACTTAGGGCTCTTAAAACATGATAGATTCAAGTTCACAAGGTCAGGAGAGGCAACTGAGCTTCACCGTTTAGAACAAGCTACCAACTGATGGTAATGCTCTTAGTCCTCAGCCCTCACTTCAGATAGCAAGGATGCAGAATGGTGTCTGTGTCCTGAAATGATATAGTACCAAAAGTGTGTGTGTGTGTGTGTGTGTGTGTGTGTGTGTGTGTGTGTGTGTGAAATCAGAGGACACAGTTGCTAGCAATAGCGAATCTATTTAGTAGGAGTTTGAAGTAGCAAGGCACAGAAAACTACTTTAAAATATAAGGGTAGGCCTAGGATTTTAAAGATCTAATTGAGCTAATGTAACTTTGGATAAGAATCCATTCAGTGGGACCAAATTCAAGTCCTCAAACCCCCAGGGATCTAAGAACACATCAATGGGAATCATTGACTTATTTCATGGATTCAAAACTCTCGATTGCAGCTGAATATTTATCTGAAGAAAGAAGTCATTTGTTAATGAACACATGGGCTCATTAACAGGAAGAGTTACTGCTGCTTTGATTCTCTTTAGTCTTCCTATTGTTGGCTTAGTACTTATTATCTGTATTGTATGCTCAGATATGTCTTTGATTAATTAAAAATAAGAAAACAAATTAAGTATTAATAAATGCAGTTCAAGCAGTAGATGGAGATGAAGAGAATTATTTGATATTTTAAATGCTGGGTATTAATTCAAACCCTTTAAATTATGGGATTGCTATTATTTTTCTTTCATCATTGGGTCTTTCCTTCTTTGTTGCCTCGTTTTTTGCATTATACTCATTCTACAAATTTGATGTAACTGTGAAGGTTGAGAGCTGAAAAGTACCCAAAAGCCTCGTGCGCTCAGAGGTGGGGCTACTGAAATGGAATCAGATCATGAGGCCATCACAGCCATCGGTGGGCTGATCTGGTGATGAGTTCATAGCTGACTATGTTGTCAGGAGGCAGGGCTTGGAGGAGAGTCACTAGGGGCAAGCACTAGAAGGATGGGACTTTTCCTCACCTCCTCCCTTCTTTCTCTGCTTCTTGGCAACCATGCAGTGGGCAGCCTTCCTTTGCCATGGCCTTTCACCATGTGTTTTCTGTCTTGGAGCTCCCAAGTCATGCACTGAACTCTCTGAAACCGTGAGCCCCAATCGACCTCTTCTCCTTCAATGTAAGTGTGTTGGTGTGAGTGGAATGTGCTTGCTGCGCTAAACTGGTTACACCATGACCTCATGGAAGGTGATAAAAAGGTAGATCATGAAACACAGCCATGCAGCCTGGTCTTTAATAATATAGAACAATGGTTTTGTTCTGGGAATGAGAGAGAGAGAGAGAGAGAGAGAGAGAGAGAGAGAGAGAGAGAGAGAGAAATAGAGGAAAACAGAGAGGAGAAGAGAGGAAAAGAGAAGAGAGGAGAGGAGAGGAGAGGAGAGGAAAGGAAAGACAAAAAGGGAAGGGAGGGGAGGGCAGAGGAGGAAAGGAAAGGAAAGGAAAGGAAAGGAAAGGAACGGAAAGGAAAGGAAAACCTGGACAAAACCCACAACTTGAATGTTAAGCACAATCGTGGTCACTGAAACCAACTGCAGCCTCTGGTGCTCTCACTCATTCCTGAGTCTCCTTGTGCTGCTAGCTGTAGACCTCCCACGTTCAAACGGAGTAACAAATATTGATTTCTAACACCACCAGCAAGGGACTTCTTCTTTTGCTTCCAGAGAACGCATGTGTAGAATGAGTTTTGCAAGTTGACTCAAGTCAGTCCCAGCTGGGTCCTCACTCCTGCTGCAAAGGCGAGTCTGAAGAGGCAGCCTGTATTTTCACCCACTGAAAAATTCTTTCATCCATGCAATCAGAATTGCTGGGAAGCCTATGCATTTCCTAGGACATTTACTACTTATAAAGCCAATGAATGAGCTAAAGAGTTAGACCTCAGATAAAAAGGTATCTGTGATTGAATAAGCTGAACCATGTATAGAAATCTGGACCCCTCTCCCCAGTTGTGGAAAACTGGTCATGGCTTGACTTAGCTCACCTGTCTAGACTCAGGACAGCACTTTCTTGCCACTTAAAGCATCAGCCACATAAACCAGTCCTTTTCCGCCCTTGTGTCTTCAACATCTAATTATAGACACAAAAGTATATTTTTAAAGAAAAGGTATAAGAAAACTAAAAGACCACTTCCTGCCAGCCTGTCATCAGCAGCTGATTATAAACATTTTAGGTTATATTCCTTAATTAGTTCGCACGTCATGCTAGCAAAAAGCCACATCCTTTATTTACAGAACTCCCTTTCATCTTCACACTACAACTGTGAGATAGTAAGGGTTATTAGCCCCATATCAGCAGGAAAAAAATAATTTGAAAGAAAGGAAACTGCATGAATCCACACATGCAGGAAGCAGCAGAGTCAGACTTGCACCAGATTTTCCTATGATGCTTGAGTCTGGGGCAAGGGCTGTAGTACTCAGTGTTTAGGGAATTTTAGATTCTCCTCTCCCAGTCATTCATTGTATCATGCATACATTTATCTGTCAATCATTATATCCACTCAGTAAGGATTTATCTAGAAGGGCCAGGGAGATAGCTCAGTAGAATAAGCACCTGCCCATGAAGCACAGGGTCCTGAGTTCAATCTCCAGTACTGCAAAAAGCAAAGGATCAATTTAGAACCTACTTTGCACTTGACTCTGCTAGATTCCAGAGAATGCAAAAATAAATAAATAAATAGCAATCCTTATTTTCAAAGTGTTGACACCTTAATTGGCACAAGCATAACACAAAATATAAGTTCAGTCCCCCAAGAGCTATAAAATGTAATGGAGATTAAAAGTGAAAATAAGCGCCAGTAAGGCAATTTCAGAATAAAATCTTTTAACCTCTTTCCATCTATCTAAATAGTTCCCCACTGCCTCAGCCAGCAGCAATACCAAGAAGTACCCCACCTTTAACCAGTCACCTAACAATCTATTTAGATCATGAAACTACCTGCTCAAAAACATCCAGTGAGTTTCCAACATCAATCACAGATCTCTGAGCTTTTTATTAATGTGGCATTGCTGGATGTATCTCCTCTACTCCTTTTCAATGTTCTGATTGGTTACCCACACCTCATTTTCCAAATCTATCCTGGATGCTCTATGTGTTGGCCTCAGCTACCTCCATCAGCATTGGATTTATGCTCTCTCTTTAGGCTTTTGTGTCTGTAGTACTCTTTCTTTCCCTGTACTGTTGCAAAGCATTTGCCTCACGTATTCTTTTTCTCATACAGCTTGCTCAAAAGAACTGAATTATTCTAGGTAGAAGTTAACCATTTATATTTCATACTCTTGTGCCAGTTAAAGCTCAAGTCAACATCGCTTATGTCCTCAGCGCCGACCACAATGGCGCATGCTGTGTTCTCAGTGAATGTCTGCTAAAGCGAACAGACTGAAACAGACCAGCCAGTCCTCTGTAACGTTCCTTGTTCAAACATCCTATCTCTGATATGTTCTCTCTCTCTCTCTCTCTCTCTCTCTCTCTCTCTCTCTCTCATATATATATATATATATATATGGCTCCATATAAATATGCAATCTACCATGTCCCCACCATTACCACTTCATTCTAAAATTGAAGAGAAGAAAGAACTCTCTTCATTGAAATATCTTCCTGATACTAGAGAGATGACAGTCTGATGTGAGAGACAGAATACACACTGCTATATACTATGGTTCATCATTTTTGTATGACAATGTGGATTTGGGGAACAAAACCAGAAGAAAAATACATCTATAGAAGGTTTCACTGAAGACACAGTATTTGAGAGTCTTGAAAGATTATTAGCATTTATCTGTGCCAAGGACAGTGCTTTGGGTAGAAGAGGGCATTCTAGGCAGAGGAGACGCCATATACAAAGGCACTGGGATTTGATAGCACCTGGATATAACAGAAAGAGCAATGATTTTCAAAAGCTTATGTTTTAATAGACTAGGTGGGCAAGTACAATAATGATTGTGACATGTCCATTGATATAAATGAACATATGGTGCTGAAGGAAAACAGATTAAGGAAAACCAACTCAGCCTATTGAGGTGTTTGAGGTTGAGGGAGACTTCTTCGAGAATTCAGCAGTTCTCAAACATAGGGGTCATTCAATTAGAGAAAGGATGGCAAGGAAGAAATTTTATGCAAAATGAACAGACTTGCAACTTGAAACACTGGACTTCCTCAATAACCACAGGGTGAAATGCCCTCTTTCCACTCAGAAGCAAGAGAGAGGAAAAGAGTCCATTTATATTCACAGTAAAAATAATGTCTTCCTGGCAAAAATTCTACTCTAAAGAATAAGTAGCAGATTCAGTAGAGGCCAGGACCACTGAGTCAATGAAATATACAAGCAACATATGTGGTTGATAAAATTAACATCAGTATCACCCATCGTTGGATACAATATTGTTCCACCTTTTCTTAAAATAAAAAGTCATAGTTGGTTTCCCCACTTCCTTGAGTCTTAAAATTTGAGTATTCTTGCCTTATGCACCTGGGAAACAATGAAAGCAATTAGCATTGTGTCATTGTGCAGCAAGGTTAGCTAATGCATGTAATCACAGACCAGAGAAAATGTGTGGCAAGAGGCTACAGGCTTTTGATTCAGGTTCAAGAGGCAAAGAGGAGAATGAGACAGAGATCTTTCTAAACACCTTCATTACACTCCATTTCTGTGCTTTCGCTCATTTCTGATACCTCTGCGCTAGCCTGTGCTTATTGCCACTAAACATTACAAGAGAATGTTTGTCACCACCCCAGCCTCTATGGGACACATAAATATTTCATGTTCCTGTGTTCAAGTGATTAAGTAGAATAGATGTTGCAGCTATAAAAACTGAGACTCAAGAGATTAATAGTAACAACCTAGTACCCAACACAATATTTTTACTCTTCCACATACATTTTGTATATCTTAGCTCGTGTGACTCACCTGATATTTTCCACAGATGGGGTAGTTACTTCTATCCTAATCATGTAGATGAGAAAACTGAGGTTTCAAGTCACAGCTCTGTTATATATTAACCAAGTAAGACTGGACAAGAGACTTATGTGTGTTAGCTTCAACTTTGAGATAGAAAAGAAAAAGTTGAGTCAGGTATGGTTGTGCATGCCTGTAATCGCAGCACTCTGGAGGCTGAAGCAGAAGGATTTATGTGAGATTGAGGCTGGCCTGGACTACAAAGTGAGTTGAAGGCCAGCCTGAACTGCATGGTGAATCCCTGTGTAGAAAGAAAGAAAGAAAGAAAGAAAGAAAGAAAGAAAGAAAGAAAGAAAGAAAGAAAGAAAGAAAGAAAGAAAGAGAGAGAGAGAAAGAGAGAGA
>NW_004524594.1:5442999-5482618 GCF_000260255.1 Octodon degus | reverse complement strand
AAGAAAGAAAGAAAGAAAGAAAGAAAGAGAGAGAGAGAAAGAGAGAGAGAGAGAGAGAGAGAGAGAGAGAGAGAGAGAGAGAGAGAGAAAGAAAAAGACAAGACAGACAGACTTGAACATATATAGCATAAGTTTCTCTAATACTTAAAGTTCCTAAGAGATTCTTCATGACAGCCCAATACCTACCTTAATACAAGGGCTGAAAGGTATTAACTCTCATTATTGTCATTATTAAAATTCTAAATAAACACTCAAAACGCTGTCAGAGGAGTCTAGATATCCCTTGCTTAATGAATTTCATAGACTCTGTTTGGCCAGATGCTGTTTGTGGGAACAGTAAGGAGAAAGTATGGGCTTTACTCTCTTAAGGGATCGAATGTCTTCCATCTGCTTCTGGGAGGATCTCCTGTACTTACGATGTGGGTAAAAAAGGAAAGAGAATGAAGGGATATGCTGTATCCAAGACTCAAAGTGTCCTTCATTTGGCCAAACTTACTGTCAGGTTCAGACTGCAGCACACTAGGCTGTGAGATCCTGGCTTTAAAGCAAGTGGTCCTCCTCAGGGGTCACAGTCCTCCCTCCTACATCTTCTCCACTTGATGCTGAGAATATGAGATTTTAGGACCTTCCCCTTCTTCCCATTCAGGGTCTTAGATCAAGAGGTCTTAGAGGCATTGGCCACATTCCCATTCGGACCACACATACAAGGCCTGCCTGATTCGACTACTTCTTCCCAGGCACAACACCTCTGATTCCAGGAACTTCCCCTGAATGCACAGTTGTACCAGTTCATGACCTTTGAATTCCCTTTAAGTCTTGGGAACCCTGAAAGCACAATTAGCAGGATATATCTGGGCTTCCTCTGGTTATACTGACAAGTCAGAAGAAAATGGCTGGGTTCTCTCTGATACAGTTCTGTCTCTCAAGTGTTCTTCCTAAAATATTCACTAAATCTGAAATTCAGTCTGTCTTTCATAACTGCTACAGAGTGTGGTCTTTTCTGCAACTGTTTTCTGACACTGCTGGTGATAGATAGAACTATTTGTTTCTCACAGATGAGGGCAGCTTCGTGCAACAACTAATTGTACAGGGAGTGTTTATGTGCGGGGGATTTATGGTGTGAGGTCATATTGTTGCATCCATTATCTGCACGCTGAAATTGAGCATAATTGGGCTATTTTTCAAAGGCAATGGAGTGTGGTTTTACTGAGAGGCATTGGCCACATCTAGGCTCTTTTATGGCTTGATCTAAGATCTTGCTCTGGTGCTTTCTTCACCTCTGAGCAATGTCAAGTTCTTTGCCTACCAAAAAAAAAAAAAAAAAAAAAAAAAAAAAAAAAAGCAGATTTAGAGTGATCCTGAGAGAAGCCTTTGTGAGTCGCTCAAAGGAACACAAAGTGATCGTGGGGCCTTGGTCTGGGGCAGAGAGCATAGAGGTACAATCAGTGCATCTGAATTATTGAGGTTATGTTTGATGTCGTTTAATATGGCCACATATACGCGCCCTGCCCGGTTCAGCTACTTCTTCCCAGACACAAAACCTTGGATTCCAGAAGCTTCCCCTGAATACACAGTTGCACCAGTTTATAAACTATGAATTTCCTGTGTATCTTGGCAACTCTGAAAGCATAATTAGCAGCAAGTGTCTGAGCCTCATCTTAGACTTCAAAGTTATTAACGAGGTAGTACAGATTAGTGGGAAGGACAAGAGATGTGAACACAGACAAACTGAGATCAAATACTGGCTTAATATCACAACTACTATGGACCAGAAGTCAGTAAATTTGAATGTGTGGATCAAATCCAACCCATAAATTGCATTTGAAAGTAAAAATTTGTTGGGAAAATAGCTATACTCTTTCTCTCATATTGTCTAAAGCAGATGTGAGAAGCTGAGGTCATGGTTTATGTTGTCTACAATGTTGTAAATACTTTATTTTCCAGAAAATATTGTGAATCCTCAGTTTCCTCAGCCACCAAATAGAAGTAATCATGTTTAGCATAAATCTCTTCTATAAGTTAAATACAATGATGTACTTAAAGAATAATGTACTTAAAAGAATCCAGGGTGATTGCCAAGACAAAATAGATGTTCAACATATTGCACATTCCATTATCTAGCTATTTTGTGTTAGGGTATTTTTGGTAGTTAGGGTACTGAGCTTTGATGACACAGAGAGATGGCATATCCAAAGCTGACATTATTCTAGGGCAGCCTCCCTCATGTGTATTTTTCAATAAAGATGACTTAGTTACCAGGAAATGAGAAAAGAAAAAAAAAAAAAAAACATAAGGGAACACTCTCCTCTTCCCTGAACTTTTACGGAAGTTGGAGACATCAGGAAAGGATCAATCCCTCCATCTGAATATTTGCTGTTACAAAGCAAATCAGCCTATTTTGATATTTTTAAATTATACTTCCCCAATAAATGATGAAGCAGCAATATTGCTTGTCCATATACTCTTAAAATATTGCCAATTAGTTTGTCTTGTTATATGTGTCCTTACTTGCACAGGAAACCAAATACCTTCTGTAATTTGGAGGAAAGTTTAATTAATATTTTTACTTTGCTAAGGCTTACATATAAGTAATAATAAACATATCTGTCTCTAGATTAAGTGATTTGCTGATGCTATAAAATCCTATTTTTTCAACTGCTTTTTAGCTTAGATATCACCATCATTTTTTTTTTTTTTCAGAACCGGAGACTGAACTCAGGTCCTTACACTTGCCAGGGAAATGCTTATTCTACTGAGTCATCTCCCCGGCCCCATCATTGGGTTTACTGATGAAGTAACTAAAAGACAAAAATTATCTTCCATACTTTTGTAATCAGGAATAATAGACATGGTTAAAATCCAAACCTTATGTATTTTAAGTTATAATTATCCTAAAATATGGATTTTATTTTAAACAGATTTAATACTATAAATTCTACAATCTTCTCTGAGTCTGTATAATCTAACAAAGATGCCAATGTCAGAAACTGAAAGCAGAACTAGATTTCCATTGAACAAAAGCAATATTATTAGAAAGCCCGAAGAGTTGGCCAAAGTAGAGAAGAAACAAATATACTGAGAGTAATGACTGTAAATATTTTTAAACTCATTGTATAGGAAGGTGTATATCTCTCACTTATCTCAATAGGAAGCATAGTAGAAAAGACTTGGTTTGGATATAAATAGTGCCGGCTCTAGTTTGGAACAGCACCTTGCTGTCTCTCAGCTTTTCTACTTGTAAATGAGAAATTTGAAAGGTCTTTCAGGTCAGTCTGTCTGAGATTTTATGTTACTTCTCAAGAAAGTAGGATTGGTCCCTGGAGGCTAATGCCCAAATGTACAGTATTCCAGGTATGTGCATGTCCCTGATGCTGGGAACACCACACATATGCGCATAAACACACACACGTGCGCGCACACACACAGCATAAATGTTTTATTTTCTTAGTGTTTGAGTTAAAACAAATGAAAACTAAAGGAAGTTAGTGAGAGAAAAAATAAGCATCATACAAAATGCAGAGGTGACTAGAGAGTGGAAAATGATAGAACAAACAAGCTGTTTGCATGAGGTTTCTGACGTTGATGTCGAATAAAATATACATAAAAAGATTATGAAGATGAAAGACACCAGCAGATAAAAGCAAAGCTTATTCAAAATATGTGCTAGTGAGTATGTTACATACATACACGTTCAGACACACACTACACGCACATACAAATCTACTCTCTCTGTGAGCAAGTATTTAGAGAAAAGGTGTAAACAACTCCAGGATTTTTGGAGCACTCAAGTCCAACCACCGACATGAAGAACAAATATAAAGAAGAGGGTAGATGTAGTTAACATTCAACAAGTAACTGCTCTGTGCTGGACAGTAGACCTCACTGACTTTCATGACAGAGGCTACAAAGCATTTATCTTAGCAACTTTATGAGGATATGTGATTATTCCCATTTCCCAGAAGACACTTCGGCCCAAAGCCATTGTTAGCTGTTGAGTCAGGTGTTTAGTCTGCATCCAAAGCTTACTTTCCTTCATAACTTATAATGGCACAGAAATCCTCAATCCATCATATTACTCTATTCTAACTTGTAACAGATATATCCAGACAGAGATCAGTTTATTATATAAAGGAAGAAGCTAATTCTCAGAAAACTAATAAAATTATCTAATACACACTAAGTAATAGGTGGGTGTGAATTCAGATATTCTTTTTTATCTTTTATGTATTTATTTAGTACAGGGTTTACTACACAGCTTGAACTCTTTTTGACCCTCGTGTCTCAGCCTCTTTGGTGCTGTGATTACAGAATTCAGATATTCTTTTTTATCTTTTATGTATTTATTTAGTACAGGGCTTGCTACGCAACTTGGACTCTTTGTGATCCTCCTGTCTCAGCCTCTCTAGTGCTGTGATTACAAGTGTAATTATGCTTATTCATAAATCAACTCTTAGTTATCCTTTTATAATGCAACTCTTGACTCAATATCAGCCTTTTACCATTGAAGCTCTTTGGTCACATGGTTCAATAAACAAGTACTAGGTTGCATACATCTCTGTTCAAATCAAAGCTGTAACATTTACCAGCTATTTCATAAAATTAATTAGTTCTTCCTTGGATTAATTAGTTTCTCTGACATTCACTTCATTAGACTTTTTGTGAGAATTAAATAATTGAATGTTACTGGGCAGCAAACAATCTCAGCAAACGGGCAATGAGGTCCTTCAGAAATGAACCATAAAATAAGGATGTGCTATCCCAGAGAAGAAAGAAGAGGTTGTGGGGAGGGAACAGAAAATGGCAAGGACCACAACTAAAGAGCACTTTCAGAATTTTACCTTCAGACAGATGCTTCTGGAGAAGACCAAAGTATAAGTTACACCTCGCTCTGCCATTTCCCATAAACTCTAAGTCAAAGAAGACAAGAACTTCACGCTCATGCGCCACTCAGGCATTTGTGAAGAACCCTAGCAGGGATGGGAAGGGACAAGGGGCTCAGGTTTCATGGGCTGGAAGTTAAGCTACTGGAGCATCCTAAGAGCAAAGTGGAAGGCAAGTGGGGAGGAGTTGAGGCAGTAGGGGACCCTAAGTTATCTAGGTGGAACAGGCAGTGTCTACTGCTGTGCAATTATTCTTCGTTAAGAAATAATAAAAAGTGATAGATAATAGTGAGAGTAGGAAGTTTCCTTCATGTTTCCCTTTCTCCAGAAATTCTCCATGAGTTCAGATTTGGAACCAGAACAAGGCCAGAAAATAGTCATCAGTATCAAGGAAAATGTACATTCCAGGTCTTGAGCAACAGTGGAAATGCTATGATGACAGTATTATGAAGCCACGTGAAGCATCTCTTTCAGAATTGTACGAGCCAGGGGACAGACTGCAGATTCTTCGATATATTGGAAGTGAGGGGCACTGAGACCACATAGCGAGTGGAAGCCGGGAGGAACACCTCTTTCATCAAAGAAATAAATTTGTGGGCCCAGAATCATTTAAGCTTTCTTTCTAAAATTTCTTCAGCCCATTACTTAATATAATATTATATAATCAAGGTCTTAATTACATACACAAGAAATAAACAAAGAGATATATATGCATCTTGGAGACTCCAAAGGAGATCTAGATTATCTTCCTACATTAATAGTGCTAAACAAATAGATCTCCAGCAAAGGAAGAAATGAGTAGTGAACATTACTTGATGAAAAAAATATGTCTGAAATTTTCTGGTTCCAACTGTTTAATAACTTTTATAAAATTTGTCTTTTTATGTACTTAGTACAGGGTCTACAGTGCCTTGATACACAGAATCAGACTCATAGTGATACTTCTGTTTACAGCCTTCCAAGCACTAGGGTTACAGGCATGTGCCACCACCCACAGTCTCAGTCACCACCTCAGTGCACCCCAGGGGTGAAACAGGCACAGAAGGTGCAGAGATCGAAGTCCCGGGCCCTGCATCTGCCTAAGCATGTGATTGGCTGAGCTTTCTGGCTGGCCCTATAAAATTTATCTTATTGCCTCTGTTTTATATTTTACTTTGAGCAGGAAATACTATATTTTCAAGTCGTTTAATAGTTCATTGGGTAAATCTAAGCAGGTGAAAGCATTTTTTACTGAAATTGTCAATTCAGAAATTTAATATAGCATGATAAAAGCAAATCTGGATAGGAGAAAACGGTGAAGCAGTGATTAGCAATAAAATTCAGCCTTAAGATGATCCATAATGTGGATACTGGGAAAATAATAACCTGGTTTAAGAGGGAAAAATACATTGCCAAGAAGCAGGAAGGAAATACTTAAAGATTATGGAGAAGCTAGAGAAATGGACCACCATACACAGAAAAGAAAACACCACTCTGGAAGCTCACCCCAGCTCTCAGGAGAGAGAGGCTGCCTCTGCAGGTACAAGGTGAATGCCCCAGCCCAGCAGCTCCAAAGTAGCAGACAGGAGCCTCGGACTCTGGAGGACTGCACAGCTAATGTGAACAGCTGGGGATTTTCTCTGAGGTGACTCCACACAGTAGGCAACATCAGAAAGCAAGTCCAGTGAGGTACCTCCCATTTAATCAGATGGTGCCATTTTGGAAAGTGGTTGATTATTTGGCTCTGGGACTCAGAACTGCTAGAGATTTACTGCACTTCAGGGTTCCCAGGGTGTCCTCCTACAGTGACTGGTTGAGAGACAGTCATAGAGAGTCAAGGAGAGGGAGCAGAATAGACAGAGAATGCATCAGAAGTTTAAACTCATGCCAGAAGGGAAATGGATCCCGCCGTCTGTGGTGAGAAGCTGGACCCAGACTGTGGTACATGTAGAAATGGTGGCTTTGAGTAGCTTAGCCCTTGCCCTGCAGGCCACATCCTAGCACAGACCTGAGGTCTGATTGCCTTCCCTATCTCCCTATCTGAGAGAGGGTGCATATGGGCTTGGATGCTTACCACAGCCTGGGGGATACAGACAGGCCTCTGTAATGGGGGTGGATACCTCCTAAGCCCACAGGTAAATGTATAAGTCTAGGTAGTAAAAGTGTGACTTCCAGAGGCCTGCCCCTTAGCTCAGTTTTTTTTTTCTTTTTTTGAGAGGTTTAGAAATTTATTTATTTATTTTTGACAGTTTCAAAACCAATTGATAGGACAGAATCAATAATTAATACATTGCATATTGTTATCTTCTTAGTGGTTATTCATAGTACAAGATGCAGACATGATATCCTGTCCAAATACTATCAGCACAAATCTTTCTTCTCATTGAATTAAGCGAAAGTAACTGTATATCTATCTTAAGTATTTTGTATATACAAATACAAAGTGGTCCTTCCTTTGTATCCCCTGTTTTTGTTTAGTTTTGTTAGAGATGGGCATTCCACTGCCATTTAAGTATTGTAGGTGCTTGTATTCAGCAAAAATAGTCCAGTAGCCCATAATAGTAGTGGTTATCTGTAGGACTGACATTGTCAGAAGTTGTTGACTTGAGCCTTTCACAGCTCAGCATATTAATATGGCTTTACTTCTTATACCTCATTTTTATACTTTTCTGCTGGATGGTTAAGACTAAGATAAAGCAGGACCTGTATAACAAGAAATGGAACTTTTGTGTCTGATAAGGTCAGTCAAGTCCCCTCAGGATTTATTCTGTAACATTTATTCTGTAACATCCTTTGTCAGTGTCAGCCATGTGGATGAGTTATGGCCATTGCTTGACCAGTTTGCTTTCTGTGAAAGCATAGCAGTTAATTGGAAAGATTCTCACCCTGACTAACTATATACACTGATACCTGTGAACTAAGCTGCTGCACTGCAGATGGTAATCTGTAATAGTAGTTTCATGCTTGGAGTGCCTGTCATTCTGGTCTTCTGAATACGGGCTGCTTTTCATGACATGCCAGTTGTTGCTATGATGTCTCTCAGGTAGATGGTTGTTCAAAAAGAAGGGGGAGGTGAATGAAAGCGAGAGACAGGAAAAGGAATATTGTGGGACTGTCAGTTCTTTAAGTGGCTGCTTCCACAAAGCAGTCAGGCTCAGGTTGCTGTGGTTTGATCCCCACAATTCAAGCCAGCCAAACCTGCCCTGAAGGCATTCGGAGCAAAAAAAAAAAATCCTTCTACCTTGGGGGCCTGCCCCTTAGCTCAGTTCTTTTTTTTATTTATTTTTTCACATAAATCAAGCATTTTATTCAATTGTATCAAGAAAGTATCTTTACAATAAAACTATCAAATGACAAAAAAAAGTATCTTTAATACTAAACAATTCAGACATATTCAAAATACTGCTTTGGCAGTTTCTAAATTATTCAAAATGCCCTCTTTCACCCTAAGTTTGGTGACTCACGGCAACATGCTGTGGAAGACTTTACCCTGTTACCACTCTGGTTTTCTTGATTACCTTGCCCTGTTTCCATGAGCCATCATGGAAAGCCCAGAGTTCTGCTTCCTAGAAACATTTGAACACTCATTAGAACAGTTTGCCTCATAATCTGGCCTCCTCCAAGTTTTAAACAGCGAAGAATGTTACTTGTGCCAGTCAGAATCTGATACCAATTAAATGGCGACAGCTTTGCCAATAAACAAGAATATGCTCTTCCATGGCTAGGATGGGAGACTGCCACAACCGACAGGTCCCAAAGACACATGGAGAAGTTCAGTTCTTTAAGTGGCTGCTTCAACAAAGCAGTCAGGCTCTGGTTGCTGTGGTTCGATCTCCACAACTCAAGCCAGGCAAACCTGCCCTGAAGGCATTTGGAGAAAAAAAAAAAAAAATCCTTCTGCCTTTTTAAGGAGATACAGATGAATGTCCATTTTGTATCTGTGTATTCAAAGTGGTTAGGATAGATATATAGTTACATTCTCTTAATGAATAGAGGGATTTGTTCTAATGGTGTTTGTAGATAGGATATCATGTCCGCATCTTGTACAGCAATTAACTACTAGGAAGAATGTATGTAATGTGTTAATTATTGAAACTGTCTTACCAATTTGATTTGAAACTGTCTCATTGCTATTTGTTTCTCAATAAAATTACAGAAAAAAAATTTAAAAAAATAAAAAAGTTTGACTTCCTGGATTCCAGAACAACAGATCCTGAAAAGAAAGCACTCACTCAAAAACCAGAGAAAATATGTTTTTCTTCATTTTGTTATGTTTTTGGAAACTTGTTTTTCCATTTTTCTTTCTTCTTCATTGATATTTTGAAGTTTGGGGCATTAGTCTTTCTCTGTCTTCTCTGTTTTCACTTTCATTTTTTCCTTTATTATTTTCCTGTTTATTTATTTTTTTTCTTATTCTGCATATTTTTTCTTTTGTTTCCCCATCATTCTAATCTTCTTTTTGTAGTTTGGTTTTTTCCTACTACCTTTATCTATTTCAAAAAATGAACTTTTAGTACTTGTAGCATCTTTTGACTGACTTTTCTCCCCTCATCTCTCACTGTTTCGTTTTACAAATTTTCCTCTTTTAGCCACCCACATACAACCTCATACATATTTACTAGTATTCCCACTGAGATTTTTACACCTTTAGACAATTAGTTGGCTGTTATTGCTGTGAACTCTATTCTATTGTTAGTAAAGGAATCACTGTTGCATTTAGTAGATATATCCTATATATCAATATTTGGTTTGTCTTAGTGTTTATACTATAATTACTAATATCTTTTTGTATGAGCAAAGGTGGTACATTGCAGGTTCTTTTAGTATAGTAATATTCAGTTTGTCTTGGACAATATTATTGCTGCTGATTTACTTGTTATTGCCAGAGACATGAAGCTGATGTATTAATACACTTGCAAGGTATATAGATGTCCGGATTAACTTTGGGCCATTAACAGTCCTGAAAGCCATTTCTAAAGAACTGGATGCTGGGCCAATTACACTGCATCCTCGCTCCCAAAATTAACACAGGTGGTTAGCTCTTGCTCCAGAGTCAAAGGAATATAGTTAGCTATGCACAGAGTCCATCACTGAAAAACTGACACTAGTTGAAGAGAGCTCGATGCTAGTAACAAAATCTTTGCATGATAATTATACACAGACTTTAGTACCAAACAAAATAAACAAACAGAAACATGAGGAGAAAAAACGATAAAATGTTTCCCAAAACTAATAAATCCACCAATACGGATCCATGGAGTGTTAAGAAGGGAGGAGTGAAAGTCTGCATAAACAAATTAGTCAAAAATTATAGACAAAAACAGATCAGTAAGGTTCCCAGTGGACTCACAGAGTGTATAACTGAGCAAATAGCAGATGTAACACAGAAAAACATCAGTGAGCTTTTAAAGACATAAATAATAAAAAGTCCTCCCTGAACTAAATACAGTGATACAAAACATGAATGAAAAATACTTTAACAATGAAAAAACAGCATGAAAATGGATCCAACAACTGCTAGATAATGCAAAGATAGCTAATCTAAGACTAACCAGAATAAGTAAAATATCACAAGATAAAACAAAGGGGACAAAATAAAATGTTATTACAGAGAGAATAGCAGAAAACATTACAAATGGAAAAATTAAACATAAAGAGAAGTGAGGGATATAGAACTTCAAGTGCCAAAAAATAAAAAAGACAAGCTTACCATGCTACAATATAGTCCAAATCTTAAAAGTCCAACATAAGAACAGAAACTTAAGAGCTGTTAGGTAAAAGCAATAACACATAAAAGGCAAAACCATTACAACTATAGCATTCCTAGCAATATAAATGTTAATGTTCAGCAGATTTTGGAGTGAAATGTATCAAGCTCTAAAATAAAACAACTTCCATCCCACACTGGTATATACTGAAATAATACCTTTCAAAATTGATGAAGAAATAAGGCATTTCCATGACAAAGAGTCCCTCAAGGAATTGATGACCACCAAACAAGCCCTTCAGATATTCTCAAGGATATTCTACCAAAAGACAGTGATACCAATAGGGATAATAAGTGAAATAAAATAAATATACCAGACAATGTGAATAATTAAGCATTATAAAAATTATCAGAAACAGGAAAATAACGCAATGACCAGAAAAAGCCAACACATTTCTGTAATGATTGTCACTGTGAATCATGTCATTCCCCTATCAGAAGACACACATTGGTAGAATTGATCAAAAACAAACCTAAAGAGTATGCTATATACAAGAAACACATTTAATACAAAAATAAAGTAACAGTTTAAAAATCACAGAATGAATTCCATGCAACAGGAACCCAGATAAAAGCAGGAGTGACAATCCTAATTTCAGACAAAGGGGATGCCAAGCTAAAATTCATCAAGGAATGTCATCACATATTGGTGATGATATTCAACAGGAAGCAATAACAGCCATAAAGATATATGCACAAATAATGCTGCTACTATCTTCATAAAATACACATATTTCCCTCAGGAGCACATGGAGTTTTTTCCAAAATAGGTCACATGTTATCCTATAACTCATGTTGAAGTAAATGCAAAAGATTCAAAGTTATCACAGGTATGTTGTCAGATCATAGTGCAATGAAATTAAAACCCAAGGCAAAAGAGACCACAGAAATTATGTAAACAAATTGAAATTAAACAATACCAGGTTGAATAATTAGTGGGTCAAAGAAGAAATCAAGGAAGCAATTAGACAGTTGCAACAATCAAATGACAATTCCAGCATAGCATACTAGAATCTATGAGACACAATGAAAGAATTCCTAAGAAGGAAGATCGTGGTTGTAAATTTTGACATGAGAAAAAGAGTGAACACAAAGAAATAACCTGGGGTTGGGGAGATAGGTCAGTAGAATAAGCACTTGCCTGGCAAGTGCAAGGTCCTGAGTTAAATCCCCAGCACTACAAAAAAAAAAAAAAAAAAAAAAAAAAAAAAAAAAAAAAAGAAAAAGAAAAAGAAAAGAAAAGAAAAAGAAAAAGAAAAAGAAAAAGAAAAAGAAAAAGAAAAAGAAAGAAATTTTCTAATGATTCACTTCAGAGTCCATTCATGACAGCAGCTGACATTTTAAATGGTGAGAAGTTGAAAGCTTTCCCTCTATTATCTGGAATAAGATAAGGATGGTTGTTATCACCACTCATTTCAAATATATTTCTCAACACACTTGTCAGAGAAATCAGGCAAAAGACAGCAATAAAAGAGATATATGTAGGAAAGGGAGAGGTTAAATTCTTTTCAGATGGCATTTTCCTCTACACAGAAGACCCAAAATTTCTTCCAAAGGCTGTTAGAATCAATAACCCAAAGTCAGCAATGTAGCAAGATATAAAGTAAATACACAAATGTCTATAACATTCCTGTATTTCAATAGTAAGCTTAATAATGAAATTAGAAAAATAATACTATCCATAGCAACAGCAAGATAAAAGTTAAATACTTTGGAATTAACTTAACCGAAGAAATGGAAGATCTTTATGATGAAAGACTACAATATTATAAAAAGGGAGATTGAATAGGATATCAAAAAACGGAAAGATATTTTCTATTTCTGGATAGACAGAATCAATATAGTCAAAATGGTCTTATTTACAAAACTGATACTCATATCTAACACAATCCCAAGCCAAATACCAATTCCATTTCTCACAGAACTAAGGAAACCAATCTTACAATTCATATGGAATAAGAAGAAACCTAGAATAAGAAAAGCAAACACAACAGGAAGCATAACAATCCTAGACTTCTAGTTACATTACAAAACTACAATTATTAAACAGAATGCTATTGACAAAAAATCATGAATAAGCTGCATCAATAGAACATAAGAGAAATACAGAAACATCTCCAGTTACATGTATTTATTTGCTTTTCTTTCTTTCTTTCTTTCTTTCTTTCTTTCTTTCTTTCTTTCTTTCTTTCTTTCTTTCTTTCTTTCTTTCTCTTTCTTTCTTTCTTTCTTTTTTTTTTTTCCTTTAGCAGAACCAGGGATTGAACTCAGGCCCTTACACTTGCCAAGGAAGCACTTATTCCACTGAGCCATGTCCCTGGCTCCTTGGTTTTCAACAAAAATCCCCAAGAATCTTATGTGGGTTGAAAAATAGCCTCTTTAATAGTGTTTCAAAACACAGCTATTTACATGCAAAAGATTCAATCTAGATTGAAGTCTCTAATGGGTGATACGTTGTGTCAACTTGAGAAGTTTAAAAGTCTAACTCAGCAACTCAGCAGGAGGGTGGAGTCCTCACTTCCCAAACATCCTGCATCTGTGCAACAGGAGGTTATGGAGCTGGTATGAGTACTACACCCATGTGAAGGCAGACAGCCCGTGTACAATATAAGGGAGGGAAATATGTTTGCTTTATCACTCCTGCTTTGTTGCTTGTCTTCTACTACCTTGAAGTGTTACTCTCCTACCATGCCACCCTGCCTTGGAGGCAGCTGACTATGGACCAAAACCTCTACAGACTGTGAGCTAAATAAATCTTTTCTCTCTTAATTTTGAGAGGCAGGTATTTTGTCTCAGCAACGAAAATAACCAAACAATATCTCTCAGCAGATACTAAACGAAAATCAAAATAGATCAATGATCTAAATGTTAAAACATAAAAATTAATCTATAAAAAGATAAAATAGGCAAAACTCTTGCATATATATGCATAGGTGGGGACTCTTTGAATGAAACCATAATTGCACAAGAAATAATATGAGAACAACAAATGGAATTGTGTGTAGTTATAAAAAATAATTGTGCACAAAATAGAAACAATTTATACAGTGAAGAGACAATCTACAGAATTAGAAAAAAAAATCCCCACTATTTCTCTGACAAGAGACTAGTATCCAGAATATATAAAGAACTCAAAAATATTAGACTACCAAAATAAAGTCTCAATCAAGAAATGAACTACTGAATTTAACAGAAACTTCTGAGAAGAAATTAAGGTGGGCAATAAATACATAAAAAGTTTTCAACATATCTGGGCATTATAAAAATGCAAATTAAAGCAACACTGAGATTCTCTCTTACTTTAAAAAGAAGAAGTATCATGAAAAATATCAAAACATAAATGCTTGAAAGGCTGCAGAAAAAGAACTCTTGTATATTATTATTGTAGGTGAGTATAACCACTACAGAAACCAGTATACAGATTCACTAAAACACTAAAACTGGAAATTATATTCAATATAAATATCCCATTTCTAGGGATCTTCTGGAAAGGTTCGAAAATATCATGTTGCAATGATACTACCATGTCTAAGTTTAGAGAAGCACTATTTACAATAGCCAATCTTTGAAGGTGGCCTATATACCCATCAGTAGAGTAATATATTAAGAAAATGTAGTTTATCACAAAAGAGAGTACTACTCTGACATGAAGGTAATCTTTAACAATTTGTAGGAAAGTGAATATGCACCTCAAGACTGTGATATTAAGTGAAATAAATAAGACACACAAACTTAAATGTCACATGATTTCTCTTATATGAGAATCCAAAATATAAATAAAGAGGAAAATAAAAATATGTACTATGAGCTAGGAAAAGATATTTTGCAAATGGAAAGAGGACCGAGAGATTGAAGGAGGACGGAGGAAAAATTAGGGAAGGGGATAAAAAATTAGGTGTATTATGTACATGTATCTACACCCCATGGTGGATGGGACTGCCATGTACTACAAAGATGTAATAATTCTAAAGGTAATGAAAAATAAATTTGTCCCTTGCTTAAGGAAAGAAAATTCCATGCCCTCTATTTTGTGTGTGTGTGTGTGTGTGTGTGTGTGTGTGTGTGTGTGTGTGTGTGGTTTTAGTCAAGATGGTGAATGCTCTGGAATGTGGAAAAGTTTATATTTATTACACCTCTTGCTACTGGGGGTAGAAAGATAAAAACAAAAGGCAAGTCATAAAGTCATTGTAAAGCCCCAGTGTTGCCAGGAGAGAGAAGCTGCCAAAACTCTCCCACAGGAGAGAAAGAGTATCTGATGTACCATAGATCTAGTCTTCAATTCCAGCACTGAATCTGACAAGCTAGGTTATTTCTTGCATCTTCCTCAAAGCCTGTGAGTGTTTCTTTCCCATCTTTGCAATGATGGAAATGGTGTTATTCACCTGATAGTTTTACTGTGAGTGTTATACGAAGCAGCTTGTGAACAAGCCTTCTTGGAAATACTGGCTGTGATAAGCTCTCAATATCTGGGAGCCATTGTTAAGGTCAGTTCACCTTGTTATATGTTTGAGGGTCAGTGTTCATCCTCAAAAACTTAGAAAAGCCTGAAAATTCCATGACCTAGTAGACCAGCACAGTGGTAAGGAGATTGGGTGATCTTAACAGGTTCTAGAGGGTTGGAGAGATAGCTCAGCAGCCTAAGCTCCTGCTTAGGCAAGCTCAGGGACCAGGTTTGATCCCTGGCACCACATGTTGGGTCAGTCCCACACCATGCCAGCCACTGAAACCAGGTGTGGTGGCACATTCCTGTAATTCCAATGCTGGGGAGACTGTGACAGGAGGATTACTCTGAGTCTGAGCTGCATAGTGAGACCCAATTTTAAAAAGGCAAATTGAAGACCTGGTGACATACAGGTTATTTGGTAGGAGTGAATACATCAGCGTTCTATTGCAAAATAGCCAATCCCACCAAGATATGTAGGAGCTATAAGAAACACAATTTATATTTTAAACAAACAAAAGAAAAACTGTCTTGAAAAAAAAATATCGTGAGTCAGTCTCTGCCCTATAGGAATCCTGTGCTCATGTCTCAGAGCTGTATCCAGGGTCTGGGTTGGACCATGCTTTCACCTGAGTCTTATTTCACCCATAAATCATCCACGGTCTTGGCAGAATCTGTTTCCTTGTGGATTCAGAGGAACAGTTTACTTCTCTTTGCTAATTAAACATCGCCATCAAGTATCAGAGGTTACCTCCAAAGTCACCCAGTCCTTCACTGTGGGGACCTCTCCATCTTGATCCCGCCTACTTGAGGTTCTAGGCACCATGAGCTAAGATGGACTCTTAGCCAATGCGGCACAGGCATAAGAGTGGTTTTAAAGGAGACCGCCCACTGTGTTTGCCTCTACGACTCTATTGGTCAGACACAAGCTACCTGCGCTCAAGGCGACAGAAGTAGAGCATGGTATGTACATCAAAGAGCCCGACTATCTTTGATGCTGTACTGTTGCCTGCACTTTACTCTCCTTCTCCCTTATACTCTACAACTTCTTAAGCTGTTAAGAAACCTGGGTGCCCCCTTGTACACTTGTGAAAGGCTCAGACCCTGTAAGATCCTGGTCACGCACAAGAATCCTCACCTTGTCTTATTATCTAATCACCATAAAAACCTCAAGATAATTTTGTTTCCTTGCCTTTCTGCTCTTCAGAACTTCTGGAGAGCGACTCTACTCTCCTGAGAAAGCCTCATCATGTAAAAATAGTGTTTAATGTTCTATGTTATAGGTGTTGTTGTTGGTTTCAGCATCAGAGGAAATTCTGAATCTTGGACCATTCTGTTCTCTATGGTGGAAGAACTGAGTGGGTCTGATGAGCAGATAGTGGTGTGGACTTCATGAAATCACTCCATATAGGTACTACTGTTTTTGATATGAACAGTTGTTCTAAAGGTTTCTATTTCAAGCAAATATATTAAGCAATCTAAACACAGTGGATATAGGTACAAAAGGCTCAAAGTGATTTTTTTTTACTTTCTAGAAAGATCAATCCCACTTATGCTATTTGCTCATTCTCCTAGCTCTCTATACCTTCTATAAGGAGTTACTCTGCATCTTTTGTGTATCAGGCTTGCATTAGATACAAGGGTCATGGTAGGACACAAAAAGGAAAATAATCTCACCTTTGTTTAGTTCTCAACTTAGTGGGAAATAAGATCAAGTAATAGACAATTGCATCAATAGGGAATAAGAGCTACTTTTTCAGAGTGATGGGAAGAGTGAGAAAAAAGGTTCCATTTAAATGCTGACCCAAGTGAAAGAATCAGGCAAAATATGTAAGTGAAAAGGTGGAGCAGGTTATATGGAAGTGCAATTGGGAACACAGAGAATGGGTCAGAATGATAGAAAGCATGCAAGAAGGTCCATCAGCAAAGGTTCTAAAAGTATTTCAATAATTTAGTGTAATGACAGAACGTGCTCACTATTTTGGTCTCCAAAGAGACCCTCTAAGGAGCATGCAAAGCACAGGTGTGCAGTGTTATGGCTAGAAGTTACTGAAGTTACTGTTGAGAAAAGTTGTTTTTCTAGTTCTGTGGTTCATGGAAAGGCAGACAGAGAAATCCTGAATTAGAAACTTTGAGACACATTTGCACTACTAATGGGGAGTGTCAGCACACACCTCTGTTGGATCTGCTTGTACAACTCTTAAATTGGATTTAACTCTCCAGTTTTCTCTGGAACCACCAATACGCAACATGGGACAAATACATGTGTGGTCATCATGATGAGTATTCTCTGGGTTCAAGTCTATGGTTTAGCTTCAGTGCTTAGGAGTTAGGTAGTTTTGGATTCCTTTGAGCCCAGTTTCTTCCTTTGCAAAGAGGCAATAATAATGTTTGCAAAGATATCACTTAGGAGAATATGGGATTTCTTTGATTACATGAACTTCTTCAGTGTTCCATACCCCAGAGCTGTCATTACAACCCACTCCATGGTTAGAAAGAGATAGCAAGTCTCCTCGGAGAGAAACACTTCTGATCCAAACTTGGCTTAACAATGAAGGCGCCTTCAGTCTGAGCAGTGCTGGGCTGCCACTGTTGATTCATTTTGTGTCAGTGCCTGAGAAACTTAGTGACTTGTGTTTGTATTTATACTGGCACTTGGAGTCTCAGGAGGTGTGATTGAGATATGAGACAAGACAAGAGAAAACAGAACTTTTAAAAAGCCAGAGCAAGCAGAGAAGTTTGTTTCTTCACTTTGGGCTGACTTCTAAATAACTTTTTAGGCCTCTTTCTACATAACATTGCTAAGGAGAGGGATGATGGTACACACACACACACACACACACACACACACACACACACATACACACACACACAAAGAGGTTTAAAGAGAATGACTATAAAAGGTGCAAAATACATTCATTTTTAATTTTAACTGATATTTACACAATATCCATTGCAAAATGTTACTTTATTAAAATGTTAATTAACATCTTATATTTTAAAATAGATCAACACAGAGTAAAAGTGAACCATGAAACTGGGAAAAATTAGAGACAATAGATTCAAGGTCATGACAACACTGCATTTATGCAAAACTATGAGGCTCTGAGCAGCACACACTCTGTGAGACTGGCTGAGAACTGGAAGGCTGGCATGTAGCAGCAAATCAATGCCCCACTCTTGTCTTCCACTCAAGACTCCAAACAGCCAGCAGTGAAATCCTATGTCCTCAAAGTCAGTCACATTCACCTGTATGCTCACCAATGCAGTCGTTATGTTCCTTGATCCAAAGCAAGGAGATTAACCATGCAAGGTCAGCCTTTACTGCCAGGGATTCTGCATTTTCTGATCTAGTTTGAAGAGGAGTGTCCCTGTGGGTGAGGCAAGGAGTTACTCAGTTAAAGCGTTCTGCCATTATGTGCACTAGACTTCTATTTCATTATACAATCTTCTGGATTGGAACAAAACATCAAAGGCTATATTACTCCCTTTTGTTATAATTTTCTTTATTCCAGATGTTGCATCTTGTTGTTCAATATGGTAATTATATATTTCACACTCATTTGCAAAATCATCTTTGTGCACATCGATAATAAATCTGTTCCATAAACTGACATTAAGTGCCCCCAGAACACAACCCATCCTTCCACTTTAAAAAAGGATCAAATAGGGATCCCAGAAAGTTGACCCAGTAGGCTTTACAAATTGGTAAAATGGTTTCAAAAAATATGGACTCTCAACAGGGTTCATTTACAATAATGTAGTTGTAAAACCAACCTAATTGTCTAAAATCAGGGAATCAATTAAATAAAGGATGTTATAGTCTTAAAATGAAGTTTCAAACAGCCTCCGCACTCACATAATAAAAGTATACTGGATGACAGGGGAATGCTTTCACACCACAAAATCACACAGTGCAGTGTGCAAAACCCTGCGTCTATTCCAGTAATATATTTATGTGTATGCACCTAGGATATTCAGTCCATCTAAGTCTGTAGTCTGTGAGTGTGCATATGTGCTCCATGGTTTCTTTCAGATTTTACTAAAAACTTTTTCTCTTTGGACATTTCCCCTAAAATTGCAAGCCCTTCACAAAAGTTTTCATGTTCATCTCTCTCTTTATTGTTATTCCATAACATTTACAACTTTGTAGCAAAACTAAATGTATCTGTCAAGGTGCTGGATAGAGATTGTCGGCACAAAGTGCAGTGACTGAGCCCGTTTACAGGGCTGTGAGCAGAGTCCAGGGAAACTAGCAGAGTCCTATGGCATCTCAGGATAAGCAACAGTGAGTAAGCTGATATTATCTCTGGGAAGGAAGGGTAAGAGAAGAGAGCAGATATCACAGCAAGGAGAGAAATTGCAGCTGTTGCCATTGGACAGGAGCTGGGGTCTATGTAACTCACAGCCCAGCAAGACTAAATCCCCAGCCCATCTCCCTCCACACCTTAGGATCTCCTGCCACTGCCACTCCCTACTCCTAAACCCAATCAAGACTATGAGGAAGAAAGAGGTCATCTTTTCTGTCTCTTCTCTTGGGACACAGAGTAGGCTGGAAGTACCCAATTGGCTGGCACCCTAACGCTGCCAACTTCATTTAGACTCATTTCTGCTAATGTCTAAGCCCCTAGAAGATATGGTTACTTGGATGTTTGGACCACTAAAACTTTTGTATCACATGAAAGACTGCTGGTATACAGTAGATGTTCACAAAATATTTGATAAATGAGTGAATGCTGAGTGTCAGCTATAAAACATTTGTGCTGAGGTAATGAATTTGCGGGTAATGTTACTGTCTTCACTATGACTGCCTATATTTTTCAAGTTTCCTTAAGAAGCATATTTTTTGTTTACCATCAGAATTGTGTGTGTGTGTGTGTGTGTGTGTGTGTGTGTGTGTGTTACGTACACTAGTCTGTAGTCCAGGAAAAAAAACAGAGGAAAGAAGCCTGTTCCTTTCTTGGAAATCATCAAGTATGTAATAAAACTGGTGTTTTCCCCAGCTACAGACCACATAAATGCAGTCGTGTCTAGGAAGCTCTGATCAATATTATGTTCCCAGTCTGTACACATAGCCCAGACCAATTGCTTATATATTATTTATGCTGTTGAGATAATATTTAGGCAATACATAATTAAACAACAGCTAGCTCTGGAGACACAAGTAGAACATTGATCATGAAAGAATCCAGTGCAATTTCACAAAAGGAAAGGAAGATGTCCTTCAGGCTTTGACAACTACTTTTTAATAAAACTAGACAAGCATCTAGGCAGTTCATCTTCCAGCCAGTGGCCTCCAAACTTTAGCAATGGATCCTCTAAATGAATGTCATTCCTTACACTTTTATCTAGTTACTGTAAATCATAGTTACCTATATCCCAAGCCCAATTTAATCATTAGCCCCTAGATAGAAGGATAGCAGTGGTTCCTAGCAAAGCCTTTCCCAAGGTAGAAGTTATTGTCAGCAGTAGAAATGGTGATTGGATGATATGACATTGTGTCTTATTACTAGACCCAAAATGTATACAATAAAGTCTTGTTAAGCATGCCACACCACTCCTGAGCTTTTCCTGCCCTAGATCCTAGGTGTTCTATCATTTAGCTGTCATGATAACATCGAAAGCCTGTAGCAGAGGTCTTATATATGCACATCAATCACATCATAAGGACTTGTGTGATTTTAAAGAGGATGTAATAGTTATTGATTTGCACACTCAGGTATGAATGCTGTACTGTTAACATCTAGCTTGGAAACAAATGGGCTTCTATCTCTGTCTGCTGTTGCTCTTTCCCTCATTCCAGACGTTGTTCCACACATTTTAGAGTGGTAATTGCACATATAAAAGCTGAATATGACTTGAATATTGTAAAGAACCACCAGACTCTGTGGGGTAATTTTGTCAGTCAATAGGAAAAATAAACTCAGAAGCCATTCATAAATCTATAGATCATTAAATCAATCCATATTTTGTATTGATATAACTGATTTCATCTTCATTATAAATGGTATATGAACTAGATAAATTAGTTTTTCTCTAATTTATATGGAATTTCATGAAGAACATTTTCCGGCCCAAGAACAATAGCCACTAGGGGCCTGAGGCAGGAGGTTGGCAAGTTCATGCGCAGTCACTCAGGGCAGTCTAGCAACTTGGCCAGTCCCTGTCTTGAAAATAAAAAATAAAATAGGCCTGGGGCTATAGCTCAGTGCAAAGGCCCTGGACTCAATCCCACACACGGTACAAATAAAACAAAATGAAAACAGTTCTCACTTAGAACAACGGTGATGCAAATGGAAATTAAAGCATGATATGAATGGGAGAAAAAAGATGTAATGGCTATTTCTACCTTACGTTTCCTACACACCAACAATCTGCTGAGGATCTCTGTGCTAGTGATCTTTGTGAACAAATGCCCAAGGGCTTCGTCAAGCCCCATGCAGGAATGGAAGCAGATATGGCAGCATCTGCACCTCTGTTTGAAGTAATTAACTAAAAAAATGATCACCAAGTATGTATATGAAGACCATGGCTATGGCAGCCTCCAGGAAGGGAAGGCAAAGGCATAAAGTAGAAATATAGTGGCCAATATAGGGAAGCATGCGAACCTCCACTAGGCATTGAGAAGGTGAAGGAAGATTTCTTCTCCCTGTGGCCTAACATAAATGTATCAGTAAAATAACTACTTTCATCCAGATTTCAGTTTTATGTTCATCCCATTCTTTTTTTGTGCAATTAGCAAAAAATCATTAAAAGAACAAAATATCTAGAACTGTTTTTGGTTCTAGAAACAGGAAAAAATTTTCATATTTAACTATATGTAGTTTTAAAAAACAGGAAAAATATTTTATATTTAACTATATGTAGTTCCCCAAATAGTGCAGGAAGCCTGTATCAAGTAAATTTTTTTTATCATAGTGTTGATAATTGCAGGCATTTTACTAATAGTCCCTATGATATCTACTCTGTGCCAACAGTTTTGCTAAGTCTTGAAAGTTTAGCATAAAAGATAGTGTTTCACCTCTGGATAGTTCAAAGTCTCATGAGTAATATGAAAAAAAAATGTCACTCTGCACTGCAGCCTGGCATTCTGTAGGTGCCCCTAAAATAAGAAGTGAACCTCAATTGTGGGCTGTGAGAACGTTTCTGAAAAGAAATAATGTTTTCTAAGCTATCTGAGTGCTGATGGAAGCTAGTAAGGTAGGAAGAAAGCAGAAAAGACAGATTATAAAGGTTCAATGAAATGCATGAAAGAAACCAAAATTGTTCATAAGGTTAATGGGATAGTTGGGGAAAGTAACTTTCATTTTTTAATAATAAAGAATGCACAAAAACACAGTGTTAGACTTGAATCTCAAATGTCAATATACCACCTAACAGTTCATGATTAGGAGCAACTTTTAATTTTTTTAAAATTGCTGTTATCATGTATTTTTAATATATGATGATTACATTCTTTACATGGAGTTGGTAGATGTATACAACACATCTCAATTCATTTTTGGGACCCCTTCCTCCCACACTTCTTCTATCCTTTGACCTCCATTCTTTTACAAAGATATAGCTTCTTGTTTCCCATTATGTATCATTAATTTCACTCTACAATTTATTTATAGTTTGGGAGCCTCACATAAAAGAAAGTTTGTGTGCCTGATTTATTTTACTTCATATGATCTCAAGGAGCACTGATTTTACACAAAATCAAAATGGATCCAAGATCTAAATGCTAAAATAGAAATACTTAATCCATTGTAAGATAAAACGAGCAAAACTTAAAGACATAAACATAGGCAAGGTCTTTATGGATTGAATTCCAATTGCACAAAAAATATCATCAAGAAAAAAAAACTGAGATCATATGAAATTGAGAAACTTCTGCACACCAAAAGAAACAACCAGCTTTGGAAACATTTCTAAAGCTTCATAAGCTTTAGTTTCCTTATATACATAAAGCAGATAGCAGTAGAACTCTTCCTGTAGGGTGATAGCACATTGTAGACTTAAAAATCAATATGCAATATTTCTAAACATTATTACCAAGATTGGGACCCTTTGACTCCTGGTCTCTGTGTGTCCCTTCAATGAAGGTAGTTTCCCGTTATCGTACTCTCTGTTCACTTCTAGAAAGAAACTGGCCAAATTTTTTCGAAGGCAATGCTCATGACAGACTGTTACAAAGATAGGACCATCAAAAATCATGCCACCCCACCTGAAAATCAGAGTGCCAGGCTATTATTTTTGTCTGGTGCCTCCTCCTCATGTAAATAATTGGTCCTGGTCTTAAAATAGCAATTAGGATCTGAAAATGATGATGTCTTGGTACATCTCTACTCACCCAGTGCTAGAGATGTCCCATCAGTGCATCGGCTCAGCAATCCCCAGCTAGCCCACACTAGTTCCATTGCAACATGATGGTTTTAAGTACAAATGAATAATTCAAAGAAAAGGAGAATCTTTTTTTGTTTTATGAAGCACACACATCATTTTTTTCCTAGCTGCTTTAGTGAGAATTGATGATTGAAAGCTAATAAGGCTTCCATTGACTGAGGATAAGAGGACTTGATTTATCCCAGAGCATGGCAGAAAAACATAAAAAGTACAAGCGTGTCCTTTGCCATAAATAATGCAGATTTACTCTAACAATGTCATAACTGCAGTGACGCTGGAAACACACTGACTGAAGGATGGCAGAAGAAAACTCTACGCTGGCAATCAATTCTTTATAGAGTTGACATTTTCTAACATCTGTTTTAAGGTTTTGAGGCTGAAAAACCTGTATTTCTCATTACCCACACTGACATTTTCAGCAAGATTAGCTGATACCTTGACTTGTGTAAGCCAAAAATGCAGCTAGATCCTCAAAGTTTCTAAGACATAAAAAACAATGAGTAATTCTCTATCACTTCCTTTGGAATACCAAGTAGCTGTCCTGGTCATTGAAAGACAGACTCTCATAACCTGGGCCCAAATTTTGCTTTATAATTTATTTTTGGCAGTACTTCCAAGTTGGCATATTGTTTACATAAAGTGGAAAAATAACTTGGTTTATCTACATTTGCAGAAATGCTGAGAGACCAAGTTGGTGGTCATTTTTTAAATAATAAAAACTCGTTTGTTTTTTTTTTAAATAATAAACACTTCGGCTTGCTTATTGTTGGGATTTGGGGATTTTGCAACGTGAGCAATATAGTATATAACAGGTTTTATAATAGTATTGTACGGTGAATCACCCAAGAATCACATATGACAAGTGTAAGAAATCTATCCACACACTAAGTACTAAAGATTACAGCTCAGGGCCTAAGCTCATAACAGTGTCTCCCTCCAGTCCAACTGGAGGTCTAGAGCCTACAACAAAGGCTCATGGATATGTGCTGGAAAGGCCCAAAAGTCAGTGGTGGAATCTAGGAAGTCTATGCCAGTGGGATGAAGGATCTATACTAGCGAGCTGAGGGATCTGAATTGGACCTAAGAAGTAATGCTGAAGGTAAGCTCCAGAGCTCCACCAATAGTATCAGAGCCACCCTAAGCAACAGTGAGATCCCAAGCTCCTCCAGCGATGAGGAAAGCTGAGCTCCCATCAGGAAAGTCATTGTGAAAAGCTTCATGAGGCTGAGCAGTGCACCATCTTCCCCTCCAGGGCCAGAAATCAATGCTCAAGATGAGGACCCAAGCTTCTCCAAAATTCATTGGGAAAGTCATCAGGACAAGCCCATCAGAACAGCCCAAGAGAACTAGCAGCTTCCAACAGCTCCAACAGCTTCTCCAAATGGCATCCCTGGCAGCATTTCGACAGCTTCTCCTGTTCCTCATTTATGCTGCAGGCCACAACTCTCAGGTGGGCCTCCCACACTCAGCACCATGCTAGTTTAATTCAGCTGGGTGTACTAAGTTGACCACCTGTTAGAAATCTACTACGCTTACTGTCATACTTTTAGGTTAATGGAATATCCTCGAGTACAGGAATTCTATATGTAAAATACATTGGATTCTCTGCAAGTCATTTAGCAGATTCAGTTTTATGATTTTATTGTGAATGAGATGAAAGAAAATGAAAGCAATTATAGTCACACTTAACCAAAGCTGGTAAAATAGAAGCACCACAGAAAAGCATGGCTATCAAACTGGATGGAGATCAGCACTAATACAAAGAGACATCAGATTTAGAACATTCCTAGAAATAAATGGAAACAAAGAGTTTGCTTAGCAAAATGCTGAATAACAAAATTGCAAGCAGTAACACAGAAGTTGTATAAAATCACTATTTAAAATGATATTTTTGAAACTGAAATAATATGCTAAACTATAAAAGGGGCAAAACAGCAAAGTAAAACTTTGAATACACTTACATGAACTAAACAAATGCTATGACTTAATCCTTTTCACAATCAAAGAAAGCAGGCAACATCATCCTACTTTACATATAGCTCAAAAAGCTAAGGTTTATAAAAGCTAAATTATTTGACCAATATAGGGACCAGTATTGACCAATATTAGTGGTAGAGGCATGAATGAAAGCCATTCTTTTTTCCTCCTATAATATTTTCATCATGTAGTATGAAAATAAATGTGAAATCTTTAATGGCATTTCAAAAAATGGAGACAGTTACAGATTTAAAATATGAACAATACTAAGAATTATTTTAAACTGCAAAATGGGTGTTTCAGTTAATTTTCTTTTGCTGCAATTAAATATCTGAGGCTGATTACAATGAAGAAAGGGGTTATTTAACACTCAGTTCTGGAGCCAGCATCTACTTGATTCTGGTTAGGACCACCTGCCTTCCTCAAGACCTGGTGCATGGCCTCAGGATGGAAGCAGAAGTAAAAGAGAACAATCAGAAAGTCAACAAAAGTGAGAGAGATTCAGAGGCCAGACATGTTGTTCTTACGGCATCCTGATTTCCCAGGACTCTGCAAGCAGATGCAGGAGCCAGGAATTCGATCCCCAGGGCATGCCATGCTGGAACTGCCTCCGGGGTGTGCTGAGAAGGCAATTGAAACTGGGCATGGTGGCGCACACCTGTAATCCCAGCTCTTGAGAGGCTGAAAACAGGTGGATCACTATGAGTCCAATCTAGCAGTGAGACCCTGAACCTCCTGTAGATCCTTCCCTAAAATAAGGAAAAAAAAAATCTGATTTGCCCTCAGGACTAATTTACCCTCCTACACTAGCATTAATCCCTTCTGAGATGGACACCTGCAGACAAGATCTAATTACCCTCCAGTTGGCCCCGCCTTTTAAGGGCACAGGTCCCCAGGCACCTGGTCACCATCATCCTAGAAAATAACATCCAACATGTGAACAGCTAAAAGTGTGACATAGTTGCCACAATATGAATCTTAGGTTGGATCATTATACATTCATATGGCAATAGGAAGTAAAATGCTATTTGATGACCACACTTACCTAGAGAACTTGATTCACACTTGAGCAAAACCTTCTAAGAAGGATATTTATGACCTTGAACTAATCTTTACAAACAAGATAGTTGCCTGAAGACTGTGACATCTACTGTTGTATGTTTCACTCTGATCATTTTTGTTGCCATCAATGTCTTCTTTACTGTCTTTACTTTTGCCATCTATTTAGTGCTTCTGTTATCTGCCTCTTTGAATATACTGCATCAGCCACTGTGTGTGACTCACACCAACTTTGATATGTTCCTTTTTTCCTTCATATTTTACTTTAGTTTTCATTGCAAAAGAGCTGCATACAGGTGTAACCTCCTGTGAATACCTCAGACCGGGCAAAACAAGTGGCACAAATCTCTTGCTTTCTTTCCTAGGTTCTTGGTGTGAAATGCCTCAGAGATCCCTTCCATAACTTCAACTCCCAGAAGCCTAGAAGTTGAAAGGGGTTAATAGTCCACTTCCAATTAGAGGTGAGAAGCTGCCTCCTAGAAGCAGAAAATTCTGAGAGGTGCCTAGCAAGATCTCTAATGAGACAAAGTCACGGTTGCCCTAGGAGAAGGCACAGCCATGCTTGTTTCCCTTTCCCTATCCTATCCCTTCCCTTATCTTATTCTTTATGGTCACTCCTGAAAATAATCTACCTGGACATATATCCATTTTTCAAATACTGTTTTTAGGGAAACTATGGACTGAGATACCATTTAATTTTGAATTTAATGTTAATCCAAACAATAACTTTATAATGTATAGAAGAACACTTCTATGTTTGGGGAGAAATCTAAAATCCCCAAAGGTGAAGGTTAAGTCATTCACACTCAGGGTACAGAGATAAGCTTTGAATTCCATTAGCAGTTTTCAGAAGCAGTATTAGTCACCCACTGTACTGTGAAGTTTTCCCTGAAGCCCAATCATTGAGCACAAACCCATCTCCACCCATCTTCTCATTTTCCCTAGTTTAATATCAATGTACATTTGATGGCATAATGATTGCACTTATTGTGAGGAGTTGACATATTCTGATAAGTGTTACTTCTTTTTCTTCACCCCTACCCCTCTCATTTTCTCCCCATTGCCTCCATCTCTTGCTTCATTTATCTTTTGCAAAAGATCTCTCTCCATTTTCACTATTATCTACCTTTTATTTTGCTCTTTATTTATACGTGGGCTTTCTCACAGCATAGAAACCATGTGAAATTTAAGCTCGTGTGTCTGATTTATTCCACTTAACATCATGGTCTCCAGGAGCACCCATTTTCCCACTGGTGACTCAAGTTTACTCTTTATGGAAATATTTCCAAGCTGTGTATGACTACCATTCATCCTCAGCTGTCTTATTTAGAAAACAAGAAGGCAAGTCTTCAGATAATTGAAAGGTTTTCACTGGAATAGTAATGATGATGACAATAATAAAATTTCTAGTATTGGTCAGGAGCCATATAAAAGGCTAAAGAAGTGAGAAATAAATTCCCACTGATGAGTCCAAGATTATTTCAGGGCAAAGTTTTGAAATAGATAATTTACATACCCATAGAAAGACTCTGGGACTTCTATTTAATTATTAGTTCAAACTACATTCAATCTGCTTTTCTGGTAGCCTAAAAAGGTCCAAGTGCTGGCTGGTCCTTTCATGTGTCAGATTGACCGAGATACAGCCCCAAATTATCCCATCAAACACTAATGTAGGCCTTGTGAAGATATTTGCTGACTAAAGTCTCTGATCCTCTGACTTGAAGGGAAAAAGGTTACACTGGACAGTCTGGGTAGTCCTCATTAAACCAGCAGGAAGGTCTTGAGAATAGGGCTGAGGATTCACTAATGAAGAAAATCCACCAATAGACAGCAGCTTCTGCCACACCAACAACCTTAGCCTGCCCTGGTCGGCTGCCTGCTCTGTGATTCCAGATTTTGCCGGGCAGCCTCCGACATCACATACACCCACTCCTAGCAACAAGTCTCTTTACTTTTATCTATTATTAGTCTCTTTCTCTAGTTTAACCCTGAGTGATGTTCTTAGATGTCTGCAATTTCCTGTGGTTTCATCTGATATTGGGTCGCTTGCCAAAGAAAAGATATGGAAAAAAATACAAAGCTCACTGAAAACATGTAAATGATTCTAAAATTAGTAGGATAAGAAAGTGACAATTTGGCAACTGGCTATCAAGTTTACTGTGTGTATGTACTTAATATTTTATACGTCCTTTGATTGTTTTAATGTAAATAGATTTTCATGTGCATAAAAATAGTGTAAATGAATTAAAACACTACTATTGATTACTTAATGAAATTTAATCAATATTGCTACTTTCTAGTCAATTAAAAATGGAGCATAGGTATAAATTCTGATAAGTTTTTTAAAAGTTTTTAAAATATCAGAACTTCTCAGGAAAGGGAGATTTTTTAAAAAAATTTTTCCATAATTTTATTCACAAACGAATAGCAATGAGACAGTTTCAAATCAAATTGGTAAGACAGTTTCAATAATTAACATATTGCGTACTGTCTTCTTAGTGCTTATTTGCTGTACAAGATGCGGACATGATATCCTATTTACAAACACTATTAAAACAAATCCCTCTATTCATTAAGAGAATGTAACTATATACCTATCCTAACCACTTTGAATACACAGATACAAAATGGACATTCATTTATATAATCGCCTTTTGTGTTTAGTTCCATCATTTGAATATTACAGGTGTGTTAACTCAGCAAAATATTCTAAAAGAGTCCAGTAGTCCATAATAGTATTGGGTCTTCTGCTCAGTGGAGTATTTTGCTAAGGAAGGTGGTGGAAATGGGTTGCCTTTGTCATAGAAGGTAAAGTTTAGTTTTGTCACACGAATGGTTTTGACAAGAAAATTTGTCTCACGTGCCTGGTGCCTCCATTCCTTCAGATCAGTGCTTTGTCATACAGTGGTGTGAGCCTGAAAATGTCTGAAAGTGCCGCTACTTTTTGTCACTGTACATGAAATGATATTGATAATCATCACTTCAGAACACTTTGCAGTGGAAGACAGTCAGCTAGGCTGTCCTGAAGCAACACAAATCAAAATCATACGTGGCTTCAAAGAAAATCATCAAGAGTGTGAGTCACACAAGCAATCCCATTCGCATAAATGGGTATTTCAGAACCTGATGGACTGCTTTCAGTAAAAGTATACTGCATTACACACCTAGGCATTTGTTTTTAATGGAACTACACACAATCTATTACACTGGAACCACACATATGTTCTCTATTTAATAGGAGGTCACTCTTTGGCACCACAAATCCAGCAACAGTATTTTAGTTACTTAACAAGTGGCGAAATTGTAATAATTTATTCCAATTTTTCACTCCCACATCTCCCTTCTGACATCTACAAAGGTTTTACTGTCCCCCAAAAGCATTTTAATTCTATGCAATCAATATTGATCTAACTGTATCCTATTATTTTTTAGATTTATTTTCTCATTTTTCATGAAGTTCTCTCTCCACACAGTTTATACAGAGATTAAGTAGCTCACTTCCAAAATCTCCTTTATGGGTCCTTCTCCATCGTTTTCCTGACTGTCAATTCTGGAGAAATTAGTGCTGATAGTGCTTCTAGTTGTGAACTTATTCTGATGCTCCTTACGGACACTTTTAAAGAGGCAAGGGATGAAATAAACATAGTCCATGAAAGGTAAAAACTATAGAAAAAATGTAAAACCTGTCCCGAGCCAGCGGGTCAGTCAATGAAGGTCACCTGGGAGAGGAGCAGGGAATTGAGGAGGAGACAAAGGACAGGAGACACGAGAAATGGAGACAAGACAGGATTCTGATCAAGTCTCGTTTATTCAAAGGAAACTCTGGGTATATATAGTGGAGGCATAGGGAAATGATGTAGGCGGGTAAAAGGTGTAACTAGGCAACCAGGCTATGACAGGAAGTCCCACCTCCGGGGCATAGCAGGAGACTTATGGGAAATAGGCGGGGTGAGAAGAATTTGGAGCTTAGCTCAGCAGAGGTAGGGGAAGAGGAAGTCAGCATCACTAATGACGCTGATGCACCAAGAGAATTTTATAGGTCAGAGGCACTCAGGTGACCATTAAGGGATACGTGGCGCAGAGTCATGATGTGGCAGTTTCACAGGAACCCGGAAACCCACTTGCAGTAGGATTGGAGGCCTGGAGTTATTGAGCCTCCCACAAAACCCCTGGCCTCTGAACAAGTATTTATGGCAATTGAGCTAACTAGCTAGAATACCTGATAGATAATGTTACTCTTCAAACATGTCTTACAACTCTAAGAAGTAATGGGTAAGAGCTTAGAAAGGAGTCACCAATATAAGTAGAAGAAATCACAGAATAAAATTATCACAGGGACCTGAACAATCATTTTTATTCAACTATTTAGGAGAAATATTTTATGCAGAGTCCATAAAAATTATATTATTCTAAATGTTAGTGTTTTCTATATATTTAATGTTACTAGTGTCAAACATTAAGATCATATCTTATACTGTATAACATTGTATATTAATGTTGTGGTACAGACTTGTAAGATAAATTTCAGCAACTAAAAATATTGTGTCCTAGAATATACCTTCAGATATCATTACTTTTTAAATTGACCTATCAAATTCTCCTCCCTCAACCTATTTTGAAATAGATGCTCACTCTTGTCTTGCTTACTGGTACTTTGGTGAGAAAATGTGAGTGTATTATGCCAGAGGCACTGCCCACAGGGAAATCTGTTTCAGTATTGTGGATCCTATAAAGCACAATTAATTTGAGTAACCCAAGTAACATCTTAGCATGTGAATCTTGAGAGCAAGCTGCAGTGCTTTATGGGAAAAACTGAACAAATCTCCAGGTTGTTTGAAGGACTCAAGAGGAGGAGATCAAGTAGGTGAGGCTCAAAGATGTTTAAATTCAGGAGCCTCTGGTTTAAGACAAAGACACTTGTTACCAGAATGTTCCAGAAAGCCCAGACATAAATGAGCAAGCCTTTTTATTATGATTATGATTATGATTATGATTATTTTGTGTATTTGATACACAGTCTCATTGGGTAGATCAGACTCATAGTTATCCTCCTGTTTTCAGCCTCCTCAGCACTGTGGTTATAGGCGTGAGCCACTGAGTCCGGACTCTGTCTGAGGCTCAGCGTACCCCAGGGGGTGCTTAGTCCACTGAGCTACCTCGCTTGCCAAAGCAGGCGTTTGGTGCATTGAGCTAGCTCACCAGCCCAGACAAGCCCTTATGAGAGGCTTCTGGTGAACTTTAGTCATTAGAAAGTTGGCACTCTTAGCCTTTGGGTGTCAGTTCCACAAATTGAACCAACTGCAGAGAAAAATATTTTCAAATAAGAACTGTATTAAACATTTATCATGTACAGACCTTAGTCTCTTTGTCATTATCCATTGAACCAAACGATGACCATTATTTACATAACATTTGCATTACATTGCATTCAGTATCATAGAGATAATTTAAAATGCATGTGAATATGTGTACAGGTTCTATTCAAATACTTCACCTCTTTATTTTTAAATTTTGTCCTTTGTATTATTTGTTCTCTGTTGAACTGCACTGGGGATAATACTACATTGCCTTGTATAAGTGAGGCAAATTCTGTAAGGCTGAGCTAAACATGAAGGTTGTTATTACATTAATTTATACAAGAAACTAGAACATTTAGATTTTAGCATCCAGTGGGGCCCTGGGCCAATCCTTCCTAGATATTGAGAAACAGCTGTTTTCTGTCAATACCTAGTTGAGATAGATTTTGAGGTACCAATTTACCCTAGAAGTAACTTAATGGGCATTGGCAAGGTTAAACTGAAGGCCTTCATTTTCTATGTAAGACAGTTTTATAATTCAGAGATAGCACAAAGACTTGGAGGATGAAAAAATAATTAAGATGGGTTGTGTGCCAGTACCCACTCCGCATGAGGGATGTGATCCTCATGCACTGTGAATATGGACCAATAGAAATAAAATATTAAAAAATTAAACAGAAGCTGGGCATGGGAGGCACATATATGTACTCCCAGCACTTGGGAGGCAGGAGAATGGCCATGAGCCAGAGGCCAGCCTGGGCTCCATAGTCAACTCAAAGCTAGCCTGAACTATCTAGGAAGACCCTGTCTCACCTGGCCTGCCCCCCACCATTGCAAAAACAAACAACAAAAATGGAGGGTATATTTCACCAAATTTCCCGATAGAAAATATTTAATGATTTTCAAAGGATAATTTTAAAATAACATTTATAGATCTATGTCACAGATGCATGCAGTGGTCCCTTTCTTATCTCAGTGGTTACACTCCAGACACCCCCGCAATAACTGAAAATCAGCAAAGTAGCGACACAATTTTTATTTTAACATATATGTGTGTATATGTATATATATATATATATGTTTTATGAAACTTTTTCACAGTCGTATAAACCTTTCTCACACTTTTAGAAACACTTCTAGTGTTCTTAACCATTATCTAAACTCATAAACCTAGGTACTTTTAACAACATACTTATACTGTACTGTACTGCGAAATCCCGCAATATAGTGAAAAATCCACCATTAATAATTAAGAACAATGTTTTTGTGAAAACCCACAAGGCAGTTGATTCTACAAAGTCAAACTACAAAATAGCAAGGGACTACTGTGTATATTTTTTCTTTAAAAATCAATGAAGCTGTGTATGAAGCAAGTGATATTACTCAGCATGACCACTAGAGTCCATAGCTTTATTACACAAGTAAAAATTCTGGTAGTTGATCTAATGCCTTTGAACTATGTCTAAGGAAGTTTTTCTATGTAATAAAGATCTTTTATTGTCTCATTAAAATATCACAGATTGGCTTTACAATCCAGAAGCTGGTTTCTATGGCTGGATTAACTCTTGGATCTTACTCATCTGGCTGCTGAACTGTTCTCCTTTCAGAAACATAGATACCATCCAAACATATTCTGGTATCCTTGTTTTTTACTGTTGTAGCTTGCTGAATCAAAGCAGCTGAATTTAAAACAAGCTCACTGTCATTTCCTTCAAGGATTAGCTCATCTTTCTGGGCTTGAGATACTGTGCAAGCAACATTACTCTCATACGAACTCAGTGAATATATTTTTCCACCAAGAAATTCCAGATTTTGCAGGGGAGATGGCTCAGTAGAATAAGTGTTTACCTGGCAAGCACAAGGGCCTGAATTCAATCTCTGGTTAAAAAAAAGAAGAAAGAAAGAAAGAAAGAAAGAAAGAAAGAAAGAAAGAAAGAAAGAAAGAAAGAAAGAAAGAAAGAAAGAAAGAAAATATTCTGTATTTCGACAAGAGACCCATTCTCCTGAATAACGACGTTGATGGGGAGGAGAGCATACACAGACCTCATCTTGTGATGGAAGCCCAGTGTAACCCCCTCGATCATGTTCTGTACATGGCTACAGATCATACAGACAGTTGCCAACCCCTTTCTGTTTCCCCACCATTTGTCAACACGGAGCCTTATCTTTTTCTTCCTAAGGGGACTGAGTTCCACATTGGTGTGGTTGAAGTCCCTCCGGAGGGTTCCTCTGGGGTCCTTCACAGTAACTGTGCAAACTTTCAGAGTGATGTCCACATTTTCTGGACTGTCGACAGTCTGATTGTAGTCTTCATTCTTGTGGAGATGCGTCAAAGACAGGAATGTTTTTTAAGAACTGTTGACTAAGACCAAATGTCCATGTTGCAAAGCATTATGTAAAGTCTAAGAACACATTCAGATAATAATACATTAAATTTATTTTACTAAGTGAATTTTGGTCTTTATTATTGGAAGTAAGCCATTTTAGTTCAAATAGGATAATTAGAATAGATTTTAGGAGATTCTTTATCTCTGATTTCTATTGTCTTCCCAGTTTCTTCATGACTGGTATTTATAAGGCAGAATCTAAATCCATATAAACGGTCACACCCCATGAGTGTGATTTCTAGCCTTTTGTATCAAATAAGAAAATAATTTAAACTGGGACACTTTTAGCACAGCAAATCATGAATCTTGATATATATTTGTTACTTAAATTTTCTGCTTCCAAACTAACGCTTCAAGTTATATAACTCAGACACTACTAATCTAATAAATGTCTCCTTAGCAAACAAAATATAACTGTACAAATTGAATCTCCCATCACCATACTAGAAGGATTGTCTAGCACTTTATACATCAGGTCATTGGTCTTCCTAACTCTTTCTCCAAACTGATACAAGAGCCACTTCTCACCACTCCTCATTCTGAGCCTAAATAATTCACTCACTTACATACATAGATGCTCACACATGCATGCATCGCCCTCATGTGTATCTCCATCATTTATAAATCCAGCTTTTAGCAGCTCTGTGTTAACAGACAGGGCTCTTTTCTTACCCATACCTAACAATTTTACGAGTTAGTAGCAACAAAAGAAATTTGGTTCTTCTGCTCTCATCTAATCCATATTTATTAGACAGATGCCAGGCATAATCAGATGAAAGAAGCAGGCCCTACAGTTCCCTGTGTGCCAGAAGAAAAGATCTGGTTTTGAATCTGGACTTTCTATTTTTGTATCCTTGAAATATAAATGTAATGACACTGGCGCACACTGATCTGACTGTCTTTTTCAATAAACAGCAAAATTATTAGCCAGTCATTTTGCAAGCTTGTCTTAGAGGTGAAAGAGGAGTCATTAAAAAAAAACAACAACAATTGCCTTACAGCTGTATTACACCTTTCCTTGGAGACTCTTAAAACACTGTGGAAATTATGATCCAAACACTGTGCTGAACACCTAATGACTTCATTTTAGTTGTCTCAGTGAAAAATACAAAGGTAAAACTGAGCATAAAAATAATGCTTCAAATAAATATAGTTCATCATTTTCTCATGAAATACAAGTATTTGGACAGATACACACAATCCAGAAATTCAGAGATGTTTAAGAACACCTCCCCAGGTGTTTTAGGCTTATGACAGTGCAAGTTCAATCGGGCCATTTTTTTGGTTTGTACATATTTTCAAGATTAAACATCTTCCCATGAAGTCTGAATTTCTACTTTCATTAAAGAGAAGTAGAGGATTTGGAACAGTGAATCAACATCCCAAATAGTGGTAATTGGCTAAATCTGAATGCAAGCCCTTTCCTCTTTGCAAGCCAAGCTGTCCTTCCAACAGAGACCTGTTTTCATAGGTCAGCATCTCTGCTGATGTGCTATTTTTATTGATTTTAACTCCTTGCTCCTGGAGGTAATCAAGCATAAGCCTAAGTTTTAATCTGTGCAGACACACAATCTTCCTTAAATATGTTGCTTTTCTCCAGGTGTTTCATGATTATGCTTTAAGTTTTAGTTATTGAGATTACCCTGGGATGACAATTCAAATTGCAGGCTGGATTTAATTAATTAATTCAGCAGATATCTGTTGCATATGCAAGGGAAAAACTAAGGACTGGAGAATATATAAAAATACATTAGACATAAATCTTGTTTTGGGAAAGCTGCTTCTGTAAAAAAATCAATCTAAGCATGAATAGAAATTTCAATGCAGAAGCATACTAATTCTTTAAGGAAGATATCTAAAGTGGATACAGAGAGGGAAACCCCATTTCCAACATAAGTGGATGAGGGAGAGCTTTGTGAAGGTTTTCTATGTTTATTTCGGGGGAAACAGATTATGAAATGGTGTAATCAGGGTTAGTAGTTTTGCAGTGGGTTCAATATGGACCACCTTAGAATCCCTGGAGGGACAGAATAGAGTGGTGCACATAGTTGCTTTCTCCAGTCATTCTTACTGAATGCCAGACTCCAGCAGTGAAGTCTGTAGATTCTTCCTGTTTAGCTCTAGTTCCTCCTTGAGCAAATCATCTCTATCTACCTCTGTTTCTTTTAACTCACAGGCAACCACATTACAGGCCTTTATTATATCTATAAAACCCCTTTATCTTTCCCATAAGTGACAGCTTCATCATAGGATTAATACACATTGTACCCATAAGTCCCATCTAAATCAATGGTAGAAGATTTTATACACCATGTACAGCAAGGGATAGAAACCTTGAGAGCTGTCTTAAGATCTGTTTTCTGTCTTCACCAGTATGTGCTTCACATGTGTCACCTCTGCTGTAAAACATTTTACTCACATAGCCAGAGAGTCATTTCCATTAGGGAATAAGTGACAGAGACAAGTCCCAAACAGAAATCATGTCTTAATTGTAAATAAGCATTTTAGAATGAATTCTACAATCATGGACTTTTGTGTTCAAGACCCAGCTCTACCAGAATTGAGAAACTGAACAAATATTGAAATTTCTCATCCTTATTATTATTATTTTTGTGGTACTGGGGATTGAACTCAAGGCCCTGCACTTACCAGGCAAGTGCTTATTCTACTCAGCTATCTCTCCAGCCCCTCCCATCCTTGTCTCATCGTTAACCTTGGCCAAATACAGTAATATCATAGCAAGAAGTTGGACACAGTACATAAGAACTCATATTCTATTACTAGTAATTCCTACTTGACTGTATCAGTCAAGATTGGGAACTTTTGCTGCAATAACAAACAAACAAATATCCTAGAGATTTAGAGTGATGAAGGTTTCTTTCTCATTTATGCTCTCTGTTCACACCAGTTGACCAAGGGCTCTGTATACACATGATCCTCACTCAAGAAATCAGGTTCATAGAATTGCTACTCTCACACACATTCACTACAATTTATTAAAGGAGGTACTGGTAATTCATACTACATGATTTATTATGTACATTGTATGAGGTAATACATTTTATGTGCTTGGAATAATGTCAGATACAGTAAGGCATCAATTAATGCTAAATATTACTATGAATATTGACTTTCATACACACAAAAAATGAAAACTAGTATGCAAAGTTCTTGGCAGTGTGGCTAGCAGAGAGTAAATATGAATTAATTTTAGACCTTATTATGGATAACACTATGATTATTAACTTTATTATCCTTACTAACCACTCATATATGAGCCAAACTATAAATATTCATATTTGCATGTCAAGAGTTATTTTTCTTAGGAATTTAGATAATGCCACTTGCATTAACCTCAGACTTTCTGGAATTTTTTATATACTTAATACTGGGTCTACAGGGTCTCACTACACAGCTTGGGCTTATAGTCATCCTCCTGTTTTCAGCCTCCCAAGCACTGGGATTACAGGCATGCACCACCACGCCCAGTTTTAATGTCTCAGCATGTTGTGGGGGCGCAGCTGGCAAGGCATGCTGCACATCAAAACTCACTAGGTCCTGCTGTCTGCCTAAACGGGCACTTTAATCCACTAAGCTATCTGCTGGCCCCTGGAATAATTTTTGACCTCAGGAGATCATCATATATTTTCTATATAGGAAAATTGGCTATATAGGAAGATTGGCTATATAGGAAGATTGATGATAGGAACTAACAGTTTAGCAGCGCAAACCAGACTTTTGGAGGCCTGTTGCTCCCTACAAGTATGAAATTGGTTGGACATCCTTCACAAATAGATCTATGGCATGTGGAAGATGGCAGTGTTCTCAAGGAAGATGGCCTCTGCAGCAGAAAATACAGTGGGAATCTCATCAGTGTCTCCAGAGTTCTGTAGAAGAGAAGAAAGTTAAAGGCATTGTTTAAAAGTCTAACACCAAGTCTTTACAATGTCTGAGACATGGCCAGCTTATAGTACCACTTCTAGTACAAAGTACCTAATACCTACAATTTAAAGGAAATTTGCTTGCCTATGGTTTCCGAGGGCTTAGTCCATGGATGTCTGGGTTCAAGGTAAAACATCACCATAGAGAAGCATATTAGAACAAAGATGTTTAATTCATAATGTCTATGAGGTGGAGTAGAGGAACAGCACCCAAAAACAAGGGCCCAGGGCTGCACAGATAGCTCAGCAGTCTAAGTACCTGTCTAGGCAAGCACAAGGACCCAGTTTCAATCCCCAGTACCACATGCTGTATTGGCCCCACCCCAGGCATGTACAGTTGGCTACCAAGACCAAGTATGGTGGTGCATGCTTGTAATTTTGGCACTGGGGAGGCTGAAAGAGGAGGATCACTGTGAGTCTGGTCTTTGTAGTGAGACCCTGTACCAAATACATAAAATTAAGAAAGAGCAAGGGTCCAGGGTAGAGTACCAAAACTCGGGCCTCCATGAAGCATCCAGGTACTTCCAGAAGTATGCACGAGGCCCAAATACAAACCTTTCATAAAGAGGTTAAATATATACAGACTTCCAATAGTACCAGATGAAAATCCAGGGTAAATAGTTCATAAATGAGGGTCCTTTCCCAAATCGACCAAGATGAGACTTCAGGAAAGTGACTACCAAAGAATAATCCAAGGAATTTAAAAGCCAAATTCCAACAGAGTAGGAAATTAGTTACAATCTCTTCAGAGTTTTACCACAATCTAAAATTTGAAATCGTAAGAAAGCTGGTTTTCAATATGCTTTGTGAAATAAGTCAGACTCAAAGGGTAACGTGCTTGATGATTCCATTTTTGTTAAGTGGCTAAAATAAATAAAGGTATTTATTTACTTTAAGAAGTAAAAGGATGATTATCTGGAGCTTAGGAGGAGGATAAGGAATAACTGCTAGTATACACGGGGTTTCTTCTAAAGGTGATCGGATGTTCTCAAACTATTTAAATATATCCAAAACAACTAAGTGCACATTTTAAATGGATGGGCTTGTGCTACACAAATCATGCCTCACTGAAGTCATGGGCTCAATCATCCAGCAGAAAAGTATAAACATAAGGTATAAAAAGTAAAGCCATATTAATACGCTGAGTTGTAAAAGGCTCAAGTCAGTAACTTTTGACATTGCCAGTCCTATGGATAACCCACTACTATTATGGACTATTGGACTATATCAGAGTATTTTGCTGAATTCATGCACCTACAATATTTAAATGGTAGTGTAATACACATCTCTGACAAAACTAAACAAAAGAAGGGATATAAATGAAGGACCATTTTGTATCTGTATATACAAAATAGTTAGGCTAGATATACAGCTACTTTTGCTTAATTCAATGAGAAGAAAGATTTGGACTAATAGTGTTTAGACAGGATATCAAGTCTGCAACTTGTACTATGAATAACTACTACAAAGACAACAATATGCAATATATTCATTATTGAAACT
>NW_004524594.1:5396247-5430437 GCF_000260255.1 Octodon degus | reverse complement strand
TCCCGCCGGCGCAGGGTAGCAGGAAACTCTCCGCACACTCACCGAACCTGGGCTAGGACTACAAGCCATTTTTATATGCATTAATATTTCTTGAAATTCTTCCCTTATGACTTAAATCCCCCTCAGAAGACCCACCTAATAATTCTGCTCTACTGGGGTTAAAGTTTCCAACCTGTGAATTCTGTAGGTCACATCATGTCATAGGAGGAAGTATTACCTTAATCTTAAAAATAAGTGTCTACTTATCCTATAGACAACATCCCAGAATGATTGCAGAGTACTCCGTCCAACAATGGATATCTCCCTCCTCTATCAGAGCACCTACTGCACCACTCGGTTTCTTGCATTTTATTGCCTACTGCTTTGGGGCAACTCATTCCTGTAATAAAATATCTACCTTTCAGTTCCCTTCTCAGGAGGTACTATTTGCTCGATAAATATCTTCAAAGCAAATAAATGAATACCAGAGTTCTTTTATGAAGTAAATGAGATAATGTCAATAAAATATTTAGTTCTAAAACAGAAGCATGACTTTAAGAAATACTTGCTGTATTATTATTATTGTCATTTCTGTTATCACTGTTCTTTATTAAAGAAGAGAACAAAGTATCCAGATGCACAATATATCCAAAATATAAGTTTAGTTATTAGAAAGAATTCACTGATAGAAAGAATGTTTTCTGTCCTTTTTAATATTTTTTTCCAGTGGAGAATTCAGAGGACCACATTATATATAATTCAGCACAGCACGATTTCTATTCATCACCTATGAAGAATTAGCACAGTGTGATTATCAGGTGCAGGCGGGCTAATCAATGGAGAAAAATAAAATTTACTTAAAATGATAGTATTGAGACTGGACTTGGTGGCACGTGCCTGTAATCCCAGGTCTTGGGAGGCTGTAAACAGGTAGATCTCTATGAGTCCAATCTAGTAGTGAGACCCTAAACACCCTATAGATCCTTTCCCGAAATATAAAAAGAAATAAATAAATAAATAACATAATAGTTTAGCAGCATTCCTATTCATTTTACATCAACAACACAGTCCTAAAATATCTATTTACTGTGTTAACTTCAATACCTGATTTTAGAAACTTACAAAAATTCACATAAAAAATTTAAAAATTAAGTTATTTAGTATTTCATATCTTTATAAACAATGTGTGAGTGCTAATTCCTTCCGTACATATAGAAAATGTTTACATGTTGCTATTATTTGAACCCTTCTTTTGGGAACTGTATGTGTGTATAAATATAAATATAAATATCATTTACAAATTTTGCTAATGTTTGTGCTACTGAATTCCTCTTTCTACTTTATGAGCACATGACAACACAGTACACTAGTCACATATTCTTATATTCTTTGCTGTACTCGCTAATTCTTTATATATAATAGATCCTTGCTTCATTACTATAGACTAAGTATCTGGTCTGAAATAAAAAGTGCATTTTTTTCTTGTCTCTTGTTTTCATTTATTGCCCTTTTTTACAAACCAAACATTTACTTGATAGACAGTATAGTAGTAATTGATATGACATTAGAAACAGTATGTATTTAGAAGAACAGAATGACAGGCATTCCAAGCATGGTCCTAGTATTACACATTGCTCTCTTCAGTGCAGTTGCTTAGTGTTGTACCCTGTCAAAATTGACTCCATTTTGTTGCCCTTCTAACCCCGCCAAGTTCCTGTTCTGTATGCGCCGACCCCTCCCAATTCCTCACCCCTTGACTGCCAACTCAAATTCCTCCCAATTCCTCCCAATTCTTCACCCCTATGACTCAAGCCTTATGATATCTGTTCCCCAAACTTTATCTCAATGAACTCTGTATGACTGCCAACCCAGCACCTGCACCCAACAGGACCACCCCATGAACTAATAACCCTGCCACTTCTTCTTCTCCACCCCTCCCCTGTTTCTGCAGTTTTCAAGCTTAAATACTGATCCTTGTTAATGCTCGGCACACCTCTTTGCAGCTTGCATAGAGACCACCGCTGGGTACCAGCTAAAATAAAGCGCTTCTTTTAATTTTCATTGCCTCATTGTCATCTCATTTTTGAGTTACAACACTTAGTTCACAGGTATCAGCATATATAGTTAGCCAGGATGAGAATCCTACCAATTAACTGCTAGTTTTGAAAATCTGCTGAAGATTCTCAGGATCATTGCCTTAACTATCTTGTGTATACAAATGTATGGCTTTGGCTCTGCAATGTTTCCTAGCTTTTCTCCTTGCCCCACTATTTTTATGGACTACTAGACTATATTGGATTATTTTTGCTGAATTCACGTACCTACAACACTTAAATGGCAAGGGAATACCCAACTCTGACAAAACTAAACAAAAAAGGATACAAATGAAGGACCATTTTGTATCTGTGTATACAAAATAGGATAGATATACAGCTACTCTCACTTAATTCAATGAGAAGAAAGATTTGGACTAATAGTGTTTGGACAGGATATATTATTATATTATAATACACTGATAGTGTATCAATTATTGTAACTGTCCTACTAACCTGTTTTGAAACTGTCTCATTGCTATTTGTTTCTCAATAAAATTAATAAAAAATAAAAATTAAAAACTGCAAAGATCCTGGGTGTATGCTGCATCCATGAAATCCAAGTTTCCTGGTAGCCAGAGGCAGGAGTATTGCAAGGTTTTGCCTGACTTTGACAATTGAGTGATACCAGTCAGTAAGGTTTATGTCCTTGCCAATGTCATGGGTTCCTATGTACACAATGATCTACTGTCCGACCGGAGTACATGTTGGTCTAGTACAGGAGGGTTTTTTTTTTGTTTGTTCTTGTTTTTGTTTTGTTTTTCTGAGTAGAGTCGACCATATAGAAGCTGCAAAGAAAAGAAACACAAGGGCCAGTTCTGCTGAGATACTGAGAACTTGCAGAACGCATGGTAAGTTTTAAGCTCCTATATCTGAATGATTCAAACTCTGCCTTTCTCAATTACATAAGCAGATAAATTTCTTTTCTTGATTTGAGTTGATCAAAATTTTGTTTATATGCAATTGAAGTAAACTTAACTGTAATAAGTGCAAATCACAGAAACCAAACTTGATATGTAAGCCACAAATCCTTTTTCTGGAAAAGAAACATCTTTTCAGTATGAAGCAATGGGCATGGGGGATTCAAGCATGCTCGGACTTCGGCCAGCAAGGAACACATGGCCCCTTAGAACAAATTATGCCATCTGTCTCCTGCTGGAAAGGCCTTTCCTTCTGTATTTTTCAAATGCCTCCTGAATTCAGGGTCTTTAAATGCCAAGCATTCTAACTCTTCCAGCTCAAGGAGCAAATAGAAATCCTAAAATTTCCATGAACGTTAATCAAGAAAGAAAATCTTGCAAGCAGATTCTAAAATTTCCCTTGTAAAGGAGCCACATTTGGAAGAGATTTGTGTATCAATGTACCAAAGTTAACAGAGATTTGTGGTTCAATGTACCAAAGTTATTTTCCCAACTGTTCTCATCAAAATTAATGAATACCTTACAAGTATAACAATTCCTTACTGTCTGTGTATTCTATGACCTAGTGAGACTCACATGCCCTAATGAATTAACGTGTGTCTTCCACAGAGGGCAACAATTATCTCTGGGTATCTTTTCCCTGGAATGAAGGAGATCAGGGAGAAATTTTCTCAAGTGAAAAACAAACTTTACATCACCTAAAGGCATGTGTAAGCCATCTTGAAAAACATGGCAAAAAAGAATAATGTAGTCAGATATATTCAAGAGACACACTAAATAAATACACACTTTCACAGCATTTACCTTTTGTAGGGAACAATTCATATCTATTTTAAAATGCTGTTATGTTCTGTAATCTCCCTAGCCTTTCACACCCATAACAATTTATCTATACTTCTCCTTCGGAATTTATCATTTGTTACTTTTGTTATCATTACATGTGTATAAAGCTTTATCTTTTCCAGAAGAATTCAGACTCCTTGAGGGAGGGATTTTGTTTACCCTCCTATCTCAGTTGTGACAGCACAGTAGCTTGAATATATTGAAATATTAGAAGACTTGAAAATTGTGGGGGGTTTTTATTAAACTTGGAAGGAAACAAAGTTTTTCCATGTCTTAAAAAAGACTGGGGTGCTGGGGAGATAGCTCAGTTGAATAAGCACTTGCTGGCAAGCTCAAGGGCCTGAGTTCAATCCCCACCTCCACAAAAAATAAACAAACAAAAAAGATTGATTAGAAAAGCATAGTAGATTTTCCTTGAAAAGATCTTTGACTTCTTTAGTTAGGTTAATTCCAAGGTATTTCATTTTCCTTGGTGCTATTGTAAAAGGTATTGTTTCTATAATTTCCCTCTCAGTGTGTTTGTTGTCTGTGTAGAGGAATGCTATTGACTTTTGGGTACGTGGAGTGTGCCTAAGGAGAGTCACATGAGGAGAAGACACTCTCTCAGGCTTTCACAGAGAGCACATTGGCCAAGCAATGGCTGTGACTCATCCACATGGCTGCACTGACAAAGGTTCTACAATCTGAGGTACAGGATCTCAGGATAAATCCTGAGGGCATTTCACTGACCTTCTCAAACCAAAAAGCTACAACTCTTGTTGCATAGGTTCTGCTTTACCTTGGTCTTAACCATCCAGTAGAAAAGTATGAAGATGAAATATAGGAAGTAAAGCCATGTTGTTATGTTGAGCTGTGGGGGCTCACGTCAATAATTTCTGACATTGCCAATTAAACAGAAGACCCAATGCTATTATGGGCTTCTGTACACTTTTAGAATATTTTGCTTAGTTTACACACCTATAATATTCAACAACAGAACTTAAAAAAAAATTGGGGTATAACTATGAATGTCCATTTTGTATCTGTGTATTCAAAGTGGTTGGGATAGATATATAGTTGCATTCTCTTAATGAATAGAATGATTTTTTCTAATGGTGTTTGTAAGTAGGATCACAAGTCTGCATCTTGTACAGCAATTAACCACTAAGAAGAATATATGCAGTGTATTATTTGTTGAAACTGTACTTTCGATTTGATTTGAAACTGTCTCATTGTTATATGTTTATCAATAAAACTTTGAAAATAAAATAAAATAAAATAAAATATTTAAATAAAAAAACAAAAAAAAGAAAAGCATAGTAGAAATTAATCAAGTGTAGAATAAACTTAAGAAATTTTTATTCATTTAAACTTGTTCATTCATACATACATTTAATTAATATCATTAAGCCATTAATAAAATTAAAAATAGAACAAAAATTGGCTGGTTCTCTGGATTGATAGAAAATCTCTCCCTCCTTTTCTCCAGATCTCAGTATATTATGCCTCCAAGGACACTATTTTGTTGTTTTTCTAGCACTTCTCTTGTTCAGTCTGATATTTAAGAACGGTACAACAATATAGTAGTTGACTTTCAAATTAAAAGTAGGTTTTCCCATGGAAAATTAGGAAAAAATAAACATAGAGGGAGTTGGGGTTGGCCAGATAACTCAGTGGATTACAGTGCCTGCTTAGGCAGATGCAGGGATTGCAGTTGGATCCCCAGTGTGTAGTGCCAGCCCCACCCGCAGGGCATGCAGAGATGGCGATTGAGACTGGGTGTGGTAATATGCACCTGTAATCTTAGTGCTTGTGAGACTGAAAACAAGAGGATCACTACAAGTCAGATCTGTGTAGTGAGACCTTGTAGCCCCTGTACTAAATAAAGAAAAAGATATAAGGAGTTTATATGTGTGTTATATTTTCTCTTTGTGCCTTAGTTTCTTTCCCATTGTTGGGATAAAATATCCAACAATGCAGAAGTGAAAGAGGAAAGGTTTATTTTATAACACAGCTTGTGGAGATTTCATTCCATACTCAGGACTATGGACTATGTTAGGGCAGCATAGCAGAGGTGTATGGCAGACAAGAAACAGTCCACAGCATGACGTGGCAGGAAGGAGTGGGCCTTCCTTCCTTCCCATTTTATCCCATTCAGTCTGAAAGCCTGTTGGTTGGGGCCACTCATGCCCAAAGCTTGGTCTCCCCTCTTTAGTATATCTATCACCCACCCTCAGAATGATGCTTAGCTAACCCAGTATCACATACCTGTGATCCAGTCACTCTCGCAAGCACAGGAAGCTTTGGGGGGATATCTGGACAAAAGTTACAACTCTCTTTGGTGTGTGTGTGGGTGTGGGTGTGTGTGCGGTTTTTAAGGGAAATTGAAATCTAGAGAAGGAAAAAGTTTTAGAGAATGGGCTTGTTTGTATGTTCCGCAAATTTCTCTAAGCTGAGAAGAAAAGACATCATGCTGGCAAAAGATATGCGGTATTCCTCTTAAACCTAGGAGCCAATCCTAAACACTGGGAAGCACTGAGTAAAACTAGTCAGAGAGTGATGAGGTAATAAGAGTGAGTTATGCATTGTTCATGGTTTTCATGATAATAAAGGGGTAGAGTTGCAGAATATGCAGAGCAGGTGAGGGAGGTCGAGTTCTTTCCTTCTGTCTCATTTTGTTTCTCCAAACATTTTTGTCTACACTTGGGTCTCTTTCAATCACTTCTAGTGCTGTAGGCTTTAAATCAGAGCCAGAAAGAGACTGGCAGCTGTCTTTCTCTTCCTGGTTCCCCACATCCCTCTCCCGATGTGATATCCCAAGATGCCCGCACTGTCTGAATAAGTTCAAGAGGATGGAATTATCAGGAGAGGTGGGAAAACACACTGTTTAATATTTGAAAACCTTTGCATGAAATAGGAAAAATGTCTACGAGATTATATTGGAAGAAAATTAGCATAAAGTTGAGGTTAGGGGGAAGAAATTAGCATAAATTGGAATAAAGTACTCTGATTCTGCTGATGTCTTTGCCTCCAAGCAATCCTGTACAACTGAAATTTAAATCTCTTTAAAATACTGAAACTTGTAACCAAAATATTCTTCCCATTGCATATTCTTTCATGGACTTTGTAGCATACCCTGAACTAAGACTGGGAGTAAAGTTTTGTTTTCTCCAGTACAAATTGCTGTTGAATTTTTGTCACTGTCAGATGCAGTACCAATAACTGGTCACTCTGGCCTTGTCTTTGGCAGTCTTGATAATTCATGTATTTAAGGTTCTTTTAGAACTCCTTTATAAATTAATGTTTTCCAAACCAAGAAAATCTATTCAGTATCCTCCTCAGTATCCTCCTTTCCTATTAAAGTTTATAAATACCTTCACAAAGAAACTGTCACTAACTCAGACCATGTGCATGTGTATTTATGCATTACGATACCAAAAACTTTGCTTTTACTTTCCTTGAAATAAAATAAAATCTAAATTGCATTAGTCTATGAGTATCTTGGTGAAATTGCAGTTTATAGATCACTAGATATTTTCCCTTATTTTAAAATATTTCAAGCATATCAGGAATCTGCCTCTTTCTGTATGGCGTTCAAGTGGTTCTCTGGGCTGTCTCTATGTGTTGACTATACAGAAGAAAGCTTTACACATTGCTTACCCATTGGCCATTTGCAACTTTTAACGAGTCTGTAATTTCTTTAAAAAACTATATCACTTGCTGCCCATATTAGTGGCAGGCAGAAATATATTGTCTCTGCTACTTACCTGTGCCTGAGCACACAAGTTCTGAAGAAGGTTATAGAAACCCACTTCTGGTCATGTGGCCGGTGATACTCCATCAGTAGAGATGGAGGAGTCACCCCTCATTTTTTGTAGGCAGCTGTGGTAAGATTGCTAATAACCAGACCAAGTATCTGAGAGACCCAGAATATAATGGCTGGCATTTGCCCTGAAGAAGATCCTTCCATAAGACTAAGAATCAACACTATTTTCATATCATACTGAAGAACTGTAAGTTTCAAGTATCCTTTAAAAAAACCTTTACAGTTAAACTAAATATCTGCAAAGCCAAGCAGTTTAAAGTTACTGGACACATAAACAAGCATACAATAATATACAGTATTTGCACATAATTTTATTCACATTCATATGCTGATACTGTCACTGGAACGAGGAAAAAAGATTTTGGCAACTAGGCATTCATAGTATTTTTCAGAGAACATAGCAACCAGCTTTCAATGTGTTAATAGGTTTTCCTGTCTTCTTCTCCATGTTTATAATTTTTGTATATGTATGTTAGAGTTTTTAAAAGAGATATATTTATACATATATTTTTCATTATAGATGTTTTATGTTAATAAAGTGTTATGAGAAAGGTTACAGCATCTAATAAAATTACCCCAAGTACTAAGCATTTGCTCTATGAATAATCCGTCAGTACTTTCTGTATACAGTGAGAATCAGAAATCAAACTCACAAAGTTAATGATAGGGATTGTTCTCATTTCCAAGTAGCTTTTGCCATCATTAATTCCTTAGCATAAGAATGAAAACAGAACTAAAATTCCCTTCGTTATATGTCCATAATTTCTGTTCATTTATCAAATAAATTGCTTTTTTGCATCAAAATTATTTATTACTAAGGCTACCCAAGGAAAATACCGTGTTCTGTTCCTGCAGGTCTTATTGTTGGTACTTAGAGCCTTTGCATTCTATTGTATAATAATGTTATACTTCATACATGGATCACATTAACATAACAAATGTCCCCGTTGCAAAATAAGTGAGCAAATCACTAAAATGTCTCCAACCATGAGCATGTGTCATGAAGAAGTCCTAGAGTTGGGCTCCCCTCCTTCTCTCAGTCTAACAAAAACCTGCTTTGTGGTATCAATAACTAATTACATTAAAGTTCTGCCTCAGTAACACAGATTGATAGTTCCATTATAGCATTTAATTAGAATTGTTTTTAATTTATCAGGAAGAAATGGTGTACTTGTTGAAAGAACAGCTGTTTCAGGTCACAGGGAAAAAGTGTGATTGAGTAACAGAAAGTGGCAAACTTTGCTGGGAAAACCAACTTGCATTAGATTTGGGGAATGGATCTGTGGAAGGCAAGGAGGTCCAGCCTCTGTCACACTTCATCAAATCAAACACCTTTGTTTTAGTCAACGTTCTGGTCACTGAGACATAATTCCTGACACCCAAAGGTTAAAAGATGTGAGATTTAGGGTTAATGTGGCTCATGGTTCGGGGGTTCAGTCCATGGAAAAATGACTCCAAAGGACTAAGGAAAGAAAGGAGCCAGCAGAGAATCCATGGACAAGAATACACTCATCCGGATATCATGCCCAGCAAAGCCCTTCTTCCAACCAGGCCTCTCCTCCTAATAACACATTCAGCCAGAGACTCATCGGGGTCATTCTACTAATAATTCAGCCACACTCAAATGCCTGCCTCCAAAGGCATGAGACTTTGGGGGATTTTTTAGATCTAAACAATAACAACAGTGGTACTTCACCAGGAATGTTACCTGTGCAGGGTACTCAGGCAGTAGCAAGAGAAATCAGGTTCTGCTCCAACTTAATGCATTTGTATTTCCCCTCACAGCGCCTCATCTGAACTAACGATATGAAGATGGTCTTTGTTCCTGGAATGCAACTTCTTGTTATTAGATCCTAACCTTTATGTGTTGCACAGGCTGGTAATAGGAATGATCATTAATTAAAAATTTAGGCAGCAAAAAGTAGACCCTTGTTATACTCTAGTGTATGGATAAACTGATATGTTCTCTGTGTGTGTGTGTGTGTGTGTGTGTGTGTGTGTGTGTGACTGAACCTAGTGCCTTTTCACTGAGCTATATCTCCAGCTTTTTTTGTGAGACAGGGTCCCACTAAGTTGTTCTAGCTGGTCTCAAAATCTTCAACCCTACTGTCTCAGCCTCTCAGGGTAAGGGGATTATGGCCTTACACCACAAGTTTTAACAACTGATATCCTCTTTAAGGATGCACATTTCTATATTATTCAGGTTCTCCAGAAGAACAGAATACACACACACACACACACACACACACACACACACACACAATTAAAGAATTGCATTCACTCAAGCGGGTATCATGCCAGTGACACCCTTCTTCCAACAAGGCCTCTCCTTCTAAGAACACATCCAGCCACAGACTCATCAGGGCTCATTCTACGAATTAATCAACCACATCCCAATTGCCCACCTCCAAATGCACGAGACTAAGTCTGGCAAGTCAGAAGGAAACCTGTAGTATGGGCTTCTATGCTAAAAACTCAAACAGGGGCTTATATTGAGACTCAAGGCTGAAATGTATAGGGCAGTTTCGCAGGCTGAAAATTCAGACAGGATAAAATGTTTAACATACAGGATTCCATCTTTACACAGTTGTGCTGGAAGCTGAGAAAGTCAATGCGTGTAAGGGGGAGTGGAATCAGGGAATCCTTGAGCAGTCAGTCTGTCTGAAGTACTACACAGATTGAGGATGGGCAACCGAACACACATTGCACTTAACATGGACAACATAGATGGAGCTCGTGTAGAGCTCCATTGGTACTGCTGCTTCTGGAGGAATCTATTGCTTCTGCATTGCAGCCTCCTCAGTAGCCCCATAGCTAATACTCTGGTAGTGGGCTTGGGGTCCACAGCTCTCAACAGAGCCAATGATCCAGCAGATATGCTCTAAGCAAGGGAACAAAAGACAAGCTGGGATGCCCAGACACATCTTTATCCTCCTGTCATCTTCATTCTATAGCCTTCTTATAGCAAGCTTCTCCTTCTCTTCCATGCAGTTGCTTCCTTTGAGAAGGTTTTGTTTTATCACTTTAGCTAATACCAAAATAATTTTTCCTCCCTTGGTTGAGTTGCTGATTGCTGGAGTCAACATCACCCAATTTTAAATATTTTGACACAACACATTCCAGTTCAGCCTATAATCTTCAGTGAAGTCCAAATCCACAATAATTTCTATGAGTGAACTTTTTGTGGGACTCAAAAGAACAGCTACCATCACACCTGGGCCCATGTAGGAAGGCAAACCATAATATATATAGAAGAAGCAAGAAGAACAGAAAATGGTAAGAATAAAACCCTCCTTCAGATAGATCAATATCTACAAGAGCTTCTACAGAACACAGGGGACTAAGAAATCTTACCTTCATCTTGATAGAAAAAGAGGTTTCTGTGTGACCTGGTGTACTAGATTTTATTTTAAAAACTTAAGTCAGGGATTTGAGAGGAATTTCAAGATACGTCTAAGAAATTTCAGCATTAAATATCAAAACCTTTTTTCTTCTCTATTAATTTATTTCTCTTTCTCAACTTGATGACCCCAAAATTGGTTATTTCTTTTTTTTCAATGGGTCAGTGTGATGGTGCAGCTTCAGACTTTCAGGACTTTAGCTTGCTTGCTGAGACTCAGGGTTAAATCCTGCCCTGACTTCCAAATAGGGTGAGAAAAATTTCATGTGAACTCACAAAAGCAAGATTAGATTATCCATTCTTAGTGCTTCCTTTTTTGTCTATGATGCAAGAAGCAGTTCAGCTCACCAGGGTGTCCTAACTGGGTCTTTGTTCACATATGTAGTATGCATGTCAGTGCCCTGGAGGACTTGAAGTACACTCTTAGCTATTGAAGTGCATTTCATTTCCTACAGAGAAATGTGGTCTTCAGATTTCATAGTCAAACAGTATGGAATCTCTACCTCTAAAAGTCAGCTTCTATCAATTACTATGGAAAAATCTGAGTTCCCTGGAGCTGTAGACTCAGGAAAATTTACGATATAAATAACCCAACTTTATCATTATTCATGAAAAGATATAGATAGATGATAGATAGATAGATAGATAGATAGATAGATAGATAGATAGATAGATAGATAGATAGATTATGTGCTCAACAACTGGTACTTTGCAAAATGTTCTTGCAAAAATTTATGTTTCATGACAATGTTTCATTGAAGACAAGGTAAAATATTATTGCTGCGTTAATGTTAAGAAAACTGGGAAACAGAAAAGTCAAGCCTTTTCCTTAAATTAGTACAAGCTAATGAATATCAGAATAGATTCTTTGATGTATACCTGAATGTACATACTATTTTTCCCAGACCTGAAAAGAAATTCTCAGTAAATATCGCATTCAAATTCACTGTATTTTGAAGGAGAAAAAGAGAAAAAGAAATTTCTCTTTTACTATTAAAAATAAAACCAAGACCTGGTTGATTACTCCAAGATGCTTGGTCAGTCAGGCACAGGAAGGTGAGATCCAAGATCTCAGATCTGAGCACTTTCCTAGATCCTCATTCTTAACCATTATAAAGAAAACATAGGAATGTGGAAAGCAAGGAAGACATTTATTCTAAAGTATACACAGCCCTTATATTGCCTCTGGTGAATCCCACACATTCATTTCAATTTTATTTAACTTCACTTAACTTCAATATAACTTATAAAAGCAGTCAGCCAAATGAATTTGATTTTAGTGCATATTCGAAGCTATCATAATGCAATTAATCTTGTAGAAAACAATACAAACCAGAATATCGAGAGAATCAAGGAGCCAAGTTTATACTTGGTGAATTATACACAATGGAGGTCACTAACTGTCAAATATGGTACTATATTATTTAGTTTTTAAGCAGATAAATACAGTTCTTGCTTATTAATTATTTTAATGCTCAGCAGTGCAAGAGGTTTATAATGCCGTAGAAATAAGATGGGGGGGAGTTAAAATTATTATCTGCTGGGGATCGCAATTATAAATCGACATAGAATCTGCCCAAAGCCCTCCTGGTCCTGCCTTGTGGCCAGCTTTGGAAGGTTCAAATCCTGCTTCCTCTTGGTCAAGGAGGCTGTGAAGTTCACAAAGCAGAATGAAGTCTCCTGAGGAAAATTAGTTCCCAGATGTGACAATCAATCTCCACATGTTTACATTATGATGTTAAACTTGCACTTTTTTTTTTTTTTTTTTTTTTTCAGAACCAGGGATTGAAGTCAGGTCCTTGTGCTTGCCAGGTAAGCACTTATTCTACTGAGCCATCTCCCTGGCCCCTGAACTTACACTTTCAATCACGACTTTAACATTGCTCTGGGAAAAGCATCATAACCTTGCATGGGCTAAAAAGACTAGTGGGTAGTTACAGATACTTGGCCTCTGTCCCTACAAAACTTCGATCATCCCAGAAACCTATTTTCTTACAGATCTGGTCTCTTTTTTTTTTTTCTTAATGGCAGTGTGCCCTAACTCCTGGCAGGAGATGGGGACATACTGCCAGGGTCCCTCGTAACTGGCAGAATAGAAAGGATCTCCAATAATTAACACTATTGGTGATTCACTGTTGATATCAGATGCTAAACAGTTGTTTTATTACTTCAAGTTAATAATTCAAAACCAAAGAACTACTCAAAAAGCCAAACATATAATTGACATTTGAAAGTGTCTTAGTCCTGAAAAGGAATAGAGGATTAAATATTAGTCACCAAATGTTTAACAAGCATGTAGTACATGAAGATCCCAATCTTTAAGGTGGGACAATCTTTTTAAAAAAACTGTTTAAAGACTTTTTCACCTTTGTTACTTTTGCTGTCTTCTGCCACCATGAACTATTGCCCCTCTGCTATGCCACCCTCGGAGTCAGCCAACTGTGGACTGGAAACCTCTACAAACTGTGGACTAAATCAACCTTCCCCATCTAAAAGTAAAATAAAATAATATTTTTAAATGTAAGGAATAAAAAAATAGTAAAAAAGAAAAAGCCACAGATTTTTGCTAAGCAAAATGATAGGAATTCAACAATGGTTCTTATATTGCATATTGTTGTCTTCAAATTAGTTGTTCAAATTACCAGATAAAGCATGCAAAACTGGTCCAAAAATTGGTGAAAAAAATAAAAAGAAGAAAAACTTTTTCACCATAACTGTTGTTTTTCAATAGACCAGTAGAAATCAGAGGTACAATTATCCAAGCCTATCCAAGCCATCCTATGTAACGAGAGAGAGAGAGAGAGAAAGAGAGAGAGAGAGAGAGAGAGAGAGAGAGAGAGAGAGTTTTTCCCCCTCTTGTCTTTCTTTCTCATCTCCTTTCCTTCGTCTTGCCTAGGGAATCATGTGGGGGGAAAGAATGAACCATCCTACACTCAGAGCTAGAGTACAGTAACTAACTTCTCACCCTGAGCCCACTCAACAGAGCTCATAGAGAAGGAGTAAGCAATAAGGAATAAGAGCTCTCTTACCTAAGACAAGAGAAAAGAATAAGAAAAGCATCTATGGGCCTTGCCCTGTACTGAAAGTTGAATGGAAAGCACGGGTTTTTGTGTACTTTGTTCACTGCTGTCTTCCCTTCATGACAGGTGGCTATCACTCAATAAATATTTATTGGGAAGACACTTGAGTTCTGGGTGCAAGGATAATAGAATGTGGGAATTATTTTTCTGTTGCTTTACATTTGACTCTAATTTTGAATCTGATTCAGGTTCACATTCCATTATGAGCAAAACAAAAACACAAAAATACTCTTGAAAATCAAAAGCATTTGCCCAACACTTGCAGTGTCAAAACATAACCTGACTTGATCTCATTTAGTGGAAAAATCTGACCTAAACTGACACAGACTCTTTTAATCTTTATTTACTCATTAATGTGAGTATTTATCCACTTGGGCGAGAAAAAAAAATAGCTCAGTTGATAATGGTGCACTTCCTTAGACCTCTCCAGTGCTGTCAAATACTCTGTACATGTGTGATTTAGCACTTTCCTAAAACATCAAAGATGTTAAGTTCCAAAACCTCACTCTAAACTGTTATCCAAAGAGTTTAGGTAAAAGATTGCAGACTTGTGAAACACTAGATTTTGCCTGATGAAACACATGAATGATGCCAAATTTATTTCTTTCTCTCCTACTTATATATTGCTCCAGGCTTGTCCTATAGCCAACTCAGTGAGGGGCCTTGCTTGGGCCTATTTTCTGGTTGGCTCTATGTATCTGCTGTAATCTGGCCCATCCACATTTGCAGCTGACCTACCTGGAAACTTCATACTTGCTCTTAATGGCCAAAAGTACCTCTTATATCTAACACTGATAGTTTCATTGTTTTAGAGACTATAATTATATAGTAATAGGATTGAGAAATTCAGGAGAAAATAAGCGAAAGCAAAGAGGACCAGGATGCAACATGCGTGCAGCAATTTCTCACTATGAATGTATTTATTATGTATCACAAGCATATACTAATAAAAAAGCAATCCACAGGGAAATGAAGAAAAGAGACAACATAAGAATAAATAAAGAATAAGAAATTACTGTCACTTTAACATGAATAGATTATTTCTGGGTGCCTCAGGGACCAGAAAACTCAATACAGGGAAGAAAGGAAATATTAAGAAGCAAGAAAACCAAGTCAAAACCAAAATGTACTGTGAATCTTTCCAAGGACAATTTTGGAACAAAAAGATGAAGAAAATCTACTTGTATCAGGCATGGAATGTATATTACATGATGATTTGTTGCCATTTTTAATTCTCACAGTTACTGAGAGTAATCCCTTTAGATAACTTTATCTTACAGAGAATGAGAAAGGACATAAAGGATTCAAAAACTTCCTCTAAAGATAGTGACCTGGGACAAAGACGGACCTGGGATTAAGACAGTCGTGTCCCACGTAGTACACAACCTTGCTTCATGCAAGTCTACACTTAAAGTCCCATGCAAAATTATGCTGGATTTGAGAGAGATCACAGTGTTCATTTTGCTTCCTATGAGCATACAGAACACTCATCCATTATCCATTCACAGTCATCAAGTCAATAACTTTAGGGCATGGTTTCATCTAATTTATTATGATCAATATGAATAACAAGGAAATACTCAGCATCTGCTATAGCCTGGGCCCCATGCTAAACATTCAACTAATACTAAATCAGCTTCTTCTGAGCCCCATAAGCATTATAATACCTGAGCATCAGATAATCTGAGTAATTTGCCTACAGTTGCTCTGCTAGCAAGTAGAATATAATAATTACTAACCAAATTATCAAACTCTAAATCACCTACTTTTTTCGTGGACCAAGCGGCAACATTTTTAAACACGGAGATAAAAATCAAGCCTAATCTCACAAGGCAAAAACACTTGCCATCTAACGCTCTTCAGAAATAATTTCTCTGGCTCCTATGTGAGTAATTTTATTCCAAACACTTTGAGCCCAGAGATGGTGGTCAAATGTCTCCTTATATAACATGGATTAGTCAAAGCTCATGCCAAAAGTTCCCTAATCCAGGATATATTTTTAATAATGAAGATGTAAAATAGCTCCTAACTTTCCACATCTCTGTGTGGCCTGGAAGCAGATATCAAATATTAAGCCCCATATATCTTAGGAAAGAGTTGAATCTAGCTGTATATTCAACAGAAAGTGCTCATCTTTGGCTTAAGGTTATTCTCAACACCCATCTTCTCCAGGTCTAGGCTTCTGTGTTAGAGATTCACAGGCTCAAATAATCATTCCGTGCTTTTTCTCATTCCTACCTCAGTTTTCTATTAATCCTTTGTTATTGAGTAGCAATAAATTAGACAAATATTGCCAAGGAGGGGATTATGAAGATCATAATTAACAAAAGAGACAGTTGGGGGATTTATAATGAAGGCTGATCCCAGTCTAGTTTCACTGGGAAAGAGCATTGTCTCGATCTCATTTGCCAGTAATTAGCTTTGCCTTATTGCATTGTAAATACTGTTTTAATTACTGCACTCCTTAGTTCAGAAGACAGAACTCAGAATCCTTATTGGATTTTACATCCTGGCAATTCTTCCTCATCTCTCTCCAAGTCTTTGCTATGCACAATAGACACATGCAAATGCAACTGGCAATGACAAAGTAAACATATTATGAGGAGGGGAAATGAACAAAGTGAGACATGTGTGGTATGGGAGAAGGAGCTGCCTGCCCCTCTCTCATTCACAAGCGATCTCACTCAAGCTGGAGTCTCAGAAGGAATTAGCCAGCAGGTAGCAGGCAGCCTGTTGGGAAAGCTCTTGAAAATCTTCAAGGAAGACGCCAGAGAAAGCCATCCTCAAAGTATACACAACATAGCTACTGATCTTAGTTTAATGAGAAGAAAGACTTATACTAAAAGTGTTTAGACAAGATATCATGTCCGCATCTTGTACTCTGAATAACTACTATGAAGATAACAATATGCAGTGTATTAATTGTTGTAACTGTCCTACTAACATGTTTTGAAACTGTCTCATTGCTATTTCTTTCTCAATAAAATTTATTTTAAAAAGTTTAAAAAACAAGATTGCCAAGCTATAAGAAAGAAGTGATCAGTAATTAGGCATCAGTGGTATCAGATAGAAGAAGTGCCTAGCCCAGAGACAATGGACCTGACTTGAAACCTGAAGCTCACAAGCTCAGTGACAGGCTTGGCTAAAACATACCATATTTTGGACCCATCCTCCACACTAACAATAGGAAACCCCATGAAGTGGTTGCATATCACTCCAGACCAAAGGCTGTCTGGATTTGCACATTTTATACTGAAGAGCACTTATTGTAATTCTGTGTGGCAGATCTCACTGGTGTTCCAACATATCCCCTAAGCCCCACTGCTGATTTTATTTGTGATGATTCTGTGAACGCGTCAGGCTCCTTGACATTGTCAGCATCCTATTTCAGGCAGGTGTCCATGCATCCTCCTCGGTGGGCAGGTTGTTGAGCATCATGTGGCGTAGCCCTTAACAAATGGCAGGAGTGCAGAGCGATGTGTTCTACTCTCTCGTAATTCACTCTGAGAAGCATTTGTCTGCTGCCCAGAGTTCCAAGAACTGAACACTCCTGCCATTGCAAGGGACTCAGTCCTGTGCCCCATTATTTTCTTTCTTTTCCCTTCAAATGCACTTCTTGGGTTTTTACCTCTTTCAAAAGCCATTCCACCCAATTGCTGGTCTCAGACTCTGATTTCAGACACATTTTTTTTTAATTTTACAAATAAAGAAATGAAAATAAAAAGAAAATACTATAACCTAGATCTAGGTCAGAGTTTAACTCAATTTGATCTAAGTCAGACTTTAATTCAGTTTTCCTTCCAATTCCCTATTGAAAAGAAAGTCCACCTAGTTGCATAACACACTCAGAAGAAACCTGTGTTTCTTTTCCAACCTCTCATAAAAAGATTCAACACAGAAACATTAGCAACCTTTATTATGGAAAATGCAAAAAGTGTCATAAATACAGAAATTACCCACAATGAAAGGAAAATTACACATAATCAGACATCCAAAGGACCTGGATTTGAACCCCAGATTTGCCAGGGCTCCCTAGCTCTGAGACCTTATGTTACAAGCTTTCTCCAGCTTACTTTACTCATGTGAAAGATGTCGATAATAACAATACCTAAAGTCCAGTAGTGTGCCAATAATTACCGATATTATTTTACTGTTAATGTTACTGCCAAACAAGAAAACCACCATTGCTACCAATGACAACCTTATTCAAAATTTGAACTATGAACTACTCTATGCCCCAAATGGCACTTGATGTTTCTGTTTTCTTTCTATCATGATGCCAAGTCTCAGGAAAGCACAAAGGAGAAGGAACAAGTAAACAGTGTCCCCCTTTCCCCTTTGTGTAGGACACTAACAGAAGTGCAGTGCTGCATCTGGTACTAGTACTTTTCATTCTGTTGTGGTATAGACTGACACTCGCAGCACTGTTGAAGACAGAGATACACACTTATCCTTCCTGGCATTCCAGGCTTCTCAGGTACTTGTGCCAACTGCCAGCAAATGGCCCCCAGAGTCTCAGAACTGGCAGGCAAGCCCTCAGAGAGGAGCATATAGGGGGGCCAAACCCTGTCAGAAAATCATCCAAACTCAAGGACCTTAAATGTCACCAGATATCCCCACTACAGCAGCCCTGCCAAGTGGTCGCCCCACTTCTTCTAAATATTGTCACATTCCAAGACAGACTATTCCATAGTTAGACAGCTGGGACTTCTAGAATCATTTTCCTTATACTAATCCACAATAGTCTCCCTGTGGTTTACATTCATCATGTGACATAATTCTAATCTAGTAAGTCATTTAGAACAAAAGCTAATCTTTTCCCCATATGGCAACCCTTGGAAAACAAAGGGGCATCTCCGTCACATTTTCTGTTGGTCACTACCCCTCCTGACTAGACAGTCCTACTTCCTTCCTTGGTTCCTTACTGATTATCTGATAGTCCTCTCTTGGATATTAGAAATAATTTCAGAAAATAATGATAGTTAACTGCCTTTGAAATAATAATAATATGACTTAGTTGCTAAATAACTAAGTGATCCACAGTGTTGTCAAATAGAATTTATAATTACATTTTACTTAAAAGTCAGATATTCAGATAAGAAAGACATATACTCTGGAGGCCAGCCGATTTAGATATGTTCTTTAGGTCTGCTACTTAGTACTGAGTGAAATTAAGTTATGTAATCTCTCTGAGCCTCAGTTTCTTAATCTTTAAAATGGATTTAAATCATTAAATGGAGCTAATGGCCCCATGCAGGCCCCTCACCTCTTCGGATGTCTCTTTAAAATCTTCCTCTGTGAGCTATTGTAAAGACTGAATGAGATACAGCATGGTCATATGCTCTCAGCATGCAGCCCTCTGTGGGAGACAAAAAATGAGCATGGAGCGGGGAGAGTGAGAATCCTGGTTGTTCTGCTGGTTATCTGTAAAACTGGCATAAGTAACCTGGGTACAATGAGTTTCCTTTTCTTCATTTGTCAGGTGAAAAGTAACACTGGATTTGAAAAAGCTTTTCTTGCATAGATTAGGAGATCATTTTAGAAATGAACACAGATCCTGTGTTATGAATCACCTGTGTTTTTATCAATATGAAAAGTCTCTTTCTTCCCTAGCCTCCCATGAAATCTTATTAAGAAGTGCAAGCCAACATGCCTGACTCTAAATTCTTGCTCATGTCAGGGTAGAGGTAACTGACACTATACAGATGCTAAGCATGAATTTGTGAACTATAAAGCAAAGTGCAGAAGATCCTCCTCGGGTATAAGGAATTTACAAACTACAATTCAAACAACACAGACAAGAGGATGTGCATTCTGATTTCTTTATGTGGTAACGTTCAGAAAGAGAAAAGAATACTAGAACCATGACAAAGCAAAACATTAGTAGCTCTGGGATAGTTTTAGCTTAAAATGTCAGCAGAGCGATTCACAGGGACAGAAATAGATACACAAGTGTTTGGACCACCAGGAAGAAGTTAAATGCTCAGGATGACGAAAAGCAAAGACAGAAAGAACAGCATGGGGGACTAGCAAGGTCACACCTCACGAAGGTGCATCGCTACTCGGCGGGTATGATGGGGAGAGGACAGCAATGTGCTCTGTGTCAATCCATCATTGCCTGCTTGCATTAGTCAGCTTTTGGATTGCCAAGAGAAAGTACCCAATGCCCTGGATGTGAAGAAGCAGAGGTTTCCTTTTGGGCTCATTGTTTTAGAGTTTCCTGTCCATGACAGTGGGCTCCAACTCAACATCACGGCAGAAGGGCATGGTGGAGCAATGCTGCTCAGCTCACAGTGGCTGGAGGCAGAGGACAGCACCCTGTGCCTTACACCCTGCATAGGCACAGGTCCAGGGAGCCTCCTGCAGCTGGGCCCTACCTCTCAGTGGCACACCTAGCTGTGAGCACCACTGGGTGAACCCACTGACAAGTGCTGGCCCTCACCTCTTCAGGTGTTTCAGTCCCCTCAGCTTGACCAAAAACACATCCTTCCAAGAGGCATTATCTGAATGCTTGAGACCACCTCAAACAGTGGCAACCTCCAGGGTAAGGATACTATGTGTTATGGTTTGTGTCTAGTTGTCCCCCCAAAGCCTCATGCAGTCATGGGGTGAGGACTTCTAGAGTTTGTGTTAACTCATGATCCACTGGGATTATGTGTGATCCAAGGCTGGGATTATGGGGTTTAGTACTGCTGGGATTACCCATAGGTGGGTAAATACTGGGAAGTACCCATAGGTGTGAGTACTTCCCCTACCCTGGGGCAGGTAATTTGCATTACAATGTAAGGTGGGAAGAGAAGCTAGCTGCTTGAGCTGCTGCTACCCCTCCCTTGTGCTCTTTCTCTTTGCAGCCACCATGAAAGGTTGCCCTCTGCTATGTGCTGCTCTGCATTGGACCCAGTTGAGTATGAACTGAAACCTCCAGTAACTGTGAGCTAAATAAACCTTTCCTTCCTTCATTTTGAGTGTCGGGTATTTGTCCCAGCAACGAGAGAAGGGTAACTAAGAATCTATGCTTCTCAAGCTTAAAATTAAAACAGTTCTGGAGCCAGGGAGAGAGCTTAGTGGCCTAAGTGCCTGCCTGACAAGTGCATGGTCCTGAGTTCAATCCCTGGTACAAAAAAATAAAACCCTGAAAACATGTAGTGGAGAAGGCATCCAAAGATTGCTGCTCTGATTCATCCTTTACCTTGAACAAATCATTTCCCCATCTCTCTACACCTCAGCTTAATCACCTGTAAGATGTAATATGGAGGTGGTGACCAATTTTTGAGGTCTCTTTGAGCATTGGCCACTGTAGTGTTCCTTTTCTGTCAAAGGTATTAAAGATTTGTTTGCAGCAGGAAATCAGCAACTTACCAGCTTGTCCCTTGGTGCAGAACCTGGGACCCAGAAGTTGAATTAAAAATAAGCCCTAAGGTGCACTTCTTCAACATTACACTCGATGGGTGAATACGCAGTTAATGTTCGAAGTGGTTATTTAATACCTAGCTAGCTAGTTGAAACCTAAGAGCACTTTGAAGAAAATGGCTTTTATGGAGTGATTTTGGTGCAGACTGAAACCTAGCCTCACATACTTTTGCTTGAAAGTGAAACTTCCCAAGCACAGTAATGGAAACTCCATTAGCTTTTCAAAGAGGGCTTATTCAGACTTATAAAAGTGGTAACATGAGCTTCTGTCTTTAATGCCAACAGGGAAGTCATTCCATCTTCTTGCACAAGCCTTCGCACCTTTTCTCCCTAGTCTTTCTCTCATTCCCCTCCTGGCTCTGCTTTATCAGAGGCAGTGGAGAGCCATCTTCAACTCTGTTCCTTCCACAGACAGCCAAGCAGGTGTTGAGGAAGGGGACTGTATCTTTGGGCCTTCTAGACATCTGGATGATGCTGCCAGTCATGCCACTTAGCATGTAAATCTAAGGGAAAATGAAACATGGAAGCCCTAGGTGTAATACTTGTAGAAATATTCCTCTCCAGAGATACAATCTAAATGCTTAATATTGGTGACATAATTATATAATTGTTACATGCAAGGGTAGTAATGAGGTAATCATTATGGTCGCCTTGCTGGAATAGAATAAGCACCTCACCCAACCACGTACAGATAGCATGCTGTCGTTGTGGAGGCTCTGTACACTGCTTCTCAGTGCACTATTACCTCACAGAAATAAGAATGTTTTGGCATTTTGCTCTCCTAACCATCTCAGGAGGCACTGCTTCTCCTGATGAGCTGCTCAAGGATGTCATTCTCCAGCTCCTTTTCCTAGAACGAAGGAGAGATAGCTTCCATCCTGGGCCACCCACTCTAGCTCATCGTCCGTCTCCTTCGTGAAGTGACTCTGCCTCTCCATTCCAGCAGCAGAAGGCCGGGTGGGCCAGCCGGATGGCAGGAGGCTGAAATCGCTCCCCATAAAAACATGCCTGAAATGTTACAACAGCTTTGATGCCGTCGTAATGCACCCATAAAATCAAGGAACATATGTAGAGGCATCTGCTGGTGGCAGCGAAAGAATGTAAAAAATATGGGGCTGTTGAAAAACTTTGATAGATTTTACTGCTAGCCAAGTATATGTTATTTTTATGGTCTGCTATATGAACCTACAAAAAGAAATCATGCTTTTCTTTAGTGTGCTTATTCATTGCATTGTTTACAACAAATTCCTGAGACAAATTAGGAGAACAGACGATCAGTCTTCCCACAGTGGTCTCCATTTATGCTTAAACTTTAAGCTAGAGAGAAGAGGAAAGGCTTTTAATAACTGGCCCTGGAAAGCTAACTATGAGAAAGATGTTAGGATTACTCCGCAAAAGCTACTTGTCTACATCCCTTGTCATGCCCTCTGCATGTATCAGGATCCCCAGGAAATGGCTATTTCATTTCATTCATAAGGCATGTATTTCTTTTACTACTACTACATTTGTATGTAAAAAAAGGCGAGGGAGATACTGCTAATGTGTAAATATGTTTAATCAGTCAAACGCTAACAGGTGAATGCAGAGGAAGGCTCAGACGTTTACATACTTAATAATCACAAACATTCCAAAATCATTTATTGTTAATTTATGATCAAAAACTTTAGGGGCCCAGGAGAGATAGCTCAGTAGAATAAGTGCTTGCCTGGAGAGCACAGGGTCCTGAATTCAATCCCCGGTACCACAAAAACAAAAACGAAAAAAACCCTTAAAAGTGGTTATATTTTAATATTAATGGAGATCTAGGCAGGTAAACACAAGGACCCAGGTTTGATCTCGGGTACCACATGCCATGCAGGCCACCAAAACTGAGCATGATGGTGCACACCTGTAATCCCAAGACTGGGGAGGATCACATGTTTGGACTGTGTGGCAAGACCCTGTACCAGATAAGTAAATAAATAAATAAATAAATAAATTTATTTTAGAATTTTATATAAAATAAACTTTAGAGGTTTCTGACCTGACAGCACAAAACTCTTCAGCTACTAGAAAATAGTCAAACTTTCACAGAATAGTTCATTGTTTGATTATATAACAACTTTTTAAGAATGGAAAATAAAGGCTGATAAAATAGCTCAGCAGGTTAAAGCACCTGCAAGCAGGCAATGGGCCGGGGGTTTGATCCTCAGGCCTATCATGCTGGTCCTGACCCAAGGGCACACTGAGGAGGCAATTGAGACAGGGTGTGGTGCTGCATGCCTATAATCCCAGCTCTTGGGAGGCTGTAAACAGGCGGATCACAATGAGCCTGATCTAGTAGTGAGACCCTGAACACCCTGTAGACCCTTCCGTAAAATACAAAAAAAAAAAAAAAGGAAAATACAGAAAATTTCCAAATCTTTTCATTTTCTTTTTCTTTTCCTTTTTTTAAGCTGGATATATGATTTGTGTTTTGCTGGTTGGATTTTCTCTATTTGCTTTTACTTTTAAAATTCTTTTTTTCTTTCTTTCTTTCTTTCAACAGGGATTAAACTCAGGACCTTGCACTTGCCAAGCAAGCCCCTATTCTACTGAGCTATCTCTCCAGCTCCTATTTGTGTTTACCTTTAAAGGACTTTTCTGTGGCTGGCACATTGACTTTTCTGTTTTAACTTTTATCCAAGTGGGTATTTCTTTGGGCATCTGCAAAAGTTAAGGTGCATAGACCCACAATGTTCCTTTCTAGAGTTCTTTTCAGTACACTATTAATTTTCATTGCTGTAAGGTACAATTGAATTCAGAAGATTAATAAAAGATCAAGGGCCAGAGACATGGTTAGAGCAATAGCCATTGTTACAGATTTTTGTAACATAGCATTTGCCATCATTAAAAAATAAGTGTAGGTTCGATAATGAAACCAGCTCATATTCTGAATATGTTGTGCATGTGAGTGTGCGTGATTATGTATTATTTAATAATTAAGTAACATTGCAGAAATTGTATCATTAAATAATTTTGATTTTCATATGGACATCATAGAGTACACTAATATAACCTAGACAGCATAGCCTATTATGCACTTAGGGTATAAACACATTAATATTATACATATTCTAACAGATAGATAGATAGATAGATAGATAGATAGATAGATAGACAGATACTGAGGCATAGGGTCATACTGAGCAAAATTAAACCAAGCACAAGAGAATTAAGCATCCAAGAAAATGGTGCCATCAAAAGAGTATGCTCAAGGGGCTGGGGAGATGGCTCAGTAGAATAAGCGCTTCCCTGGCAAGTGCAAGGGTCTGAGTTCAATCCCCGGTTCAACCAAAAAAAAAAAAAAAAAAAAAAAAAAGAGTATGCTCAAGATTTATGTGGCTAAGTAGATGAGGTTCTCTCTAAAATAACAATAAAAGCTACAGAGAACACATGGCACAGAAACAGTCACTCATTATCCTGACCCTGTATATGTGTCATATGTGGTTGTACATGTTCTACTTTGATAGAACCAGCACTGGGGTAGATTGGGTTACACCACTGTTACCACAAGCATGTAGGTAATGTGTTACTCTGTGATGTGACTATAGCTATGATGTCACTAATGATGGGAATTTTTCAGCTTTGTTATAATGTTATGGGACCACTGGCCTATGAGGTCTTTCATGGCAGAAATGCCGTTATGTAGATCTGGTTGTTTGTGTATGGATCTCTCAGATACTGACTGAGTATCTAAAATTGGGGATAATTTCCCAGTATCTTTATCACATTGGTCATACATAATAAATGGAAACTATAACGAATATTGTTTCCTATAGCATCTGTCCATTAAAAACCAAATACAGATGTTGCTAGACTTCTGACAAAGTTACATTCTAGTACGCTCATTATAAAATGAAAATACTTTAATTTAAAAGTGCATTCAATACACCTCACTGAGCAAACACCATAATTCAGCCACGAGGCACACTGTCAAGTGCTAGTCGTTTATCCTCATGATCTTATGGCTGAATGAGAGCGGCAGCTGATGCCCTGACTCAGCATACAGAGTATCAAATCACATAGCACTAGCCCAGAATAAAATTAAATTGAAAGTATGGTTTTTATTGAATGTGTATCATGTACGATCATAAAGTCAAAAAATCATATGTCAAACCATTATAAGTCAAGGACCTTCTGTAATTCAAGAGATTTACCACATTAGGTGAAAATGCACTTAAGAAAGGTGGAAAACCGGAGAAGCTTAAATGAAGAATGAAAATGAAGGAAGCCACAATATGATCTAATAAATCTCTTTCAGAATTCTATTAAGCACTACAAGACAAAGGATTAGCACAATCCTAAGCAGCCGGGTTCTGCTATTTTTGGGGAAGAAACTGCTTGGTCTTCAATTATTTATTTCTTGGCAACAGAGGCACCCATAAAACAAGGACATTGCCATTCCTGACTTCAAGGGCTCAGATCAAAAATCCATTAATATGCATAAAAGGCCAGATGGACTGGCCAATGCCTGAAGCACAAAGGTTAGTTTTAGAGGAACCATCTGGGGCTTCTTCTTCTGCCTTGGTGAAAAAAAATGATGAGAGCCCAGTACACAGCACAACCAATTAGGGAGCCAGTAGCTGGAGGCTTGCGAGCTCTGTCAGCCTTTCACCACTAGAGAAAGATACTGATTTGGAGAGGGAAAAATCAGATGAGCTGCGTCTTCTTCCTTGTTTTATAATTTCCAAAGCAAGGAGATACAATTTGGTAGTTAAGAAAATACGAAGAGCTAAACTAAGATGAATTTTGGTAGTCAATTCTCAGGTTTATGGGAGCAGAAGATTCCAGAACATTCTCTGTCTACAACTGAGATTTGATTGTCATGGCATAGTAGGGGAGAAGACTGATCAGGTTATCACTGAGATAAAGTCCAACCACTCAGTAGAACATTGTCACAAGCTTCAGTTTCCCTGGGTTATTTACTGGTGGATATTATTTGCTTTTTTGAATAGCTTATGTTAGACTTTTCAGAAATAACTGAGTTTCTAATACAAACATATTTATATCCAGTATCATAAGGACAGGATAGGTTTTAGTATCACAACACAATGGTCTTAAACACAGCACTCCACTTAGCCCTTTGATTTCAGACAGGCTACTTAACCCTCATGAGCTGCAGTTTCTTCATGTCGAATGATGAGAACAGTAACATCTCTTCATGTTAAAAGATGACTAAAGGCACCAACAATTTATGTAAGAAAGTGCAACTTATTTGGCCTTCATCTATTCCTCTTCCAAACCTGTGTCTACTCAGTACTGCTTCTGTTCCAGGTATGCAAGGCACAGCAACTACAGATATACATCTTCATAGTTTGTGATCCGCAACTAAGCCCTGTAGTTAAAACACTAAGATCACAGAAATTTGAAAAAAAAATGTGTCACTTTTTAAATCCCCTATAACCTTACTAGTCATATCTCACCAATTTCAACACTTGATATATTTGCTTGTTGGATCTGACAGAGAACTGAGAATTTATGTGGTTTAATCCCCTGAATTTCCCAATATCCAGGGAGATAAATTTACTCAAGCAAAATCATCTGACTGGGATATATTTAGAGGCAGCCAATATTAATTGATGAGATTAATTTTGCACAACAGAATTTTAGATAAACATAAAGATAAAATAGTCCAAGAAGCTGGTGACCATACTGAAAGTCACAGGTACTAAATGGGAGAATGTGACAGTATTTGAATTAAGTAATCAGATTCCTGAACCTGTAAGTTTTCTTCATGACTCTATACATGGAATAGGTAGGAATCCTACCAGATAGATAATTTAAAGGGTTGCATAGAAAATAAACTTAGATGTGTTTGGGGAAAAGAGAGGCAAACACAAAGAACACAGGCTTAGATACAGCCACCCTTAACTTGTGGCTACTTAGTGAACCACTGCTTTGGACATGATATCTTATTCTTATACTTCTACTTCCCTAGTGCGTAAAACTGAAATAATCACAGAGCATTCTTCAAAGGGATTAGGTATAAACAGCAACGAAGTTAAAGGATAGAACATAATGCTTGGCTCTTACTCATAAGTGTTTATTATGAATAGCATTGTTCTATGTGGACAAATATAGCATCTCATCAATTAATATTGGCTGCCTCTAAATATGCCCCAGCCAGATTACTTTGCTTCAGTAAATTTATCTTCCCAGATATTAGGAAAGTTGGGGGATTAAACCACACAAGTTCTCAGTTTCCTGTTGGATCCAACAATTAATCACAACCACTTATCATTAATATTAACGATTTTTGCCAAGCCTCATGACAATTTTTCAACATGTGTATTATTACACTGCTTTATGGCTGAGGATGGTGGCACCTCATTGTTTCTTTAGAATAAAGGGGACTTAACCTAACCCTTACCTTGATAAGAGATAGAAAAAGAATTCAGGCCCTAATTTTTCTAATGCAAAAGGACTCAATATCATTCACTCTATTACTACTTTCCAAGGCGTTACCTGAAAGCCAGGATGATGACTGTGGTGTATTCTTCACAGTACCTTGAAGAGCTGAGGTAGGGGTGATTCTACTGTTGAAATATTGCTTTCAAGAAGTCAGTTCCAACCACACACTCCTGTTTTACCATACCTTATATCCAGTTCTACAAAGGAATAAAATAATGATGGGGAGATGTACTGTGAGAAAAATGTGTTAGGCGTCTATTAACTTGTAATTTCCTCTAAAGCACCTTCAACACATCACTTTCAGGTTTTGACAAGCTCAATTAGCACACAATTTTGCTAGGACTACCTGTTTAACACAGAGAGGTCGCTTGTACCAGACAAGAACCCCTACCAATTTGCCAAAACCTCAGGGGCTTGTTTTCAATTGATTAAGTTCCTATTATGGTTTGATGTTCTGGTTGTCAAACCAACTCTTGAGGACATTAACAATACTCTCCTGATAAGAATTCTAGTAATTTCTACATTTAATATTAGTGGTTTGTGGAAAGGAGCAGACAATGCTTAATTTCTTTGGTCTCATTTTTTCAATTGTTTCTCCTTTCTCTCCTCTTAATTTCTTACATATTTTTTCTTTAATTCTTTCTTCTAACAATTTTGCATGCATATATCTGGTAATATGAATAACTGGTTGAAAGACAACACTATGAAGCGCAGAAAATACTGTGATATTCATATTACTTGATTAACTGAAGTTCAGTATCACTTGTAATGTTTCTGTTTTAATATTATATTTTATTCTCTTTTTGTACAACCATCTCTTTTTTATTATTTTTTATTCATTTTAATGAGAAAAAAGATAAAATAGCAATGAAACAGTTTCAAAACTGATTAGTAGGACAGTTACAGTAATTAATACATCTCATATTGTTGTCTTTGTAGTAGTTATTTAGAAGACAATATGCAGACATTATATCTTCTCTAAACAATATTAGTACAAACCTTTCTTCTCACTGAACTAAGAGAAAATATCAGTATACCTATCTTATCTTGTACGTACATATATTTTTTAACAACAGAATGGTCCTTTATTTATATCCCTGTTTTGTTTTGTTATAAACAGGTATTCAATTGCTGTTGGAGAAGCTCTATTTGGAGAAGTCTTCCAAGGACCTTTTCATACTTGGCATCACTCCAAAGATTGTAGGTACTTGGATTCAGCAAAATAACCCAATATAGTCCAATAGTCCATAATAGTAGAGTTATCAGCACAACTGGCAATTGTCCAAAGTTGTTGACTTGAGCCTCTCATAGCTCAGCATATTAATATAGCTTTACTTTTTTATACCTTATGATTACACTTTTCTGCTTGGATGGTTAAGACCAAGAAAAAGTAAGACCTACTAAAAATGTAACTTTTGCAATCTGTTAAGGTCAGTCAAAACCCTTCAAGATTTACCCTGGAACGATGTACAGCACCTTGTGGATCTTTTGTCAGTGTCAGTCATCTGGATGAGTCATGGCAATTGCATGACCAATTTGCTCTCAGTGAAAGCCTAAGAGAACTTTTCTCTCTAGGTGACTCTCCTTAGGTACACTACACATCCAAGACCCTGCAGAGAGGCTAGGGGCCAGACCTACCCAGCTAATCCAAGAATTGAACATCTTGTGAGGGGCACAGCAAGTTCACTTCCACTGGCTACAGCAAGAAGAAGCAGAGCACAGCAGCCAGGCCCAAGCCAGGCCCACCTGGAGGAGTTCAAACATCATACATCTGGCCCCATTGACCTGAAACAATTTGCTAGACCCAAACCCATGAGAGCATCCACTTTCCCTCTTGATTGAGAGAAGGGCAACAAGTAATTAGTGTGAACTAGTCTTTCTGGAAAGCCCCCTGTACATTAAGGGGATGTGAACAGGTAGAACTTAGGATAATTAATTTAAATATAAATTCCTGATTTAATATCTGCTTAGCTACATAGACATAATGTTTGTTTTTATGGTATGTAATTAAACTCATTAATTACAAAAGTGTGTCAACTGCTAAATCTCACTACCCATTATTAATGTTGCTAATTGTAGTTCTATAAATACAAAACTGTAACTATCTTAACCACACAATCTCTCTTGTGTAAGAATATTGGTAGGTTATAAGCTAATAGCTGCACCAAAGCGCTACACAAAAGGTCAGAGGTCAGTGCTATACAAAATGACAAAGATAAGGAGCAAAGTGCATTTTCAGGCCCTGAGCCAACCCAGAACAAATGCCAGAGACAACAGCATAGAAGAGATGGGAAATCACATACCTGAAATATCTGAAATAATAGCATCTGAGGTAAAGAAACAATTTCAGAAAGATAGAAAGGAAATCAGATCAGAAATAATTTCTAACTAAACAAAGAAATGATAACTATAATGAAAGAAGAACTAAGTGCTTCAAGAGAAGACACTGATAAAAGATAGAGGAATAGAAAAATGATGGAATTTTTGAATGAACAATATAAGAAAGAAATAGAATGAATGAAACAGATTCAAAGAGATATACAGGAAACTAAAAATTCATTCACAAGCTAGGAAAACCATTTGAATGAAAGTGAAGATAGACTTTCAGACCTTGAAGACACCACTGCAGCTAGTGAAAAGTACAAAAAGTTCTCTTAAAAACAATTAGGATGGAGGAAAAAAATTCAACATCTGCAAGATGATGCAAAGATGAACAACGTGAGAATAATAAGCCTCAACAAGAAAGAAGGAGTCAATACAAATGATATAAAAAGAATATGGGCAGAAATAATAGCAGAAAACTTCCCCAAATGGGAAAACAATCTGACATTTAGGTAACCAAAGAATATAGAACTCCAAGTAACATTGAGCCAATTAAAACCATACCCAGACATGTAATAATCAAGATCCCAGAAGTTCAGCATGAGAACAATATACCAAAAGCCATTAGAGAAAAGAAACAGATCACATTTATAGAAAAATCCATCAGAATAATTGCAGATTTCTTTTCACATATCCTCAAGTCAAGAACAGCAGGAGCAAAGTATTACAAGTCTTCTAGGAAAACAAATTCCAACCCAGAATGATATACCCTGTAAAACTCTCAAGTTCAATGGAGAAGTGAAATACTTCCATGACAAAGAACAGCTAAAGTATTTCGTGATGACAAAGCCAACCCTACATAGCCTACTAAAAGATATTCTAGAGAGGGAGCAAAATGACCACAACTGCATGAATGAGAATGGAAAGAACCCAACAAATAGGGCAAAAAATTAAACACAAGTTAAAAAAAAAAAAGATATACAACATCAAGCAAAGAAAGAGTCAGTCATAAGACAATACATCTTAATTGTAACCATCAATGTAAATGGATTCAATTAATCAATTAAATGAAGTAGGCTGAGAGAATGGATGAAGAAACAAAATCCAACAATATGCTGTATACAAGAAACACACTTAACTCATAAAGAAATTCATGGGCTGAAAGTCAAAGGATAGAACACAATACTACATGCGCCAGCACCTCAGAAAAAAGCAGAGGTATCAATCCTGTTTGCAGACAGTCTGAACTTCAAGAAAAATCAAATGAAATAAAGAAGGCTACTACATACTGGTTATGGAAAAAAAAAAACCAGAAGACCTAACAGCCATAAATATGTATGCACCAAACAGAGGAGCACCCAACTACATAAGACAAATCTTAATGGACATGAAAAATTTAATATCCAATGCCACAATAGTAACAGGAGAGTTTAACATCCCCTTATCCCAGAAAGACAGGTCAAGCAGACAAAAAATTAGAAAAGAAGTAGCAGAACTGAACCACACCTTTGAACAAATGGACTTAGTGGACATATGCAGAGTGTTCCACCCAACCACAGCAGAATATACATTCTTTTCAGCTGCACATGGGACATTTTCTAAAATAGACCACATATTAGTCCATAGGTCATGCTTAAGTATATGCAAAAAAACAGAAATTATCCCATGCATATTATCTGACCATACTGCAATAAAACTGGAAATAAATGACAAAAGGAACCACAAAAAAACCCATAAATACATGAAAATTATAACTAATCTTTTAATAAATAATGATATGTGAATATTTCAAAGAAAATATAGATAAAATGTATCAGACTCTTGAGTATTATTACCAAATTATGCTCCATAAAATATCAATACTTACTCAGAACATAAATATGAGTGCCTATTTTCATGATCACCCTCCTGAATTAAATATTATTAATTTTTTCTATTTAAATCTGCATGTTTCAAGTTGTATTTTAAAGTGATACTGGAACTTTTGAGTCTAGTTTTTGGGCCATCCCAATAATTGATACAGACTTCTCCAAGGAAACAGTCTCTTGACCTACTGTTACCTCCTGTCGGTTTTCAGAATCAAATCTACCGATGACTCAGAGCATTTTTACTTCCTGGCTTCTGCTCTAGTGTTATTTCTACCATGACATAGACAGAGACTTACTTACAACCATCCCTAATCCCATTTGCAAGGAACAAAGCATTATCACATCAGTTTTTAATATTAGCAAACTGTCTGAGAAGCACATTTTCCTGCTCCATTCTTTGTTTTGTTTTGTTTTTGCATTTTAGGAAAGGATCTACAGGGTGTTCAGGGTCTCACTACTAGATTGGACTCAAAGTAATCCACCTGTTTACAGCCTCCTAACAGCTGGGATTTCAGGCACGTGCCACCATGCCCAGTCTCAATCACCGTCTCTGTGCTCCCCGGGGGCAGGGCCGGCACAGCAGGCCTGGGGATCGAACCTCCGCCCCTGTACCTGTTTGCAGGCACTTTAATCTGCTGAGCTACTTGACTGGCCCTACTGCTGCTCCATTCTTCATCACATTACATTGAATGAAATTGAGATGCAGGGAAAACCTGAGTCAGACCCAAAACTGATAATCACACTCAGAGCAGATGTCAGAAATTCATTAATGTGACATGGGTTTTTGCTGTATCTCTAATGTGGTGCTCACAAGTTTATGTGTCTGGATACACAAATTCTTGGTAGTTGTATTGGAAGCAGGACCTCTGGGAGAGTGTTACAGTTAGATAAAGTCATGAAGACTGTGCTCCCAAAAGGGAACTCATGGCCTTATAAGATGGAAGGAAGGGACACCCAAGCTAGCAGACATGTTCTAATGTATGTTATGGTTTAGATCTGGAATGTTCCCTAAAGCTTCTATGTTCAGATATTGAGCTTTTGGAAGGTGAATGGAGCCTGAAGTTACTCTACTCCTTAGAAGTTTAATGACCAAAGAATCCATAGTCAACTGTGCTGTCAGAAAGTGGGCCTGGTCAGAAGAAAAAGAGGAGGGTGTGAACTCGAAGGATCTTTCTCCCTCTCTGGGTTCTCCCTTCCCCTCTGCTTCCCAGCCCCTATGAAGTGAGCAGCTTTCCTCCATCAGATGCTTTTACCATCATCTTCCTGCCCTGGAGCCAGGCTGAACCCTCTAAATGCATGAGCCCAGAGAAACCTCTGTTCCTTTAAAGGGTATAAAGTGGGCATAAAATTTGGGTATAAAGTCATCTCCACAATGAGAAAGTGACTGAGACATCATATGCTGCCCTCTGCTACACTGCGATGGACAAAGAAGCTACCCCTAGACACCAAGCAGATGCTGATGCCATTTTCTTGCCAGCTTTCAGAATCATGAGCTTATAAATATATTTCCATTCTCCATAAATCACCTAATTTCTAGTATTCAGGGACAGCAACAGAAAACAGACAAAGAGGTAAAGCCTATGATGATGACATCAAATGAACATTCCCTAACAATGAAGAAACTTTAGGACACATGGACAAATACTAAACATGACTGTGGAGGCGCCTCACCTGAGTCTGGGTTCTCTGGCTGTGCCCACACTGGGATGAATCACATAAGGATATGAATGTTTTATTTTCTGCCACTTACCCTCAGCTTCTAAAGTACATGTATCAACTTCCAGTTCACATCTGTACCGCTGGCTTTTTTGTTGACCTCTCAGCCCTCCTCCCACTATTATGGATGATGTATCTAAAGGGAATTAGAAACCAATTCTACTCAAAAATGAGAGGTATCATCCAAAAATCACATGACTTGTTTTTATGTGGGACTCAAGAAGACATGTAAGGGGCTGGAGAGATGGCTCAGTGGTCTAAAGCACCTACTTAGAACAAGCTTGGCAAGGCATCAGGGACCGCGGTTCAATCCCCCAGCACC
>NW_004524594.1:5378254-5396140 GCF_000260255.1 Octodon degus | reverse complement strand
AGGCTCACCTTTATCCTTCTGACTGGCAAGTTAAATACTTAATTTGGGGTAGTTTCAGAAGACAAATCATTGCAATCGTCTTGATTGTCCATAGTGAAATGTACTGGTTTGATTGCCATACACCAGCTACTTTCACATAGCTCTTGTTAAAGAAGAAGAAATCTAGGGCAACTGAATGTCAAGGGTATTGTTACTGCAGTGAGGTTCAAGTTCTGCCTTTCTTGATGAATAATTCTTGGCAAGGCTCAAACTTCACACCAGTTTCACCATCTATGTGATGAGGATGGCTCCTATAATTTCCACTTTACTGGGGTATAGAGGATTAAATAAGACAGCGCTCCTAAGGACACAGGACCTTAGGCTGCAGTTATTCTTAAAGAGGACAGAGTCATTGATAATCTTGGCTTCAGGCTTGGTGGCAAAGTTTGTTTTAGTCATTTTACCTTATGGACAAGGAATATTATAGGATAGGAATAATTTATTTTCCCAAAGTTTAACTAACATTTGCAATGTGGTTGATATTTGATTCAGTGATATAACTCAGTTGAGACATCATGGAATCTGAAACGAACATGAGGAAACAGGTGTGATATTTAACCCTTCATTTGTCTTCCTCATCCAAATGACACCCTTATTTTGGCTTATTTTTGTATTACCAAATCAAAAAGCTATCAAGCCTTGGGCACTATCAAGTCTTACAGGAAAAGGAACTTTTAGGTATATATATATATCTTATTTTTCAAAGTTGCTCAGGTATGACTTTGGCATGTTTAATCTTTTTCCTTTTGCAGTTCTAGATCCTAGGATAAACTCTTTTTACCTAGTCATGGAGTCAAGGCCATAAAATAGGTAAGAAAAACAATTCTCAATAAACTGAAAAAAAATAATAAGTATGCTCTACTAGTACTACGCATGAGTATGTATGTAAATGGGGGCATCATGTGAACACATGCATGTGTCTGCATTTCATCTCTGAAGAAAAGCTAAGTACATAGGTGATCTGCTACCCATCTAGCATTTTTCTTATTAAAAGTTAGGCAGTTGGTAACAAACTATTAGCATACTAAGTCCAAGAACATAAAAGGATTATATAATAGATTGAGTAAGATATCACAGTTATTTTTAGGTGCTTATAACAAAATACCTTTAGATACTAAAGGCTAATCTATAAACTACACAAATTTATTACTTATACTCTGAAACCTAAATGCTCATGGTCAAGGCACCAGCAGAGCACATGCTATGTCTTCTGGGTGCTTGTGCCTCAGATGTCTCAGGTTATGTCCTTAAATAGTGGGACTGAAAGCGATGTCCTCAAGCTTCTTTTCATAAGATACTAACCCCATGCAAGAGTCATGGCCTTGGAGACCTAATGACACCCTAAGGTCTCCACTGCTTAACATTGTACTGGATATTAGATTCCAATATGTGCAATGTGGCATGACACCAGCTTTCGTGTCATAGCAGCAAGCTAACATGCAGAATTTATATGAGGAATGCAAGGTTGGTTCAATGTTTGAAAATCTAATGCAAATCTATATCAAAAGAATGAAGAATGAAAATCACATGCTTATGGGAACAAATACATAAATATTGGATTTGGAAAACCCTACATCCCTTCATGAAAAAAAGACAAGATAGACATGTAAGAACATACTTATGCCTTCAAAAAGAGTGTTTGTAAGGAAGAAACAGCTAGCATCATATGTAATGGTGAAAGGATGAATTGTTTCCCCTTAATAGGAGAAAGAAGGCAAGAATGTCTGTTCTTACCTATTCTATTCCATGTTGTCCTAGAAGTTACATTAAAAACAATTAGGAAAGGAGACTAGGTGTAGTGGCACGCACCTGTAATCCCAGCTCTTGGCAGGCTGTAAACAGGCAGATCATTATGAGTCTGATCTAGTAGTGCAACCCTCAACATGCTGTAGACCCTTCCCAGTACATACATACATACATACATACATACATACATACAATTAGGAAAGAATTTATTTCCACATAAAAGGCATCCAGACTGAAAAAAATAAACAAAATTATTTTTGTACATAATATAAATTTGATATATATAAAATATTTAAGAATGTACAAAAATGTATTAGGACTTAGAGTCACTCAGGAATATTGCAAAATCAAAATCAATCAATACATCTGGCAACTATATGTGTATTTTTCACCTTATAAAGTTAAAATTATATGAGGACAAGTGTATGATATTTCAATGAAGTTATCAGTGAAATACAAATAAAATCTATGCTAAAATAACCAGAGTACAAAAAAGAAAACCTATTTGCTTCTTTATAATAAAATTCCATCTTCTATTATTTAAAAAAATGAATATAATTGCATTTCTACATGTAGCAATGAAGAATCCCAAAATAAAATTAAGAAAACAAGTACAATCTTACATACTTATATCTTGTAATCTTAGCAACAAACATGCTGATAACATGCAATGTAACAACCATTATTAATTTTCTGTTATTGTTTTGAAATTCTGTACCATTGTTATTGTTCTATCTTGCTTCATTTTTGTTTTTGTTATTATTTGTTTTTGTTTTTTTCTTTGAAAAAAAAAAGTGGGCCAACCAGATAGCTCAATAGATTAAAGGGCCTGCTTAGGCAGATGCAGGGGCCAGGGTTCAATCCCCAGCAGCTGTGCTGGACCCTCCCCCTGGGGCACATTGAGATGACAACTGAGACTGGACATGATGGCACACACCTATAATCCCAGCACTTGGGAGGCTGCAAACAGGAGGACCACTACAAGTCTGATCTGTGTAGTAAGACCCTGTAGGCCCTGTACTAAGTACATAAAAAAGAGAATAATCACATTTAGAAGGGCATCAGAAAGAATGAAGTATTTAAAGATAAATTTCAGAATAAAAGTAAATGTCCTATAATTATTCTCACATGGCAAAAAAGGTAATCAAATTTATTTCAAAACTGACCTGGAGTCCAGACAGGACAACCATTTATTCTATGCTTCATAATCTGAGCTCAGTAATGATTTGAACCCAGGAAGCTCTTGGCTGGCCATAGAACACTGCTTTAAGGAGGAAACAAAGAGCCTATCTTTGTAAAACTTTGAGCATTCTTTGTGGAAAGAGGATATTTTAATGTGGAGGTGGATGAAGTATCTTGACATGCTAAGAGAGTTTAAAAGATCCAAGAGACCAGAAATAGAAAATTAGCTCAAGAAAGGAAAATGAAGACTGTTTCTTGGAAGTGGCTCAGCACTATTCATTGTCTTTGGTGACCAAGCTGTCAGGTCTGGTCCCATGTCACACCCAGATATCACACAAGCAAGTACTTTCCTCTCTTTGCATCAATCCCTCTGTCTTCCATGAGCAAGAATAATAACTGATCCCAATTCATGTCAGGAAATATAACTGTCATTTCCATTTCTTTGGACTTTAATGAGCAAATATTTGCAGTGCATAATGATTGTATCCACCATTGGGAATTGGCACATGTACATAACCCATTTCAATATTTCCATTTTCCATAAATACCCATCTCTGACAAAACTAAACAAAAACAAGATACAAAGGAAGGACAATTTTCTATCTGTATATACAAAATAGTTAGGATAGATATACAGCTACTTTCTCTTAGTTCAATGAGAAGAAAGTTTTGAACTAATAGTGTTTAGACAAGATATCATGTCTGCATCTTGTACTATGAATAACTACTACAAAGCCAACAATATGCAATGTATTAATTATTGTAAAAGTCCTACTAACCTGTTTGGAAACTGTCTCATTGTCATTTATTTCTCAATAAAATTAATTGAAAAATTATTCCATTTTATAAGATGATACATTGAGTCTCTAAAGGAACAAACACCTAGCCCAGTGTCACATGGCTCATCATAGCTGAAAAAGTTTCTCACTTACATTTTCAAATCTACAAGACTATGTTCCCAAAATATACTGTGTTATTATTCTTTCTTGGTTAATATGTTGCTTCTAAAGAGTGGATGAGCAGAAAATACATCTTTAGGAAAAATACAAATTAAAGCTTTTATAGGTATACCTAGATATTACTGTGACTAGTGAGGACCAAGAAAGAAGAGACACACAGCTGTCGAGAACACTCCTCTTCAGCCCGAATATTGTAATCAGAAGTCTTGCAGCTCAGCTAATACACTGAAATCACCACCCATTGCTAATAATATGATTACACCTGTCTGCTTTGGTTTCTGATCCCAGCAATACCCCCACAGGTAACCCAATTTCAGAGAATACCCAAGGTGAAATTCTATCTCCAGTTTCACTAATAATGAAAGCCATACATCATAGCTGTAAATTGCCAGAGACCCTGGGGCAGGCGAGAGGAGATATTTTAATGGCCTGAGGTAATTACCAACCACAGACATTTGCCATAATAGGAAACGGAAGATGCCACATCTTGGGAATAATCCAGGCAGTAAGAGGCTAACCCTTTTTTCCTTGGACATCACCCAGCAATTTGCACAGCATTACAGGAAGCGTTGCAAGATCAAATCAGTTTTGTTAAATTTAAAAAAAAAGTTTTAAAGTACAGTGGAGTTTATATGGAGAATTAATGGAACTTTTAAGTTCTGTCAGATGGAAAACAGATGACTGAACTTTTCTTCACTCACTAATTCACTTAATAAATGTAATCACCAAGACAGCAGCACTATGCGATGATTACCAAAAGGAACTGCTTTGAGAAGACAGGAGGGAGCTAGCTTAACTCTTTCAAAGGAAATCATAAGCATCTATCCAGAATTACACAGGTAGATGAGCATTTAAATAAAAGAATAAGAATTCTTAATTTATTATTTATTTATTTATTTTCTCTGTATTTAGGAGAGGTCTACAGGGTCTGCAAGGTCTCACTATGTACATCGGACTCATAGTGATCGTCCTGTTTTCAGTCTCCCAAATGCTGGGATTATAGGCACGTGCCACCATGCCCAGTCTCAATCACCATCTCAGCAGGCCCTGCAGGCTGGGCCAGTGAGGCACGATGGGGATCGAGCCCTGGCCACTGTGTTCTGCCTAAGCAGGTGCTTTAGTCCGCTGAGCTATCAGGGTGGCCCTAAGAATTCTTAAATCAGAAAAAGAAAACTTCCTTAGTATTAGCCAAGTAGGAAGAAACCTTACTTTTAGCTGTGATTGCCTCTCTCAGGCAGAATGTCAAATGCCACAGCTCTCTTTGCCTCTTTTAACCACTGAGAGCCCCCCACCACCACCCGGCCTAACTTCTCATTGCTTTGTCAGTGTGGTTAGACAGTGTTTATGATGCCACGTGTTCACTCTGTCTGTATCTAAGTGTTTAGTGACCTTCTGGAGCTCAACAATGGAATAGGGGCAAGCTCCTCTTAATTTCCAAATCAAGTCAGCTTCCTCTTCATTTAATGTGTGGATTGTTAAAGGCCTTCTTGTTTTCCAATCTAAAAGATAAACAGGCAATCCTTGAAATGCTTTGACTTCCTAGATCCTGTTCTTCCGTGGCTTTCCTCATACCATTGTGAGTCCCAGAATTCCTTATTGATTCCTTTTCATTAAGCAGCCATCTACATGTTGAAGTATTCTAGATCCCATCTGTTGAGCTCTTTTATCTTTTCTATCTACATTCATTCTCCTGCTGATCTCATCTAGTCTCATGACTCTAAATATCATTTATATGTTGGTGACTTATCAATTTGTTTCTCCCAACTTGATGGCTTTCATGAATCTCAGACTCAGTTATCTTTCCACTACCTACTCTTCATACAGATGGCTGGCAGGCATCTGAACTGAACACTTTCGTGTATACCTAGATGTTCACCTTGTCAATTCATCTTTTCCAGAAAGGTGTGATCATTCACTCTTAATTTGTTCCTCTTTCTATCCCAATCACAGTAACTAGTAAACCTGGCCTTTCTAGAAGCTCAGAACAAAATCTTTGAAGTTACCATAAGCTCATCTCTTTCAAACTCCAAATCTAAGCCAGGAACAAACTTTGATTCCAATGAACTTTGATGAATTGTGCTTTAAATTATATTGATGTATCTGTCACATTGTACTATACCACACTACCAGCGTCGCTCAAGTAACTAATCTTCCTACTCAAGGTAGCCTAACATAACTCCCTAATTTTACTTTTTCCCCCTCTGTATTCTATAATCTGTAAAACTTTCTGGTGTCTTTCAATATTTAAGTCAAATTAACATCACTCATCTATTGAAAATCTGCTAAAAGGTTCCCATTAGACCTAGAGTTAAAAGCAAAATCCATGCAGTGGCTTTGACATCTTTAAATGAATTGCTCCCCCAGGGTCCTCTCCAAGGCAGGACCACCCTGGACTCTGACTTCTTCTCCTGCTCTCTCCCCTTCCTGGCTCACTCTGCCCTAGCACAATGGCTTCTTATTGCTTTTCATTGAGCAAAACAATTGAGCTCCATTTCAAAGCCTTGTAGTCACTGTTTCCTCTGCCCAAAATATTCTTTCTGCACACCATCCTTCCTTCTGTTCTTAGAAGGAAACATGACCTGCTCTGTGAGATCTTTTCTGACCACAATTTTAAATTCCAGCCTTGCTTCTCAGAATTAACCCTAATAATTCTGTTTTGCGTTTCATTTTTCTTTCTGCAGTGATAAATTATATTGTAAATTGTATATCCCTATGCTTTTGAACTCCTTTCAATTGCAGGTTTGTCTCCTTAATTTAAGACTAGGCCACAATTCTTATAATAGTGTTGGTCAAAACCCAGAGACCTCCCTAGAAGTGCAATTTGAATAAATGAATGGATTTCTCATGTAACCCTTTCGTACGGAATAGCAGGAAATATTTATTTAATGTTTGAGGACAAAATAGCTACAATACTCCATGGACCTGGAAATTGTTCAGTCTCATGTCTTTTCTTCTATAGGTAAAAATGCTAAGCTCTGGTACAGACCCATGTCTCCTGTTTCTCACACTGGGTGCATTCTATGAATGGCTCTATGTGGTTGCCTCCAAGCTTGCTTCATGACCTGCAGCTCCAAGGGAGGTAGAGGGACCTCCTCTTTCCTTGAACATAGTTTTCCTGATAGTGTATTCCAGCAATGACCGTGACAGTGACAATTTTCTTCATATCATAGTACTAGCTGGCATCTATAGACTGCTTTTTTCTTCATTTATTGTACTGACAATTTCTTGCACATTACCTAATATACTTCCAACAACAAATATGTGGGAGAGCTGCCATTATTAATGGCTTTACATAGATGACCAAAATAATGAGTAAATTAAGCAACATGAAGCAAAATTACCGGTAAATAGCATCTAGAGGTTTTGTCAGGCCCGTTGGATTCCAGATCCTGACTTTACTCTAACTCCCTGAAGTCTCTGCCTTTATTGCCTGTGGCACCATCCACAGACAGGGTCTCCTTTGATGACCCCATTGAAGGCCAAAGTAAAGAAAAAGAGGCACCAATGGGCCCAAATGATTAATATTTCAATGCCACTTGTGTTGTGAGACTAAGTTTTCTGTACAAACAAGAACAAAAATGACTGCAACTGTTCACTTAACTTAAGTGCCTGGATCTAGGCATAGCAGTATGAAATGTTTTAAAACTTTTGCTAGCAGTGTCTTTTTTAGTTCCCAATACTGGCTAAGGCATTAGAAGGGAAACTTGGATTCAGCGAAATGCTTGATGCAAATGTATGTTCTCTTCTGGTTCCTAAACAAAAAATAACTACATATAATCCTTCGAAAGCTATTGCCAGTTGGAATTGACTAAACGAATTATCTCAAAAAGCCACTTTGAAAACATACATAATGAATTAAATTTCTCTTTCATTCAAAGGTTTATCAGTTTATTCACAGCAGTGAAACATGGACTCACATGGCATGAAACAAAATCTGGTGGACTCGTTTCAGATCTCGTTCCACATTTATTAGATGCAGGAATTAGTGATGTTTTTGAACCATGAGAGGCCTTTGTTTATCTTTTTAAAAGCAATAAAGGCAACTGTCTCATACAGCCAGAAGACTGAAAGATGTTATATATAAAACCATGGCTAAGATAAAATAAGTTACCAACAAAGGCTATTTTACAATTAGGCACTCCACATAAGTGTCTCATTTGGCAAAGCATAATGGTGTCTTATCACTCTTTAAAGGAGTTTCAAGACAGTATTTGGAAGTATTTTATTTTGTTTCCCTTTTCAGAAGCAACAAATGTTGCTATGATTGGCTTTCATTCACCTTTAGGGTTTGATAAGTACAAAGTTTAGAAGTGAGACACACAGTAAAGTCCTAGGCAGTGAGGATGCCACATGCCATTATCTGATCCTGGAAAGGATCCTTTCTGTGCCAGCTACAGAGCACGCAAGTGTAGCCCCCCCCCAAGTGTAGTGTAGACCCCACATGTGATCTCAGAGCAAATCCCAGCATCAACGTGTCTCATGAAGAAAAGTGCACCTTGAGAAAGACACCCCTGATTAGTCAAGGCGATGGCTGTGTAAGGTCACAAGTGTGCTAAGCTAAACCAGATGCTCCTTTCTCATCCATTTGTATTTGTGTTGAGGGACACAAGAAAAGTTCTCACAGGAAATTGAAAGTATGGGAGAGGAGGGGCAACCATTTTAAAGTGTGTTTCTTCTCATTAAAAATGTTGAGGGGCCAGGGAGATGGCTCAGTGGAATAAGCACTTCCCTGGCAAGTGCAAGGATCTGAGTTCAATCCCTGGTTCTGCCAAAACAAAAATAAATAAAATAAAATAAAAACGTTGAATTGTTTTTCCAGTGTAGACACACATTTGAGAACTTATGTCACTGCTGCGTTTGTGACTGTTGAGTTTGCACCACTGTTGTATATTTGTCCCCAAAATAGTATGTGAACAAGATGTTTTTACTATTTTTCAGTGGGTGCTATCTCTTCTCTGATCTCCTGGTTGTTTTTGTTGAGGGGGTTCCAATACATGCACAGCCAGCAAGTAGGTCATTTTTCAAAATATCGTGTTTTAAAACTTACCCAACCCACTCATTACACCTCAATGCAGAGCACCCATTGACAGAAGAATGCACGTGGGCCTTATAGCTATGCAGCTGAGATGGTCCCCCAGTGACAGAGCTGCTACTGCGCAGGTGAATGGGTGGAAACAGCAGTCAGTGTTAGCTGCTGGTGTGGCAGATCGACCGAATTGCCTCATTGGCTCCACCATCCCCTGGATCTGCCCTCAGCTCCTGTTTGCTGGGCAGGTATGCATGTTGCACTTCATAGTGAAATTCCAAGATGTCCCAGTTCACTTGCACCTCTAACATAAAGCCACAAGGAGTATATGCATTTCAAATTGTCTTCATAACTCCAGCACCTGTTTGTGCACTCCAGCATGCTCTCCCCTTCCCAATTCTGTAGTTTGGAATCCAGAATGAGATACTCAGACAACAGAGGTTGACTAACTCAATCCCATAGTTGCACAAGATCAAAATTCAGCACACTCACCCCCATTCATATAAATATACATTATATGACATATGAAACTGATAATCTATATTTATCCAAAAGCACATATTGGGCACCTAATTGTGCTTGTAAAAATAAGTGTACACATATGTCTCAGTTACTCTTCTCTCATTGTTGGGACAAATATCCAACACCCAACATGAAGGAAGGAAAGGTTTATTTTAGCTCACAGTTACTGGAGGTTTCAGTCCATACTTGGCTGGCTCCAAGGCAGATTGGCACAGGGCAGAAGCGTCCAGTTCATGGCAGCTGAACACCAATGGCAACACAGAGGGAGTTTCTCTCTGTGTCTCTCTTATATTGTATTCAGGCTCTCTGCCTCAGGCTGGGGAAAGTACACACACCCATAATCCCAGCAGTACTAAAATCCATAATCCCAGTGGACATGAGTTAATCTCGAACTCTAGAAGTCCCCACTCCATGATTGCATGAGGCTTTGGGGGGACAACTAGACACAAACCATAACAACATATACCACGGGCACCCATATGCTCCTATACATCTGCTTTTAATTCGTTTTGTGTTGCTGTAAGCCAATATCTAAAACTGGGTAATTTATAAAGAACAGAGACTTTTTTCTTACAGCTCTGGAATCTAGGAAGGGCAAGGTCAAGCTTATACCTGGTACAGGCCTTCATGTTGCATAATCATATGACAACAGGTGAAAAGTTGTAGACACACAGACAGACAGAGAGATAAGACAGAGACAGACAGACAGACAGACAGACAGACAGACAGACAGACAGAAAAACAGAGCAAGGGGAGGCATTCTCAAAGTGGTTAAACTCATCTTTTCATGAGGAATCCACTCCTGAAATAATGCACCCATTCTTATGATAACTTCCACAAATAGGGCAGAGTCTTCAAGGAGCAAATACCTCTTTAAAGGTTTACCTATTAATACCATTATGATGTTGGCTAAATTTTTAACACATGCTTCTGAGGAACACACTTAAACCATAGCATATAGACAGACACACATACCTACCTTTATGTGCATGAGGGGAGGTGGGTGTGTGTTTGTGCGTGTGCTTTTCATGATTTATTTTCCTATTTTTAATGAATGAAGCTTTCCAGGCAAATGTGTGTTATTACATACCCTGCAGTCTAGCCAGTGAAGAGCCTAATTTTGTCTTTTTTCAAGAAAACCATTCAGAAAGAAAGAAAAAGAAAAAGAAAGGGGCTGAGGATGTAGCTCAGTGGTACAGTGTTTGTATACCATGCATAAGGCCCTGAGTTCAATCCCTATTACTTCAAAAAAGAAGAAAGAAAGAGAGAGAGAGAGAGAGAGAGAGAGAGAGAGAGAGAGAGAGAGAAAGAAAGAAAGAAAGAAAGAAAGAAAGAAAGAAAGAAAGAAAGAGAGAAAGAAAGAGCTCTAAGGTATTACAAAACATTAAAAGTGGAAAGTCACAATGACACTGAAAATGTCATTAAGATTGTATTGTGACTGTATTAAATTACAAGAAAAAGAATGTGTAAATTCTACTTTTAGCCATAGACAATGTGATGTTAAATGGAGTATGGTCCTGCACAGTTCTGTTGGGTAGTACCCAGGTGCATCTGTGTATGATACAACATGAGGAATCATATAAAAGAAGATAATTCAATCCCATGCTCTATCACAGGAATTAAAAATACCATGCTTAAAATTTGCAAACTAATGTAATCATATTGATTAGAAAGGGGGAACTAAATATTAAAAAGAGCTAGACTAATAGAATATAGTTTACTACAGAGAAAGAAAACTTAGGACGATAAGAGAGATGGTGTTATTTTGGGATGTAATTTTTTAAAAAAATATGTCTCGTATTATATGACAGTGAGACTCTTAAAATACATGCATGTATTTTTAAAATAGATGTAAAGATGTATATACAAACATACTCACACCATTGTTGTTCATAAAAGTGAAGAAATGGGGGCTGGGGAGATGGCTCAGTGGAATAAGCACTTCCCTAGCAAGCTCAAGGGCCTGAGTTCAATCCCTAATTCCGCGAAAAAAAAAAAAAAAGTCAAGAAATGAAAATCCTCTAAATATCTACTTTTAAGATTAGATATTTAAAGTACTATGTGCTATATAATAAGTTGTATTGTTAATGAAATAATCTCTTGAAAAAGTTTTAGTAGAAAAATGAGTATGTTAGTAGAGGACAGCCAGCTTCTAAACTGAATAATCTGCATTATCTGAAATATATGGGAGAAAGAAATAACTGAAAATGAAAATACTAGAAGCATGAATGGTGTAGTATCAATGAGTACTTTTCTTGATGCTTTCTTATTAGTGTGTGAGTTCTCAGAACTTGCTTCACTGAGCATACTGTACATGAGAGAATGGGATGAAGAACAAGAGAAGGCACGTGGAAAGGAGACCAGTGTGATAGGAAGCAGGTGAAAGAGGTGCTGGAGGGCAACCCAAGGACGTGGGCAGGGAGAGGACCATAAGTGGCCCTAGCTGTAGATGTTTCATTCACTATCTACTTCTTAAGCATATAGAATGTTGGGCACCAGAAATGTGTACTTGGGGGCTGTTCCAGGCCATTTGGGAGGAATTGAGTCTTACTTTCAAGAAGGGATTGTCCTGACATTGTTTAAGTAGATATATCTGTCTGCATACAATGTTCTTCATTTCAAAGCATAATTTATAAACAACAGAAGGCACTTTGTACAAGGACAGATGAATTTTGACAAATGCATAACTATGGAAGCGTCATGCCAATCAATATACAGAGCATTTCCGTTATTCTAGAAAGCTCCCTTGTGACCCTTCACAGCCGATAGGAATGTGATTAGTATCCTCTCTGTTATCATAGTATATTTTCTATTTGTCCAACTTCATGTAAATGGAACTTAATGACAGTTAAGCAAAAGGAATTGACATTGATTGTGTCGATGTTTTGCAAGGATCCTTCAGCAGGTACTTATAATACATTATTTCAATTGAATCTCTTACTAATAATATGGAGTAAGTATTTGAAATCTACTATGGTGACAAAAAAAACATTCTAAAGGGGTGGGGAGATGGCTTAGTGGAATATGCGCTTCCCTGGCAAGCGCAAGGGCCTGAGTTCAATCCCTGGTTCTGCAAAAAAAAAAAAAAAAAAAAAAAAAAAAAAAAAAAAAGGCATTAAATCTTGCCAATACACTTGGCCGGTTAATGGTAAAAACAAATTTTGAATCTATATCTTGGTTAAACCCATGCCCATAGAATTTCCTCTTATTCAGGTAACAATTTGCAAAATACCTGAAGGGCCTCATATCAGGAGCCAAGAAATATACAGAAAGTATTCTCAGTTCTTCTCAGTCTACCAGGTCATCAATATTATTATATTGTTTGAGTCAATTAAGTTGTTATAGTTTTCTTCTTTTTTAATTAATTGGTCGACTCCTGGCCTGGGAGTGAAATTTCAAAAATACAATACTCTAAAATTTGCTGAATTATAAACAGATTCTATGAAGTATTCCCAGGGATTCATGTTAATAGACTCAATTATGAAAGAAAATATAGCTTTGACATGTTTTCAATAGAAGTTTAGAAATATATTTACAGTTTGAACAACAAACATATTACATGACAACTTGCAAATTTGCTTTTAATTATCTCCTTCTTCCTGTGTATGTGTACCTTTGAAACTAATTATTACACGGTTCCTTTGACAGTGTTTACTTCCCATGAAGTAAATAATTGTTGTCATCTGTAGACAATTATAAAAAGGCAGCGCTGCCAATTTTATATTATATAATAAAGTTAAAGTGGTGTCTATTTATGTAAAAGAAATAAGAAAATCAAGTATGAGTCTTGACACTTCTTTTTAACTTTTTTCATTAGTGTATGTTTTCAGTACATATTGTTTATATTCTTTACTTATATGTAATGTTGGGAGTTGACGTCTGTGCCTAGTACATCTTTTTTTGAAATTTTTTTTGACGTTTTTAAAATGGCTTTAAATGGTACAAATTTGTAGTACATAATGGTTACATTTGTCATGGGGAGTTTAGACATGTACGTATCATATCTTAGTTCTTTTTTTTTTTTTTCAAATCAAATTGGTAGGACAGTTTCAATACTTAACACATTGCATACATTCTTCCTAGTGGTTAATTGCTGTACAAGATGCGGACATGATATCCTATCTTTATCCCTCTTTTGATCCCTTTCCCTCCTCTCTTCCCCCTCCTTCCACACCTCAGTCTCCTTCCCATTGAGCCCCAGTGGATTTTGTTTGAGCAGAGCTGCTTGGAGCCACATGGATTTACTAAGATGCATTTGTGTTTCCAAGTGGGCTGACGGAATACAGCAAGAAAAGTAGTTGGGATATCTACGCAATTTCGCCTCTTTCATTATTCTTAAAAGGGAGCATTTCAAATGCCATATACTAATTTTTGTCAGTACAACATGTCTTTAGATTTTTACCACTTTCCAGCTCTAGTATGTATACAAATACAATCACCTACATCACAGTTGTTGGTTATCCTCATCCATATGATAGTCACTGGAAGTGTGAATAAAATAAGCACTTTCCTTTCACAGTAATGGTAGTAGAGAAATATAAACTTGACCCTGCAGTGAGCCTGCTTTGGTACAAAGAAACATGAGCTTACCAGTGTATGAAAACAAGGAAAGAAAAGCAGAGCTGAGAAATACAGTGAGAGTAAATGCTGATATGAATACTATTCTGAATGTATCCACCTCTGTTCAGACCAGGTTTCTGCATCTCATTAAAAAAAGACATTCCTAATAGTAACGATGTATTGATGGGACATGTAAAGTTGATTGGCCGTGCGAACTGGCAAGCAACATGACAAGCAGCGTAAACGTTAAAGCAGTCAGATGAACAGGTTTGAGGGGACAGAAAAAAATATGCTAGGAACACAGTGTTTCCTGAAGGTGGTTTTGCTGGGCTTAGACCTAATAATGAAGGGCAAACAGACAGAAGAACAGGTTCTGTCAGATTGGTAGACAACATAGGAGGGAAAAGATGTAGGGCCACCCTAACACACACTGCGTGCTTTCTTAATGCCTAATCACGCACTACTGCCCACTGATTTGCTTGGCTACATGTTGCATGTTGTCATTTTGTGTGAATTGCCTAAAGTCTACTGAATGTTAGGCCCCTCAAGAGAGCACAGTGTGTGCTTTTTTTATATTAGCACATGCATGTAGTGCATAATGTTAACATTCATCATGGGAAGTTGGTGCGGGTACACAACAAATTTTAATTCCCCTTGCTTCCCTAGCCCCTTCACTCTTTCCCCACTTTCTCTATCTCTTCATCCCATTTTCATCTGGGCATGATTTGTCTCCCTACTTCCTGTTATATTTCTATTATTTTATCATTATTTATACATTGGGTTTCACCTGTAATAAAAACCATACAGTATTTAAGCTAGTGTGTCTGATTTATTTCATTGAACATTATGGACTCACAGGGCATCTATTTTCCTAAAATGACTCAAGTTTTTCCGTATGGCAGGGTAGTACTCCACTATATATAAATACCATATATTCTTCATCCATCCATGTATTGATGGACATGTAGGCTGCCTTGAAGATTTATCAATCATGAGTTGTGCTGTTATAAACATGGGCACGCATGTACTATGTCACTTAGTACAGTGTTATTAACGCTTTGCTTTTCATAACTCATCACCCTGTCTAGAGAAGTACTTCATCTGCCTAACATCGTCTGTGACACATAAACACCTACTGAGTAATTGTGGAAATACAAAGCCGCATGAAAGTACAAATACTATACAATGGCAGGGTTTGACTTCAGACATCTATCGTAGATAGCCCAGCTAGCAGCAGATAGCTTTACATGAAATGACTCACTTTGCCATAGTTGAGACTGCCTCGTGTGCTCAAAACCCCTGGGAAAATTCCTTCTGCAGAACCCAAGAGCCCTGGAAATACGACGTCATGATTTTTCCTCTCAAGAAAAGATATACTGGTTAACTGGATTGTTTTTTACACAATGCAATATAGTCTCTGACTCCCTTCTAAGATACAGCTTATATATCTGCCACATGTATAAATAACTTCTATGTGATATACTTTTTCTCCCTTAGAAATCCCCTGTATTGAGAAGTAATGTGTGCCTGGTTTCTGTGCTTTTGTGAAAGACTAAATGAAATTTGCCTCCATGATGGTCCAACAAAGGTTAGAGTATGGCAATTAGATTGCCCCGTGGCCCATGATTTCCATTCCAGGGGAGGAAAGTAAAAAGGTTGAAAATCAGGACCCCATTCCATCATAATCCTATAATCCCTCCATGGGACAAATTATCTTTCTCCTTGCAGCTTCCCTGGTCTCAATGATGAGAATTCAGCTCATCTGGGCACCCCTGGGAAATTATGTCTGAGGTGACCAAGTCTCTGCGTGTCACGTTGTCTCTGCTCCTCTTAGGGGCTCCCCAGAACACATGCGTCTGCCCAACTTCCTGTCCCTGAAAAGCAGCTCCTTTTTTTCTTCTTTCTCCCATGTGCTCTCTTTTTGTTTGTTTGTTTGTTTAGAGCAAACTGTTTTCTTCCCTGAAATGGATGGAAGCAGACACACTTCTCAAGGCAGGCACTGCAGAAAGACAGGGAGAGGCTGGGGACTTATTTAAAGTTGAAAAATTATTCAAGGGCAAGTGCAAAATGCCCTGAGGTGTGGAGGGGAAAACGAGAACTGCGATTAATAGTTTTGAAAAGAGTTTGAAGTTTTTGAGGGCACAGGCTCAGAATAAAGATGGAACAAGGGAATAAAGGACAGCAGAAAGTTCTGAAGACTCAAAATGAATAAAATAAGACACCAAAGATGACAGACTTGGCTGTGCAAATGTGCAACCTCTTCTTCCAAAGAAGCTCTTACTCTGCCTAGGGCCGCCTCTCTTCCCTTGCCTGTCATCTGCAAGGAGACAGTAAATGTGGTGATGTGGATTGAGCATACAGGCTCTGGGGGCAGTCGGGAAGCAACTTAGTATATGTCTGCTCTGTCACATTCTCGTTATTGGTCTACCCCCAATTTTCATTAGCAAGTAACAATCACTACTTACTTATATTAGCATGGGCTAGGTTCATGCTAGGATTTCTGGGTGCAGTCCTACATGTTTACCCTATATATTTAAGAGAGTAAATATAACTCCTACCCATGTTGCATGCTCAGATCACTTGGTGGGGGGGCTCTACTGTCCATAATTGCTTTCTACTTCTGATAACCTAGGAGAACCCAAGACCCCAAGGTCCAGGAACCCAAGGTTCTTTGACTCTGCTAAAGGTAGTACAAACACTAATTAGCCTCAGCCTGGAAGGGTGGTGTGTCTCTTCTGTTCCTACACCATTGAGCAGAGCTACTTTGTGAGTTTGCAACTTGTTTCCAACATGGGCAAGAACATGTAGTCTTTGTGCCTGGTACAAACAGACAGTCAGACATTGACAAACCTTAGCAGCATTTACCACATGGAACCAGAAGGCTATCAAAATGATTACGTCAGTCAGTGCTGTGCAAGGCCTCATTGTGAGAACGTGTTCAAACCAGCAGCTGTTACTACTCTGCCATCAACACTGTCCCTTTTTCTTTAGAATTACTCTAATCATTATTCTCCTAACAATCCTAAGATACCTCATCTGGAAAAGACATATATCCCCAGAATACTACATACTAAGATCCAACCACTTTGAAGATGAAGAAATGCTGGACTAGAAAGTGAGAAAAAGAGAATTATAGTTTCTAGTTTTATACAATTTAGAGCCTTGTAATCTTTGGAAACACACTTGGGCCAGCGTAAAAGGGATCACCACTTTAATGGAAAGACCAACTTTAAAATTATCTATTTCAATTCTTGTTCTAGCTCTGAGACTGACTGGCAATAGAAACTTATGTTTCCATCCCTGGCATGCTGTGCCAGCCCCAGCTCCGGGGTGCATTGAGATGGCGAAGGATGGCGAAGGAGACCGGGTGTGGTGGGATGCACCTGTAATTGCAGCACTTGGGAGGCTGAAAACAGGAGGATCACTGTGAGTCCCATCTGTGTGGTGAGACCCTGAAGACCTTGTATTAAATACATGAAGAAAAGAACCTTATGAAATCATTCCATCTTTCTGGAGTCTGATATCTTCATCCATAAAAGAAGTGGTTTATACCTGATGCGCTCATGCTAGATAGTACCGTGGTATGTCTTCTTCCATCTTATTCACCAGATTAGACATCATGTTTTATCTGGCTCTCTCCATAAGTCAAAATGATCATGAAAAGTAGACATTTTGGATCAATTCAGGACACTGGGGAAGTCAGGACAGAGAAACTAAAGACCCAACTATAGACACTTATTGAAAGAAATTTCCATAACTACTTCAGGATGCAGGGAGCTTGTTGGGTTGTGTGAGTCCTAAATAAGAGGAAATATTTTGAGATGGATTAAGGGCAATGTGTCATTCACTGTA
>NW_004524594.1:5376248-5378154 GCF_000260255.1 Octodon degus | reverse complement strand
GAGAAATAAATATGAATGAATATTGTAATTTTTTTTAGTTTAAACATTCACCATAGTTTATGACCACATGCATATTTCTTCAGGATGAGTGTCGTGTTCATTGAAAATTAGCTTTCAATTTCCTATCCAACCTCACATTCCTAGGCCCTAGCTTCTATCTAATTAATCACTCCCTGAGCCTTGAATCAATCAGCCCAGGTCACAGTAGATAAGGAATAGTGAAACAGGAACAGAAATTTTTCCAAGGTGCTCCAGAAAGGGAAGGATGTACAGTATTTGGGCTACTGTGGAAGTGGTGGAATGCCTTTAAGTACTCCAAGTATAGACCCCAGTCTTGTCCCACTCCCAACTTAGAAAATGTCTTTCTTCAAGTACTTGAAATATGAGCTCCTCATGTTGCCTGTGGGAACGCAGTGGCTGAAGAGAGGGAAAAAGCTGTCAGATTGGATTACAGAGGTAAGGAGTTAGAAACACAAACAAAGAGATGTAAACTGGACTTTAATGACTTGTACAGAATAACAGAGTCCTAACCCTGAGAATCTCTGAAAATGTGATGGTACGTGGAAAGGGAGAATTAAGGTCACAGATAAAATTGAGGTTGATAGTTAGCTCACTGTAAAATAAAGATATTGCTCTAGATTAACCAGATGGTCCTAATCTAGTGATGAGTGTACACTGAAATGGAAGAAGGAGGCAGAGGAACTCATGTCAGTGTGTCTAGGTGTGAGGAAGATGTGACCAGACAGTGCTGATTTGAGAAGCAAAGTGGTTACAGTACAAGCAACGGGCATGTTATGCTTTGTGTCTAGTTGTCCCCTCAAAACCTCATGCAGACACTGGGACAGTTTTCTAGAGTTTGTGATTAATTCATGATCCAAAGCTGAGATTGTGGGTATGAGTGCTCTGCCTGTCCTGGAGTGAGTACTCTACATACAAGTGTAAGGAAGGGGGAGAGACTTGCTAGCTGCTGGAGGCAGTGCCCCTCCCTTTGCTCTTTGCTGTTTTCCACCTCCATGAAAAGCTGCCCTGTGCCGCGTGCCACTCTGACTTGGAGCCAGTGGAGTATGGACTAAAGCCTCCACTAACTGCAAGCTAAATAAACTTTTCCTGCCTCATTTCTGAGTGTTGGGTATGTTGTCACAGCAAGGGGAGAAAAGTAACTGAGAGAGTTTAACAATTCCTAGAAACTAGAAAAAGAAATTAGAGTTTCTAAAATGCCTCCTAAAGAAACACAGTCTTGGCACCTTCTTGATTTTAGCCCAGTAGAATCCATTTTATACTTCTGACCTCCAGAGCTTCTTATTTCTAAAAGATAAAAATAGTATTGTGCGGTTTAAGTCACTAAATATGTGGCAATTTGTTATAACAGTAATACAAAATTAACCCATGCTATGATGAATAATTAGTGGCTGGAAGTCAGTAGAGAAAGTAAAATTTTTCATAGAAAAACATTAATTAGGTTACTATTGATAGATAAGCAAATATCCATGAATAACTAAACCTTTTTCGTTGCTACAAAATGTCCCTAAAATTTGCATCAGTAATTTTGACGTAGACCACATAAAGAAAGAAAGATATAAACATTTTGTGGGAAAGTACCTAGTAGTTTAAACTCCAAACTTCACTGTATATCATTTAAGACGTACATATTTTGGTGCAAAAAAAATTTATGCTTAAAAGCATAGGTGCTGAGAGCAGAATATTTAAGTAAGTCATTTGTGCATTTCACTGATCTTGGACCATAATCACCCAAAGCTTGGGAATAGATACAAATACAGTGAAAGACAAATACAGTAAAAGATGATATGCACCTTATGTAGTAATTAAGTGTAAGTAGATTATTTTAATATGAAACATATAGCACAATATCTGGTGTAAAATAAAAGTGTATATATCATATAAATAT
>NW_004524594.1:5368079-5376148 GCF_000260255.1 Octodon degus | reverse complement strand
TATATCACTCAATTAAACAATTGCTTTCTGGATGTTACAAAATTAGTATTGGTTGGCCCCAGTGAAAAGCTCACAGCTAATATTCAGGCACCACACAGCAGGAAAAGCCAAGTAAGCATCAATGCTGGAATAATTTTGCCTTTAATAAGGAGTATTTCTGTCTGGGTGAGCTAGACATCCTAGCAACATCTGGAGCTAGTCTGTGCACCCAGCAGGTGTCTGTGGATACCAATGACTCCCATTTGTACTATAAGAGAAGAAAGTAAGCTATTGAAATCCAACAAAAAGGAAGTTGTCAGAAATGCTCACTGTTCTGTCATTACTGAGCTTAAAGAATAGCTTAGCTACTTCCCTATGTAGCATCACAGATGTTAGTAACTTGCACCTGCGAATATGTGTGAGGGGGTGGGGGAGATTGAAACGGGATCAACAATGGAGAATTTACCAAAAAGACAGGAGCTTATACACCACCGTGCACAGTTTCAGATGATGAGTATTGGAGGAATTATACTCCTTGCCAAACTATGATGTTGTCAGTCTCAGAAAACATCTTATCATCTTTGTGTGTCTCAAATAGTAAATGTTCAACAAATAAGTGCAAATATAAGCACTCAATTGAGTGGAAATGGTTTATTACTATACAATATAATACAAAATTTGTGACTGAACAATTTATTAATGTGAAATATGTTTTTAATACCATAGAGGAATCAGATAGAAATAATATGCATATTCCATGAATCCCTCACAAAACTGGTGATACCTTGGATCATGAAACCCAGATCTCCTCAAGGATATTAAGCTGTTTTGTTGCTAAAGCCATGATGTACAGAAGCAAAAACCTAAAGTCTATGTAGGCAGTGGGAGATACTGCCCTCAGATGTGTGGATAGAAGTAGCAAGAAAGTGTCCTGAGTCAGATGAAGGAGAAGGGATTTAAAATAAAGTTGTGAATGGGGGTTTCCCAAGAGATAGGATCCTTAGCCAGGTGTGCTATTGAGAACTTTTAATCCTACGTGTCATGGTGTTGGGAAGTTGAACTTTGGAGTCCTTTGAAAAAAATGTGGTGGGACAATAGGATGGAAAATGAAGGCAGGGAAATGCATGAAATTGTGATGTATTAAAAATTAATGGACTTTCTTCTCATTGAAGTAAGAGAAAGTAGCTCTATATCTATGCTATTTGGTATATACAGATATATTTTTTTCACTACAAAATGGTTCTTCCTTTATGTCCCCCTTTTTTGTTTACTTTTGTCACAGATATGTAATGCATTGCCATTCATATATTGTAGGTGCACAAATTCAGCAGAATAATCCAATATAGTCCAGTAGTCCATAATAATAGTGGGTTATCTGCACTACCGGCCATGTCAGAAGTTGTTGACTTGAGCCTTTTACAGCCCAGAGTATTAATATGGCTTTACTTTTTATAAAAAATAATTAAATAAAATAAAAAATTAATTGACTTTCTTTTTGTAGATACCGTGTAAATCTTCAGATTTCTTGTAGAATCCTAGAGCTGAGGAAATGGCTCAGTGGCATAAATGCCTGCCTGGCAAGTGCAAAGTTCTGAGTTCAATCCCAGGGACCGAAAAAAAAAAAAAAAAGCAGCATCTTGTAGAATCCTAAAATGAAATAGAGTACAAGAGATTAAAAAGAAAGAATATGAAGACTAACGTCATGTGACCTAGAAAATATGATGTGCTTCTTGCTAGTACATCTTTAGGTAAAAATTCAGACCTAGTGCATGTATATGGAAGGTGACAAAATAAGAGTACACTAAATATTAATTGTTTCCATGTAAGTAATACTTGTTTTTTTCTTATAATTATATATATTTTAAAATTTAATTCTTAAAATAAAGTTATAAAATAAAGATGCAAAAATTAAGTACTAAAAGCCCACATCCTTGTACCCATCACTCATCAGCTAACGCTATCATTTTTCCTAAACCAATAAATCCCACTTCACTTTGGGATAAGACCCAAATTTCTGCACAGTACTTTATTCAATCTGCAAAGAAACTGGAGCCTTGATGTTCAGATAAACCTTTTGGCTCTTACGGAATTTCTATTCCTCAAAAACCCTTACCAATGGCCTGTCTGCTCTGACACAAATAATGCATCCATTTGGTGGTAAAAGACAGAAACATCCACCAAGAAAACAAACCACAACTACACTTTCCACTCAGAAAACCAAATAATTCAAGGTACTGAATTACAAAAATCTCTCTGAGAGTCTATGAGGAAATTTTTGTTGTTGTTTAATATTTACCAAATCCAATGTTCTGTATTTCTTTACATACATTCAGATTTCTATCTGGAAATATTTTCTTTCTGCCAATAGGACTTTCTATTGGCTAAAGTTTCTTTTATATAACCATGATAAAATCATCAAAATCAGGACCTTTATTTATTTTTTTGTATTTTAGGGAAGGGTCTACAAGGATGTTAAGGGTCTCATGACTAAATCAGACTCATAGTGATCTGTCTGTTTACAGCCTCCAAAGAGCTGAGACTACAGGCAGGCACCACCATGCCCAGTCTCAGTCGCTGTCTCAGTGCACGGGGAGGGGGGTGGCACCCCAGGGATTGAACCCCCGCCCCCTGTGCCTGCTTGCAGGTGTTTTAACCCACTGAGCTATTTGGTGGGCCATAGGACTTTTATATTGATATGCAATATTACCACCACCTAATCCTTAGCCCGCATTCAGGCCATGGTTCCAGTACACATTTTTATAGCAAAATTATAAAGGTAAAGAACTACACATTTCATTTTGTTGACATGGCTTCAGCTACTCTTTCAATCTGAATACTGCAGCCTATCTTTATCTTGGACATATTTGTAGCAACAAGTAGCCAACAACTGATTAACAGTGCTTTGTAAACACAACTAGTTTGTCATTACTAGTTATCCATAGCTAATAGTAGTTACTAAGGACTAGTTACACACAACTAGCCAACTAGTGTGTTACCCACTATTTTATCAGAACTAATTATGAAGAACTAGGTGATATTAGTTATATACAACTAGTTAACAAATACTAGTTACCAATAAGTAGTTAGTCAATAGTAGTTCTCTACAAATAGTCGCCCACAAAAAGTTCAATACTATTTATCCATAGCTAGTTATTCATGGCTGGTTAGTCTTTAATTGTCACCAACTACTAAGCAATTCTAGTGAATCAATAATAGCTATCAGCAACCATTTAAATATTGCTGATGATGTATAGCTAATTAATCACTAGTTACCCACAACTAATTACAAATTGCTAATAACCCTCTAGTTATTAAACAGGTAATTAGTTATCTATTTCTACCTACCTGTTTCAATTTACCAATTACTAGTTACCAATGGCTGGTTATCCATTACTAATTATCCATTGTTAGTTACATAGAACTAAGGTAACTAATAATGGGTAACTAACTGTAGTTAAGTAGTATTTTTTTAACACATTCATGATGGGGCTGTAATTTGTACATCTCACTGCTGGGAAGCTCTGACTTGAATTCCATCATGTGAAGTTACAAAGCTAATCCCTGTGTGTTCATTTATTAACACATTCCCACCAGCTTGAACCACAAGCAGAATAGAAAAATCCTCTCCAAAAAAATGACAAGAACCACCAAGAGCTACAAATTAATCATAAAAGAAAATTTTATCATTGAGTTTAATAACAATCTAGTTGTAAATTAGAGACTGTTTCTCTTTTAGTGTTTTATAGTACATGCATGACTATCCCGTTAGGTTGTGGTACAACTGAATCTAGTCTTTTCACTACCATTAATTTTAAAATTTCCTGATGGGACAGGCACGCATATATGACTGGTGGAAAGATAGTGTGAACATAATGAATTCAAATTAAAGCCACCCCCTCCATCATGTACAGGTTAGTGTTAAACACTAAAACAGACACAGTCACTGTCATTTCACAACTGGATCATTATTAAACTCATTGGTAAACTTTTCTTTTGTGATTCCTTCATAGTTTTTGTCATTTTTATTTCAGATTTGTTTTTCTAAATAATATGCAATTTTGTATATATGTATGTATATCATAACCTATTTATTTTTTAATCTTAACAGCATTTGAATTTTGTGAAATTTTCTCAGAATATCAAGTGCAGAAAGTGGGGGAATAGTTAGAAGAATCTGTAACTGCATCTATTCAAAAGGAAACATCACGACTTTCAGATGAAGTCATACTGGAGTTATGTGAGTGCACTGCTGTATTCAGTACAGCAGCGAACACAGTGTGGATGTGGGTTCCAATGCAGAAGATCAAGAGGAAGAATGGCAGCCGATAATAGAAAACAAATGTAATAGAACATGAGCGCATGGAACTGCGGAAAGCAGAACTTTTAATAAGAAACATTAACTGCAGTAATCCTTTTTCACTCTACAAGTTATTCATACCAATAATACACTCAAAAATATAGTTAAAGAAATGGACATGTTATATAGTGCAGCTTTCATGTAAACAGAAAAAAATGGCAATCCTGGGGATCTGTTTACAATTAAAGAAATGAAGAAATTTTGTATGTATTTGACACAGGGTCCCACTACATAGATCGGACACGTTGTGATCCTCCTGTTTTCAGCCTCCCTAGTGCTGGGATTACAGGCAAGCGTTACCATGCCTGGTCTTGGTGGCCTGCTCATCACGCATAGATAAATAATTATAAGGACACTACCGCTGCTGGACACTAGACGATACCGATCTGGAAATAGCACACATTCCAACAAATATAAAGACATGCAAAGGATGATATCAAATGTAGTCTGTTTTGGAATATCTTGGACAATTTACATTCCTCTGACAATGTCATGTGCTGAACCACAGATACCTTGAACAAATCCAGAAAAATCAGGGGAGAAATTGCTAGTATATTCAAGAATGCAGTAAAACTTGGAAGAAATGCAGTGGTAGAGGAAAGAGTGGTTTGGTGGTGAGGACATCTGCTTTTGTGCCAATCCATCAAAATAAAATGGCACAAATATAGGATAAAATTACACAAATGATGTGTGACTAATGGTTACACCTATGATTTATGTGCCTGTGTCAGGAAAAGTGCAAACCCTCTGACACATGGTCATTCTTATGTTGTTCTTTCAAAAGTAATGAACAGCAGATATTCAAGCACTGCATATTATAAGCAGATAGTTATTATACCAGTATAACCATAGCACAAAAAGTTTTAAAATGGAATCATATTTTGGCAGCACAGTTCAGCCAAACAGAAAAAAAAATGTTCAAAGTACAAGCATACACAAAGCAAAAGTGCAGTGAAGTCACAAACTTGGAAAACTTTTCTGGTGTAAAATTTGTTGAAGGACTGATACACAGACGATCTGTATGTTGACAACTTGTAAAAATCATGTAAGCATGTGGATCGGAGGAAAATCTAGAAACATAACACTGATCTTGTGTTTGATTACAATCATGCAAAGAAAGTCATTTACCAGAACAAATATCATGTTGTAACTCCTTAATGAAAACACAAAAGTGACATAAAAATTGTAATACAGCTAACTTGAGGTACAGCCATACATACTAAACACAGCAGCATGGGGTACTCATCAGATCTTCATGTTAACATTTACAGAATGAATCACAGATAAACTATTAACCTTTGAAGACATGCCACGAGCACAAATGATTTTTAAAAAATCACTTTATAGAAACTTTATAATCAGCAAGAAACATATTCATGTGATGTAGCAAATGCTGTCAAAAAGTGTCTTAAATATGTGAAAAATGAAAATATACTACCGTGGCTGCCAAAAAGGCAAATGCATTGTGACACATTGCACATTCTACACAAATCAACTGCCTTTATGTATAAAGTGTTTTAAAGAAATTCACAAATTTATATAAACTCATGTTCTGGATTATTATAGCAATTTCTTGTGGTATGGATAGCACTAATATATATATTTGGGCACTATTCAATTTCAAACAACTACCTACATTCAGTGCATTTATAAACTTTTATTATTTTCTTCAGTACAAAGTCTGATGAAAGTGATAAGCTCTGTAAGTAACACCAGTGGTACAAGCAGCCCAAAGGAGGGTCATGCGTGTACCTTACCATCTGTGGTTCAAACCAGCAGAAACATGTTAATGGAGGAGAGGTTAAATTTGGCTCATGGTTTCAGAGGACTCGGTCCATGGTCAACTAGCTCAGGGCAGAAACAGCATGGCAGAAGGAAACAGTGTAACTCATGGTGGAGCAAACTGGTTGGTTCCTGGAAGCTGAGATGTAGATCAGGGACATGGTGCCAGAGAGGAGGTGGTGAGGGGCCAGAAGTAGCACCTGCTATGGTTTCTGTGGAAACATCCCCAGAGCCTCAGGCACTCATGCGTGTGTGATATTCACAGGCGGATGTGTCCAATAAGGAGGTCTTAGCTCAGTGTGCCTCTGGGAGGTGGAACCTGGGGGTGGGGAGGCAGGTCACAGAGGGTGTATCTGGCAGGGTGCATCTCCCCTTCTCTTCCTTCTCTCTGGTTCCCATCACCCCACCTGGAGCTGTTTCTCCTCTGCCAGGTTCCTTTGCCAAGCTGCCCTGTCTTGGGGCCAGGCAACTACAAGCTATAACCCACAGTAAATCTCTCCTTCTTTAAATTGCAGATGTCAGGCCCCATGTCTCAGAGAAGACAAAGTAACTAAGACAGCAATCAAGGTCACTCTATGGCCCACACATACATGCCAGACTGTGTCTTCCTGATCCCCTGGGCAGCTCCAAATCCAATCAAGCTAACTCCAGGAATCTTAAACCAGGATGCACACCTTACCACTCACCCATTGAACATGGACAACCCAAACCACATACCTGTACTCCCCACATTCTGGAAGGCTGAAGCAGGAGAATCACAAGTTCAAGCCCAGCCTGGGAGGCTTACTGATTTAGTAAGACCCTCCTCTCAAAATAGAAAATAAAGGCTGAGATGTAGCTCAGTGGATTCAATCCATAGCACCACCATCAGTTAATCAAGCAAATGCACAGTCTTACTATTTTTTATATACTCAGTTCTGTAAGAATATTTTCATCAGCCCAGCAAAATTCCTTCATGGACCTACTTAGTCACTTATTAGCCTACTATAGCTCCATTCTGTGTCCTGTTCCTGCACTTTCCTTACTCTGGATGCTGTGACCCAGCTATGATTGGGGTTTGTCTCCCAAGGGTTCACTTACTGGAGGTCAGCTCCTCACTGCAGGGCTGTTGGGTGGTGGAATATGGAGAAGCTGGGCTTAGGGGAAGGCAGTGAGGTCTCTGGGAGCATTCCCCTCAGAAGAGAGTAATAGAGGTCTCCAGAGAACCTCGTTAATTCTCTCAAGGATGATTTGCTATAAAAAGAATAACAGCGACTTCCTCCCAGTGCCTGGTTTCCTGTCACCCCATGTGCTCTCACTCACTTTTTCACACCTTGTCCTGCATCTCTCCACTATGTAATGTCATCTGCCATGATATCGTGGAACTCTGATCTTGCACCTTCAGAACAGTGAGCTGAATAACCCTCTTTTCTTTATATCCAATCCCAGCAGTTTTGTTATAGTAGTAGAAAACAGACAAACCCGCATTTCAAATTAGTGAAATCATACACTGTACTATTTTTGTGACCATCTTCACTTAACAATACTATCACATGGCACCGTGACACATGCCTGCAATCCTCACATTGTGAGAAGCTGAGGAAAGTGGGTTATAAAACTGAGCACAGAGACCCGGAGCGCATGCCGGCGAGTGAGTGAGACGACCCAGGCCGCGGGGTCCTGCACAGACCCAGAGCGCAGGCCCGGGAGTGAGTGAGACGACCCAGGCCACGGGGTCCTGAACAGACCCGGAGCGCAGGCCCGGGAGTGAGTGAGACGACCCAGGCCGCGGGGTCCTGAACAGACCCGGAGCGCAGGCCCGGGAGTGAGTGAGACGACCCAGGCCGCGGGGTCCTGAACAGACCCAGAGCACAGGCCCAGCAAGTGAGTGAGACTTCTCGGGCCCAGGGATCCTCTTTTGACCCAGGCTGCAGGCCCAGCAGGGAACCCTTCAGCAGAACTCCCTGCAAGG
>NW_004524594.1:5337251-5366249 GCF_000260255.1 Octodon degus | reverse complement strand
GTTTTTATTTTTTTTTCTTTCTTTAAAATAAAAATAACTATACTCTGGTTTCTCTTCAGAACGTATAAATTTTTCGCCTAAAATAAAAATAACTGATGTCAAAAAAAAAAAAACTGAGCACAACCAGAAAAGGGCCTGCTTCAATGGTGGCAAACCTTTTAGAGACAAGTGTCCAAACTGCAACCTAAAGCACACATTTATTGCAAAGTGCCAACCCTACAGTTAAAACAGAATAATATATGTATTTGTATTTAATTCCAGGTGTGTGTATGTGTGTGTGTGTGTGTGTGTGTGTGTGTGTGTGCATGTATGTGTACATGCATGCATGCATGCCTGTGTGCTTGTGGTACCAAGTCCACCACACTGAGCTACATCTTAGCCCCATTTTATTCCCTGAGAAAGCATCGTGTTAGGCGACTCAGGCTAAGCTTTGATCTGCAATTTTCCTGTCTCAGTCTCCCAAAGTACTGGGCTTAACGGACAGTGTCACCATGCCTGTCCTTAGTTCCTTTTTATGTTTAAAAAACATTTAGTTGTAGGAATATACAATCGTAGGTCCTTTCATCAGCTGACAAATGATGATTGTTTACAGTTTGGGGCCATTATGAATAATGCTGATATAAAAAATGTATGTTCAAGGGCTGGGGATTTAGCTCAGCAGCAGAATACTTACCTAGCAAGATAGATGCCCTGGATTTGGTCCTTGACACCAAAACCATAAATAAATAAATAAATAAATAAATAAATAAATAAACCTAAAAAAAAAGTTCTATCAAAAAAAGAAATCTAAAAAGACCCAAAACAAAAATGTATGTTCAAGTTGTACTGTGCTCATAAGTTTTAATTTTGGGGGGGTATATACCTAGAAGTGAAATTGTTGAATCATAAGGTAACATTTGAGGAACTGTCATGATTATTTACAAAACAACTACAGCATTTTTCACTTGATGATAACAGGTCCGTTTTCTTATTAGCAGGAAAAAAAAACATCCCATGAAGTATTAATTTTACTACATAAGAAAGCATTTTTTGATAAGGTGGCCAGTTTCCTAGACTTGGATTTTGAATTGTGATATTTTGCTTTGTTTCTATAACCCTCATCCCTAACAGGTGTCTAAAATCTAAATGCGTTCTCAGTAAAGATTTGCTCAATGAATGAATGGTGTAGAACTCATTTCAAAGATGCTAGATTAATGCAAATCATCAGTTTCTTTACTGGTCCTGAGAAAATGTTTTCCCACTTCTTTCTGTGCTTGCTTTGAATAAAGTTGAGGCTCTTAATGGGAGGTAAAGACATAAGAAAATGTGAACAGCATACAATTGGAAGATACACAAGGGAGAATTTAGAACTGAATAAATTACTGCCCCACCCCAAACAGGGAGTTACTGCCATCTAAAGGAATCAGCAAATGTGTCCAAGAGGATGAAAGAATTGATGTGATTCTTAAAAGGTGTATTAGAGAGTTTTTTAAGTAAAGGCCTTGAGAAACAGCTTCTTCACACATTCTCTAGCATAGCCTTATATATTTAATTGTTACTCAGTATTACTGAGTGATGAATAGGATTGAAATGTATACATAATAACTTGGCTGAAATGAAACGAATCCCAACACTTGTCTCTTCTACTCTCATTCAGTTCAATTGGGGGATGCTGCAGATGTCCTCCTGCATGAGGACATATTTCATGAGATCACACCCTAGCAAAGTATATAGGCCACTTCCTGTTTGCTTTGTTGGCGTCCTAACGGCTGTGATTCTGTTTAGTTCCTCTGTAATCTTCCAAACTGAGATTTTTTTTTGCAATGATAAGATAGGCTATAACAATGCTTGAATAGACTTGTTGCCTTAAAACTAGGTTTGATTTTATTGATTTTCTTTTAATGCTTGTAATTGCTCCAGTCTGTGGAAGCCTTTTTTCTTTCTCTCCTTTTGTGTGTTCTAATTGCTTTCTCTCCCAGAATAAGATCTGTTTGTGGCTAGTTGATCCTTCCCTTCATTAAGAGTGCATGTTGCAAGATAGGCTTGGCATAAGCAGGCAGACTCAATTATCAAAACTTTTATTGTGCCTTCATACATATGTCTCCCCGTCATGAAAATTTTACAGAATGCTTTCGTCCTTCATTTTATGAATGCTTGTATTCTGTGCAACAAGAAAAAAATCATCTGTTATGTTCAGCACCTCTTTCCAGTGTTGTGCTATTAGTGTTTCAAAAAAAAAAAAAAAAAAAACAATAGCTTGGTTGTTTGGTCCTCTTTGTCCTTTTTATGCCTTTGCCTTATCATCTGTGTTTTAACAAATGAAGTAAGCAGTCTCTCAAGGTCACTGCACAAAACCAGGGGAGATGCATCCTTCCTTGTACATTCATTCATTCAGCAAACATTTGTTGAACTGTTGAACACAAACTAAGTGCCAAATAGGTTGTCAATTACAAGAAATAACAAAAGAACAAAGTCCAGGTTTTCTAGTGCTAATTCTGATGAAACTACAAAGGGAGTCAGAGGCACCCCCTCTATAGCCCTCAGCTTAATGCTGCGTTGTGTTTAAGTTCCAAACAGAGACTCTGGAATCAACACAAGTGCATGGTCACACCCCACTTCTCTATGAGTGAACTGGGGCAATTACCATCGCATTTGTGTCATGATTCTTTTCTCCATAAATTGCGGGTAATGGTGATATATACCTCTCCACTTTTGTGAAGATTAAATCAGATACCACATATGAATTACCAACCAGAACGCAGGGTATACAGTAAGTGCTCAATAAGTTTTTAGTTCGAGATTCACACTGATCTTGCCTTCATTATATTACCCTACAGGACTAAAAATACAAAATGTTATGGATGCTTGCTAGCACAAGTCCACTCTGATGTCCTTCCTGTCATACAATAAATCCATGCACTACTGGACATTGCCTTGCACTTTCTCACTTTTAATCAAGGAATTCAAGATGGTACTTGATGGTTGATAGGTAGAAGCACAAGTTTGCAACTTCTGCTTCAGTCTATGTCTCTCACAGTCATATTAACTTGAAATTATTTCTATTTACCTGAAGCTAAACTGATGACTGGGAAGAGGTCTACAAATGCACCAACAGCCCTCAATTCTAATTTCTAGTTCAAGAAGACAGCAAGGATAATGAATCAAACTGTAGCTTTCAATTAAAACAATAGATGTTTCACTCTTTAGATTTAACTTTCATCCTTAAACTTTCTTTCAGAAAAATGAATGATCCATTAGAGATCTGATGAGAATTTCACACAGAATGCTTATCTATGCAAGAGTCTCCTCCATAGCACTTGGGAGAAATCTAAAGATGTGAAGAAACATAAAAACAATTAAACTCCAGGAGAAGGAAGAATCATAAAAACCTATGATAAAGAGTTCATAGAAACTTACTAACATATCTAAAATAACCACTTGGAAAAATAAGTCAGGAGAGTTTTGGGGAAGTAAGATCCAGTTCCTCAAAACAATCAGTAGCTAATTATTCAGTTCTTATACAGTCAGCGTTTTCTGAAATATCATCTAACTATAACCTTGAAAATTCTCTGTCCCTCTGGTAATAACCTGACAAGTACCAGCTACCAAATAAAAAAGGAATAACCCGAACTCTACAAAATTAATGAACTAAATCAAATTACCTAGACATGTAGGTAAAGTTATATAACAGCAAAGATTCAATTTAAGACACAGAAGTGATGCGGGGATAATATCTAGGAAATTGTAGAATAAATTTACTTAAGGAAATAAGGTAAGAGGCCGATCCTGTCAAGAGTAGTATGTAAAGAAAAAAACTTAAGAGCTGACTGTAGTTGATGCAATTTGCTTTTTCTGAAGGCTGATATTTACTATTGTGCACATAAATGCTGCTTTATGGTCCACTCACTCCTTGTTGGTTTGTGTCTTCCACCTCTGGTGTTTATTGCATAAAGGAATGATTCTGAGACTACTCACAGATAAATCTGCACATCGATGGAGACTTTTCCCACTACCTATTATGTTCCTATCTAGCCTCAGCGAACAATTTATTACCAGCTGAAAAAGGAAAGCAATGAGGTAAAAGACTGAATTGTTTTTATAGCTGTGTCCATATTTCTAAAAGAGTAAGAACCTTTATGAAACAAATTTATCCTGGAATCGTAGAAACCACCATTCATTTGGGGTAAAGTGAACTTGTTATAAAATATTGAAAACAGAATCAAATGCTATGAGGCTGTCGTTCTGTTTTACTGTCAGGAGTTATTTCAATCCCCCTCAGTTACCTGCTGCCTCTTCTCCAACTAACATAGCATTGTGCACTGCAAGGGTGGGTTTCTTGAACACCACAGATATGGGCTAGGACTAGCGCCTCCAGCAGGAGGCCCTGGCATCCTTCTTTTGCAGGGAAGGTCCCCTCAGCAGTGAACAGGTGAACCATTCAGTGATGTCTCCACTTTTATTAGACTTGAAATGTAGTTTGGTTGTGTAGGAATATTTACTAAAGAATCAGAACACTTCTACTTGAGTCCTAAAGCATACAAGACAGCAAATTCTAAGATTCAGACAAGTTGTTTAACATCTCTGCTCCTTCACATATCTGATGAGAGTTTAGACTATATGATAAGGCCAGGGATTTGGCTCAGAAGCACAGGCCTGCCTGACAAGCACAAGGTCCTGAGTATGATTTCTGATACAATCAATCAATCAATAAATAAATGGCAGAAGACTTTGAGTGGGTGATGTAGCTCAGTGACACATGTGCCTGCTTAGTAACTTCAAGGTCCAGAGTTCGACTCTCAGTGCTGAAAACAAAAACAAAGCCATGAAAAAATTTTAATATATCATAGGTATGCTAATTACCCTGACTTGATCATTATCAAATGTAGATTCCACACATTACACTATACCTCACAAATATGCACACATAGTGTCAATCAGAGAAAACAATTGCAAGCACATAGTCTTGATCACTGTAGTTTTAGAATTACTTCCAAAAGCAAGTAGTCACCAGCTTTCTTTTCTATTTCAAAGTTTTGCATGTTATAAGTTCTTTGTCTTTCTGCTTACTTTATGATCAAGTTGTATAATTATAAAAATATTACAGTAATATTTTGATTTGGAATGTATTAAATTTAGGGATTAATTTTGAGAAAATTATTTTCTGAATAAGTTTGGATTTTTCAATCTGAGCATCATAGAACACTTTAGGTATTTATCAATGTTTTAGCTTCTTTATGTATTTAGATCTACTTTAATTTATCTCAACAGAATTGTGAACTGGTAAGTACTGACACATCCAAATTTGTACCTAGGCTTTCTTTGTTTCATTTTATTTCAAAATGGTACTAACAGATACAAACATAATCAATTTCTGTTCATTGATCTTGTATACCCTGTGACTTTACTAAACTTGCTAGTTCTAATATAATTAGTATATCCCTTCGTGTTTTCTATTTTTGATCCCCATGTTTCTGGAGAAAGATAGATCTCTGTCTTTCTTTCCAATATGTTTACCTTTGGTTGTCTTTCTTGCCTTGAGGTACCTGCAAGGATGCACAAGACACTGCTAAGTAAAAGTGATCAAAGTAGATGCTTATTTGTTATTGCCATTCATTGGGAATCCTTAGATGTGGTGAACTTTTTGAAATCTTTTCCTAGTGTCTTAGTTACTCTTCTCTCATTACTGAGACAAATACCCAACACTCAAAATGAAAGAAGGAAAGGTTTATTTAGCTCACAGTTACTGGAGGTTTCAGTCCATACTCAGCTGGGTCCAACACAGAGCAGCACATAGCAGAGGGCAACCTTTCATGGTGGCTGCAAAGAGCAAGAGCACAAGGGAGGGGTATCAGCAGCTCAAGCAGCTAGCTTCTCTTCCCACCTTACATTATAATGCAAATTACCTGCCCCAGGGTAGGGGAAGTACTCACACCTATGGGTACTTCCCAGTACTTACCCACCTATGGGTAATCCCAGCAGTACTAAACCCCATAATCCCAGCCTTGGATCACACATAATCCCAGGGGATCATGAGTTAACACAAACTCTAGAAGTCCTCACCCCATGACTGCATGAGGCTTTGGGGGGACAACTAGACACAAACCATAACACCTAGGATGTGTAAGTTTGCATGAATCAAGAAGAGACTGAGGAAAGGCCTTGTATGTTTGGATGGGTCCCATGGCCTCTGCCATATCTACTAAAAATGAGTTGGAGAAAACCTGGTGGTAGATGAAAGAGAGATGGAGCAAAACCATGTTGGCCTGATCATCCCATCCAAGTCTGCCATCCAGTGACCTCCCAGTACATCAGCCAGCCCAGCCCAAAACAGCAACACCAACCACACACTGGTAAACACAGATATCTAATCAAATCCAGCTGAGACCACCTGACCCAGGTCAAAGCAGCTAAAACTCACAAAGACATTTATTTTTATTTAGCAAAAGTATATTGCTATACAGTATTGTAGTGTCACTAGAACATTGATGCAGGAATAATAGAGGCCTGTGTCAATACTATCCTATTCAGTCCAAATCAATTAACTATCTGCAATTCTTTCTTATTTTCAAAACATTAAACATGGCTTCCTTTGGGCGGGGACTGGATTCAAGAAAAGATCACAAGCTATTAATATCTCATTTTAAAGAACTGTTCATGCTCCAAGCCTCTTCAGGATTTTTACAGTATCCTTGGAAACAGGATTTATACATATGGGAGGGGGCATGCATAGTTGGAGAAAACCATCATTTGATCATCTCAAGTAAATTAACCCTAGTGCTGGATGCCAACAGTGTTCGTCAGCTACAATGGCTCCTCCTGCAGCTCCAAAAGCAGCCTCCCTACACTGTCCTCAAACAGGAGAGGGTGTTGGCAGTGGAAATGCGACATTTGTCTTAGGACTCCAATTTCACAGTTGAGTAAGGAATGAGCATGAGCAGAGTGTAACCAGTGAAGGAATGACAAGCAAGGCAGAGGAGAGAGTCTGTGCACCTGTTCTGCATCCTTCCTTTCTCCCATCTTATTTTACTTGGTACCATTAAAAAAATATCTTGAAAGTGGACATCAAGCCCTGATGAGGTAGCAGATACAGCCTCTAACTTCCCTCAAATGACTAGAACCCAATCAGGCAGAAACACAGAGCTGCCTTCTGTCTTTTAGTCTCTGACTGTTTGTGTTTCAAGGTTTATTTAAAGAATAAGACTCTCCTCCAAGTCTGTGCAACTGAAGGAGAGTGGGAAGAAAGGACAGTGAAAGTGACATCTGTCAACTAGCAGTAATTAAGCAGAGATGTGTGGAGTTCCAGGGCTGTAAATGGTCCTGTTAAAGTGTTGATGAGCAGTGAAACATCTGATTAAATTTTAAGCAGGGATAAATGGGCTGGCCCCACCGTAGGATAAAGCTAATTGAGTAGTAGACTGCACAAATTAAATGCATAATGCACCAGGGCTAGGAAAGAGACCAGCAGGCACAAGTATGCCTCTTCAAGTGCCTGAACACAGGATTCCCAAGTGTGATCCTAAAGAGCAGATCTTCAGAAAGCACTCCCTGAGCTTCAAGGTAGGTTACTACACTGGAAAGCTCATGCACATGAAGAACAGGAAGTCTGATCACAGTTACAGCTCCTTGGTGTTTCCAGTGCTTTCCAAGCACCTGGCAGAACACTGCCTAAATAGATGGAAGCAACTCACATCCCTTCTTTGGGTGTCGGTTTTCTCATGTATGAAGTAGGGGTTTAGATTGCAGTCTCCAAGACCTAAGAATCAATGATGTGGATTTGTTAAATGATTTCAGTAAAGAGCCAAAATCTCCCGTCTTTGCTGAAACCAGAAAAAGTCAGTGTATGAATCCACAGTGTGCACTGACTGCACTGCCTTAAGCACCGTGGAGCTGACTGCAGTGGTATGGGAGAGGACCATTGGTGAAGACTCCAGGGACCCTTCTGCCATTGGCCAATGCAGATTTCCTCTCATCTGTTTTCAGTGTTGAGCTTCATGAACTTTTAAAATGAAAGACCAAGATTCTGATAATAAGCCCATTTTAAAAATCATTGATATTTTTACTTCCTTTTCACACACTGTAGGGAACAGAAGCAAATTTGAAAAGGTCATGGGGTCAAAGCAAAGGAGCAGAATAGTGAATAATGCCTTATCATAACAGTGCAACTCATGTGCTCCATCTCACGATATATGAAGACAAAGACAGAGAGTTTCACACGTCTAATAGCAAGGCTTCCAAATTTTCAAAGCAACATAGAACATTACAGTGTACAAGAAATTTTGCAAGCCATTGCTTCAACTAGTAGTAGCCACAAAATACTCACATACCTTATGGAACAATGGGAAAAATACAAAACTCAGAATTCAGTTGAATGCAGAAGATCACCAAATTCAGAGCACACCTATGGTATTTATTGTACCCTCTTAGCACCTACAATTGATACTTCATGTATTTTCTGGGTTTTTCCAAATATTCACCTTCTTGCCTGTATTTTATATTGATGACTATCTCACCCTTCACGTAAATGTAGGGCCTATAATTTATCTATTCCCACAAGTCCCACCAATGAATCCACAAATGTTTCAACACCTCCACCATTCCACCAGTTTTTAACAATACCTCTTCTTGTCAGAAGTATTCAGTCCCCTTATCCCTTGAGTCTTCAGTAACATAGTTATTAAATTATTCTGTGTCCTTTTATATTAAGTTATTCTCTATTCCTACTGAATGGATTATTCCCATCAGCAATCAAAAATGCTCTATTATTTTTTAACTATCCATCAGTATAACCCACACTGTCCTATACTGTGTAGGCTATTTCTTTCTTTAAGCTTTTTAAAAATAGTGCATATACACAAATTCAGACAGAATACACAGTATTTCAAATACCATTTACATAAGTAAGGATGGAAGGGTAAGGGGATGGGAGTCAATACTCTCTTCTATTTGCTTCATGCAATAGACATTTCTCTCATTTTTAAGAGCCAGGCTACTTGGGAATGATTCATATCATTAAAGCAAGAAATCCAAGAGAAACAAATAGGCCAGTGCTTGCATCAATTCTCAAAGCTGACATTTTTAGAATGCATAAACATGCATTAGTTTTGAAGGGCAAAAATGGTCAAAAAAGAAATTGAATTTTCAAATTCTAGAAACTACCTGTGAGTACAGTAAAGCTTATAGTTTGAAAATAGACTGTAACTAGAAGCTACAAATTAGTCATGGAGGACTTAATGTGAGCGAGTTTTTCTACTCCAACCTAATATAGAGTGGCAGACAAAAGCAAGTCTAGCAGGTTTTGGGTATAAAGGAGACAGGAGTTAGGAAATGGAAAACATGTGAAGCAATACGTAGCCTATCTTTATTCTGGGTCAGAACCCTTAGAGTTAATGCTATTTAAAATAGCCATTAATTCTGAGCTAAGAGCAGAACAGAACAACTCACATCTAACTTGTTTGACTACCAACTGGGAAAATTCCCATTTCCTTTGTAGACACACCACATCTTATAAGATGTTATTTAAGTGGTAGTATAAAATACAACTGAAAGAAAATTTAACAGGAAGAATCAAAGGTGTCATTCAAGTTTTTATCAGCATGCATATGTACGGATGGTTTCTAGAAGCCTCTGTGAATTTCAGTGGAAGAAAGGAAGGTAACTGAGCCAGTGGTCAAAAGACCTCTTAGGATACTGCTTTAGAGCTCCTCGAAGTGTTCTTGTAGTAGACAGTGATGTGCGGCATGCCTAGCCATGGGCAGAATGGAAGGAGTTGCCAAGTCCTAGACTATCTGCTGCATTAGCCAAAACAGAGGATGGGGGATATGTAGGACCTTAATGATGTTATGATAACAGGCTTTTGACTCCTAGAGCCAAAAACTCAACATCAGATACCATCGGTATTCCCAATGACCAGGTGAACTACAGGACAACTCCATGAAGTTTACCAAGTATACTCAAAACACTCTGGTGGATTGAGCATGCCTCAGTGGATGGCGTTCCATATATGGTCACAAGAATATACACGCACCCACATACCAATGCCAGCATCTTACCTAGAAGAAAGTAAATGATGGTTGAGTGCTGCAAATGCACTAGGCCTTTTTATTGCCCTCCATTATCATATGGTCAACTGTGAACTAGATATCTTTACTTATATAATCTGAAGGCATCTCAAACTTAGCACATTCAAGTATAAAATCTTGATCCTCTTCCCTGTTCTGCATCATTTTCTGATTTTTATGTTTTCATTACAGGAAATGTAACAACTAATGGACTCATCCATTCAGGTACCTTGGAAACAATCTCAAAAATTTGTTCCTTTTATTAGAAACTGATCAATAAGTCTATTTCAGTCTTTCTACTGTCATCTCTCTGAGTCCAATGCAAGTCTACATCAGCTCTTATGTGGGTTATCTGCCTCCCCGTTAACTCAGGGGGTCTTCTGTTTCATTGTTCAGCATGATAACAAGGATGTGCAAGTTTTAAAATGTGTGCTCTTAATGAAGGAAAGATATTGGAAGAGTAGGCGGATCAAAGAAACTGATTAACCAGTATTGGCAGAGACACTGCTGCTGAGAAACAATTTCATACAGCAACACACTGCAACAGCCCTGCAAAGCTCATGTCACCAGGTTGCAGCAATGGTGAGCTGGTAAGTATTCATCATCTGGATCTCTGGGAAAAATAAACAAGCAGAAGTACTTGTACAACTTGCTGATTTCTGCGGCACAGAGACGCTGCAGTCTGTTTCAAGTTACTAATGTAATATCACTGAACGCAAAATTGTGAAGAAATGCAAACAATTTGTTCATATAAATAAACCCCCCACATGACAACTATGGCTCATGGAATTTGTGGCTCATGCACTCTTAACTGAGAAGATTCTTAGGTATTTGTTCCCCCAACATGAGGGAGCAAATCATAAAAGAGGGTCCTGTGAAGAGTGACTCCAATCTGACTGGAAGAAATGAAAAGTCTCAAGAAAAAGCTGTGCATCCCTGTAAAGAGGAAGTTGGGAATAAATCAGGAAGCCAGTTGTTTCTTTGAGGGAAAATCATGAAGGAAAAAAAAAAAAAACGCAAGTAGAACTACCAGGTTCTACATTTGTTCAATTACTATTTAAGAGACTACACAATTGGGGATGACACTAAACTTATAAAACAGAATCAGCGATAAAGCCCAAAACTTAAGAGAATGACTAAATAAGATACTTAACTCAATGTCATATGAATAAGTATGCACAGAAATAAACAGAGTCAGTAAACAATTGCTATTTAGCAGTGAAGGTTTTTTTCTGCCATGTGTAGTAATTTGGAGGAAAACACTGAACACAAAATAGTGGTGGTAGAGTCATCCTGTGTAGTTTAAGTATAATAGATAGTATCTGAAGTGATGTATATTATTTAGAAAAGTAAGTAAATACCATGAGAAACAACCAAAGTAATTGGAAGTAGTTAAGTCTAAAGGGTAGAAGATAAGAGAGGGAATGAATGCTCTTCTTCTTTTAGTGGATGTAAACAGTGTCACGCTAGGGGTAAGAGTGTAGAATTTGGTTTCAGACTGCTGACCTCTATCACTCTGAGGCCTAACAGCTGTGTAACGTGGGTGAATAACTTACCCACTCTCGGCCTCGGTTTCTTCACCTGTATAATGGGAAAGCCGTTATCCTCACAAGGTCATATTGATGTTTTTCTCCCTCGTCCACATGCGATTACTCACCAAGAACTTGTCTAGTCTTTACTACAATTTTCTTAAGTAGCTTCATGATATCGCACTGCCTTGTCATGCCATAGACTTTTTTATTCAGTCTTATAATGAATTTTATTTCATCTTTCATACCATAAACAGTCCTGTAATGGACATATCCTTATATATAGATTGTAAATATTTTAATCATTTCTTTTGTACACTACACATTGGTAACCTATTGGGGCACAAGAGTGAATATATAATGCATAATTTTTATCTTCTCAGTAATTAAAAAATGCTCTTGTATTCAATCAGTACAATAATTGCCTATTACATGAAGATAACTCAACTTTCATAGTATCAGGTAGTGTGCTAGGGACATTAATTTGTGTTATTTAGGTTCTATCAGTAACCTTATTTCACAAATAGTCCATCAGCAAATGTGTTCTAATAGCAAATACTTCTAATCATAAATTATCATGAATGTTATAAAATAAAAAGGAAATGAAATGAAAGGCTTGACTCTGGAGCCTTTCTACTTAATCTGCTTTATCTACCAGGAGTTTAATGAGGTACTAAGTGTGTTGGCTGATACTCACATTCATGGTTGTAGCAAAACACTCCCAGAAACTTTGAACTGTGTGCTATGAATAGATCAATTTCTGGGTCTTGTCTTTATACCTCCATTTCAGCTCTTTGGTCAGGGATCCAGGAAGACTGTGCTAGCAACTGTGTCACCCTCTCATGTGGTGACAAGCAGTGTCATGAGTAACAAATGAGCCCATTACCACTTTACAGTAGAGGAGACAGGTTAATCCTTTGTCAGACCACTGTGTGCAGTGTCCCCTACCTTGTTCTGATTATACAGGAAGTGATGGGCTTTCTCACCTGCATCCTTTCAACACCTGCTGACATGTATTTAGGACATGCTGGGCCTGGGAGTGTTCACATTTTGCTCATGAAGTTTCATGGAAAATAACAGTAACAAAGACAGGCAAGAGACTGAGAGTCAATGCTTTCTTGGTTCCGACATTACTCATTTTTTAAAAAGAAAATAAAACAGAGGAAGCAGCAAAATAGGTAGAAAGACATTGTTTTTTCTGATCAAACTGTTGACATAGATCCAGAAATAAAATAATTCCCAAAGCAGAATTGGGCACTGAACATAGAATACACCACTAAACATCTTGATTTTACTAGCAGATTTCCTAGAAAGCGTAATGACCTGCCCAAGACAGATTATGACATATTCTCTAAGAAAGTTATGCCCAGAAAACTGTTTGCCCTTTGTCATCATTAGCAATTCAGATTTCCACATTTTTCAATAGCTTTTTATTCATTCAACAAATGATTTTGAATATCTTCCACAAAATTACTACTTTAGGCACTAGAGATTCTGCTAAGGTTGAATTATGGCACTACTGGGATTATTAAAGAAAAAAACCACTTAGCCAGAAGATAAGCTCCTAGACAGATAATTAAAAAACAATTTATCAGCAGAATCAAAACATGCATCTCCCAAAGTCTGCCTGTGGGACTCAGGAAGAACTTTCTGGAAGGGATGACCCCTGAGAGGAAGAGCATGGGGGAGGGGATGTATCTTATAAATGCGGTAGAATAATTAAGAACTAGACATAGTTTTCCCAGTGCCTTAAACTTACTGCTTTTCAGCTCTAATAAGGAACATTTTCTTGTTACCCAGAATTGCACAGGATCTTACACTAACAAGGAATGTGCTCTGTCTGAACTCTATCACCAGGCCTGACTAGACACTTAAAGACACCCCTTTGTTTTGGCTTTACATTTCATTCAAAGTTTTCAATATAAAAGCACATATATGGGAAATAATTACTTCTTATTTCACACATTTTTGCAGACAAGCTTCTGCTCCACCTTTCAGTAAGGGCCAATAATGGAAGGAATCCTTCAAGATTCTCCTTCTCTCAGTTACTCTTCCCTTAGGATGAGATTTTTGTTTGCTTATGCATAATTTTATTTCAATATTATTCTAATTATAATCTCTTTTACCCTGTCAACTTTTGTCTTGTGCAAGTTAAAGTTGTATTATTAAGCACATATATAATAAGAGCTGCTTGCTGCATCTTCCTTTTGTGATTGCCTTTTATTTATTTTTTGGGGGGGTTGTCTTTTATTTTTGATATATATTCTTCTTTGTGCCTAATAATCAGTGTTTCTCAAATATTAATGTTACATTCAGAAAGTTGCGCTGGCTTTCTTTGGGTTAGTGTTTACAGAGCCAATTTTTTTTAATTTCAGGCAACTTATTTTTTATTTTTAAAGAATGCGAAATGGTAATATAAATAAAACAGCATTAGAAATGATACAAGATTTCACTAAACAAAGTAACAAGAATTCAACAATTGTTGCTGTGCTACATGGTGCTATCTTCAAATTAGTTGTTCAGATTACCAGATAAAAATGTGTAAGATTCGTTTAAAGAAAAAACCAAACCATAACAAAACAAAACAAAACAATAACAAAGAAATTATAAGAAATTCAACAGAGGAAGAAAAAATCAGCATAAAAGCATGAACAGTTCCTTTCAAATGGCCAAGAATATAATTATCCTGACTATTCTGTATATATACCTGAATATATCTTTTTTACTTCTTTCATTTGTACTTTATTTTTAGGATGGTAAGCTTCTAAGCAATGTGAAATGTTTTAAATTAAATCCTACAGCAAATGATCTTTCAAATTCATAGATAGATAGACAGATGGACAGACAGACAAACATACAGACAAAGGTAGATGGATGACAGATAGAAGCGATCCACGCATGGTTAGAAAAATGCTTTGTTTCATATATTAGCTCCCAGTTTTTAAAAAAGACTTAGATTAGGGACCATGATTTGTGCTTGAGTTGCTTCCCACATCAACAATTATGTTCATTGTGCATTAGTTTATTCCAAGGTGAAAGGCTTCAAGAACTGGTTTTAAAATTGTTACATCTATTACTAATTCTATGCACCTTTCAAGGTATACATCCAGTGTGGAGGGTAATACTAAATGTACAATCAGGGTAAAAGAGCTGTCTCTAGGTCTTAAGCACTCAGATTGGAAGACATAACTGGAGTAAGGAAAGAAGCAGAAAATCATAATATAATTTATAACACAGGTGAAGAGAAGAGTGATAAAATAATTTTAAAAATCAGTTCAAAAGCTCTTACAGTATTCATACATTTCACTTCAAAGAAAATTCAAGAGTTGCCCAATATTTTCTATTAATTGTGATTAAATTTAAAGCAAGACCATCATAGAAAGTTTGACTGTGAATATATATCAAAGATTTATTCTCTAAATTGGCTCCATTCAGTAATAAAGTTGGTGTTTTATTCCACATAACTTACTAAAATATGACTCAAGGCAGTAAATAAGCATGAAAACATGTAGGAAAAATGTCAAGCATAAACTATTTTAAACTACTAATAAAACACTCATCATTTATTGAACACTCACATTTCAGACCCAGTGAAAGAGATGTGTTTATGTGTGTCTGTATTGTTACATTCTCATTCATTAACTCTCTTGTCCAAATAGCAAAGTAACACTAAAAGATGTAAGAATCTCACTAAAGGCCAACAGCTTACTATAGAAGCCATAATCAAAGGGTATTATGAAACTTAATCTTCTTCCAGGAGCCTATTGAGGCCCAAGAACTGTACTCCAGAATCTCACTACTTAAAGGAATGGGAAACAGGCCACTCACCACTGCAGGAATAAGTTCATAAGCACAGTGCACATCCTGGATGAGAATATAACCAGGTCAAGGGCTGAAGTGAAGAAATCAAAAGTCTCGGGGTACAAAATGCAAGTATGCACCCATATCCTCAGGAGCTCACTGCATATAGCTATAACCCAAAAATGAGTGCCTCCTTCAAGTTTTCTCCCTATTCCTTAGATGAAACATCCTAGACTTGGCCTGGGGCACAAATTCCCAGCATGTACTCCCTCATGTGCTATGCAGACTCCAGACTCATATCATGTCCCACAATAATGTCACCAGTTCCTACCAGGACCCAGGATTGCTCTAGCAGCCACTTTTTAAATTATGCATGATTTTGCTTTTTAGATGATGTGGCCATACTCCAGAGCATCAGGGATCGGTGCTGTTACTCTCCTACTGGGGCTTGCCAGGGACACCACCTGGAGTCTTTGTTCACTACACATACCTCTAGCATAGGATCAGCTGAGCCATATGGCTCATGTAGAAAAGCAGCAGGCTATGCCTGGAAAAACTTTTTCTTGCTCCAAGTTTCATTTGAAAGAAGTAGGTTTCCATGTCACAGGATAAATGGTTCAAAAACAGTATTCCTGAATATAGAATATGCCCCTTCCAAATTCCAGACACTCCTGCTCTCCACCTCAGACTGCCGTGAGCTCAGGAGATGATCTCTACAATCTTCCGTGGAGAGCCTCTGGATTTTATTTTATTTATTTTAAAGAGAATAAAAAATAATGAAAGAACATTAGAAACAATAGAGAATTTCAAAAGACAAGGTGATCATAATTCAACAATGGTTGCTACATTGCATATTGCTGTGTTCAAAGTAGTTGTTCAGGATACCAGATATGAAGACTGAAAAAGTTCTTCAAAAAATTAAGCATTAACTGTTCCTTTGAATAAATAATAGAAATTAGTAGTACAATTATCTCAGCTTTCCTTCCTTTTTTCTTTTCTTTTTTCCCTTGTCCCATTTGTTCATTCTTATTAGGCAGGTTTTTTTTTTTTTTTTCCTTTTTAGAGGATCTGTTGTAATTCTTAGATTTTATTTACTCTCATTTTCTTACACTATGGAGACAATACAATGTTTATCCATTCCTCAGTTCATGGGCATTTGAGTTGTTTCCAAAACTTAGCTGTGACATATTGAGCTTCTAATAACATGAGTGCACATGTATCACTGTGATATGATGTTTTCAGTTCATCTGGAAAATTGTCCAGAAGGAGAATACCAGGGTAAATGGAAACTCTAGTCTTAGCTTTTTCAAGAGTCTCCAGACTCATTGCTGTAGTGGATACATGAGTCTACGTTCCCACTAATGGTGGAGAAGGGCTTCTTCACCCCCATAGTCCCTCTAACATTTGTTATTAGTTGATTTCATGATGATAGCCACTCTGTCTAGGGTGAAGTGAAATGTCAGTGTTGTTTAATTGGCATTTCTTCATGACCACTGATGTTGAACATTTTTTCACTTATTTATTTGCCATTTGTAGGCCTGTTATGGAGCATAATAGCATAATAATAGGTGTTGGCCTGTCAGGTTCCTGAGATCACAAGATTATCTTTTGACCACAATGTTCTCAATTTCTAGAATGCTTCAGAGTCCACTGTTCAGTCCATGATTCTGCCTCTAGAAAACAAGCAGGTTGTCTCCACCTAGCCCCTTAGGTGGCTAAGATTACTCCTTTGGACATGGTACTGCAAAGGTGATGCAAATCAGTACTTATTGTGGGTTTTCAGTCAGATCTGAGGTCAGAGGGCATGGAATGTGTTCCTCCTTGGTACTTTATCCAGTGGAGTTGGTATGGTATCAGGACCACAACCAAGTGGGGCCATAGCTGAGTCCACAAGGAAATGGGGCTGCTTCAGGTTCATATCCAGAAATACAATCAGTAAACATGCCACAGAGGAGCAGGCCTGTCTTCTTAACATGGTTCTACTGAGTTTTGGGCTTCCCAACCTTTTGCTGCCTAAGTCTCAAGGCTCCCACTGAAGCACTTTTTCAGTGGATAGTTGTCCGTATTTCTCTACGAAGGATGAAAGCTCACAGTATAAGTACCACCTATAATTCCATCTTACTGATGTCTTAATAAATAAATTTCCAGCTAGCTAACCACTTAATTCATAATTCTTTCTATGAATCTGCCAATATTATCAATTCTTATTTGCTGAGAAATTTGCATATGTTAGTTTGGTCCATGCAAAAATTGAAGTCCAGCCCTTTCTCCTGCTTTGGGTATGTGGGAAATAATCATTCCCCCAAATAACTGGGCATGGAAGATACTTCCAACTACAGCAAAACTCCTGTGCACTGGGCCCAGTGTGGGTGGCAGCCTTGTCAGCTTCTCAGGCAGTCTTTAGAAAGGGGCTACAGGGTCCTTTAAATCAGTGAGGATATCTATAAGAATACAACCTTGAAACCTGTTATAAAGTTGAAGACTTGGAGCAGAATCTCTTGTCATTTTACTTAGAGTGAAAGGACTAACAACACAACAAAAGCTTTCCAGAATTCCTCTTTATAAAGATCCACTCCATCTTCCCCTTTTCAGGCCTGTTGTGTTACTTATAATGTGGGCTTAAGGGTTTCACCCCACAATTCTTGGTGAAACCTTTAAACAGTTTATCTACATCTCACACTTCCCTTTGAATGTGGCATCCACAGTCATCTCAGAACTTCTGTTACACATTTACTACAACATTTTGATGAATCCTGTTTTTAGCTCCTACTTTCATTTCCTCAGCTCTTCAAACTAAAGATTTAAGTGATGTCCATTCTCAGTTCTCCATAGCACTTTTCCATTCAATCATTTCACCTTTTCAATTCTAATCATAAATACATCTAATAGCCAGTTATGTTGAAAAAATACCATATATGCCCACATTTAGAGGAAATGTGACTGAAGATCCATTCCTAATTCCATTATTTATTATCTGTATGATCTTGAGAAGCTTACTTAGCCTCTCCTAATGTCACCTACAGAATACCTACTAAAGGGCTGGGGAGATACCTCGGTGATCTAAGTTCCTGCCTCTCAGGCACAAGGACCAGAGTTCAATCCCCAGTACTGCATGCTGTGTCAGCCTCAGAATGCTGGGAATGCCATGCAGCCCTGTAACCCAGGCATAGTGGTGTATGCCTGTAGTCCCAGTGCTGGGGAGACTGAAACAGGAGGACCACTATGAGTCTGAACTATGTATAGAAACCCTGTACCAAATTAAAAAAAAAATAACTAAACAAGTAGAATAACTGCTAAGGAGAATTACTGGTAAGATCAAACAACATTATTTATGAAATTCTTAGTACAAAGTAGAGTCTCAAAATTACATTTCACCTCTACTTACAATTTTCTTGCAGGCTAAAAGTTCTACCTTATAGAGTCCATCAAATCTTAGCCGTCTTCTTTCAATCCCACAAATGACAAGTGAAAGTCAATATTACAATTACAAGAAAATCATAGTTTCCTGGAATTTCAAAATATATGCAGGAAGTATTGAAACCAGAGTAAATAAAGGGATTGAGATCACCAAAACAGGAACAGCTGCATAATTTAGAGCCTAGTACAAACTTTAGTACAGAACCCTTTGTTTAAATATTTCTGTTAATTACAAGACCTCAACTATAGAGTTCTAAGCCACACACAGGCCCATTCCAGCACCAGGTCATGTAAAGTTCATGCTGCACAGAGTTCTCCAGTCTGTGTGTGGCTGCTGGTTTCTTCACCTATTCTCAGCTGTATGAGCAGTTACTCAGACAAATAAAATAAACTTGTTGGAGCCTCAACTTAATTGAAGCTGATGGAGCCAAAATCCTAACAAATGAGATAATGACCCTCTCCTACCCTCTTCTGTAGATGCAGAGAGTTTTACATGGGTATCTGCTAGACCCTCTTCAGCTGACAGACAGTATTGAGAGACAAATTATTTGCAGGATTTGATCCTGCTTAAATGCCTTTTAATTCCAGGCAGCTTTTATCTGGTGCAGTGTGAGATGTCTGTTGTTTAAAAAAAAAAAAAAGTAAAAGGAAGGATGCAAATCAAAAAACAATGAAGGGAGAATGGGGGTAAGGAGAGACATAGATGACAGAGGTATAAAGGGGAAATAGGCAGCGATAGGTTCCACAAAACCCCAAGATGGTTCACTAAAAGAGTGATGCTCTCACCATATTAGAGGAGCTCTTTGTCTTTGTCATTTAGGTGTTAAACATTAGAGTCTTTCTTGTTTCCACTATGCCTGACACTCACAGACCACATGCAATCAACTAGTGATAACTTACAGCTTTTTCTTCCAAATGAATGCAAGATATGAGACAAGCACACTCTCAAATTTTATGTACTTATTAGAAGTACATACTGCAATTATTAGAAGTATGTCCTATGCTATATTGGATCCCACAGTCTCATAGTATAAAAACAAAGTCACTAGATTTTGTATTTCCAGCTTGAGTGGGATCTTTAAATTCCTTTAATTTGAGATTGGACTTTTAGAAGTCCTAAACCATATAACCTCATTATTACATAGTTTGAATAGTTGTGTGGCATCTATAGAAACTCCTGAGTCCTCAAACATCCTCATAAGACAAGAAGTAGTTTGAAAATCTCCACCTGCAATATAACCTTCCTAAGTTTTGTCCTTTGTTTTTTTTTTTTTTTTTTTGTAGTTCACACAGGCATTTATCATTTACTTCTTCCTATTCAATTGCATATCGATCCATTCTTGCTTCTTTTTTTTGTTTTAATTTATTTTTATTTATTTTTTTTCTTTTCAAAGTTTTATTGATAAACATATAGCAATAAGACAGTTTCAAATCAAATCGAAAGTACAGTTTCAACAAATAATACACTGCATATATTCTTCTTAGTGGTTAATTGCTGTACAAGATGCAGACTTGTGATCCTACTTACAAACACCATTAGAAAAAATCATTCTATTCATTAAGAGAATGCAACTATATATCTATCCCAACCACTTTGAATACACAGATACAAAATGGACATTCATAGTTATACCCCAATTTTTTTTTAAGTTCCGTTGTTGAATATTATAGGTGTGTAAACTCAGCAAAATATTCTAAAAGAGTACAGAAGCCCATAATAGCATTGAGTCTTCTGTTTAATTGGCAATTAAAGAAATCACCCAACAACAAATGTTGGAGAGGCTGTGGGGAAAAAGGAACCCTTCTCCACTGCTGGTGGGAGTGTAGACTGGTGCAACCATTATGGAAATCAGTATGGAGACTCCTTAGAAAAGTTGGTCTGGAAATCCCCTTTAAACCAGTTTTGTCCTTTGTGAAACAGAGATAATATATGGGATAATTATGACAATTTAATGAGATAACCTAAGAAAGTTGCTTAAAATGCATCTGCCATGTGATAAACGCTAAATAAATTTTAGCTATGCTAGTACTTAGCAACATGAACTGTGGTGCTCAGAGTAGCAGCCTTGGCACTCCTGGGACCTTGTTCAAGTTATAGGACTTGTCAGAGTTTACATTTAAAGTGTCCCCAGAAGTGGCATGTGTCTAGTGATGTGGCTTTTGGAAGGTGACAGAAACATGGAGGTGCTGCACACAGTGGATGAAAGGCTAAATGTGCTCTTAGAAGGTGGGTCACCCCAGGCATGAACTTTAAAAGTGTACTCTTGTTCCTGGCTCCTCTTTTTTTCTCTTTTCATCTCTGTCTCTACTGTCTCTGTCTCTGTCTTCTCTCTCTGCTTACTGGATGCCACCATTATGCCTATTCTCCATGCCATTTCTGTCATGGAACCAAATAACCATGGACCAAGCTTTCTGAAACAATAAGCCATATGAATGTTTGCCTTGGTCAGGGAGATAGCTCAGCAGTCTAAACACTTGCCTGGCAATTGTAAGGACCCGGGTTCTATCCCCAGCACACATGCCCTGCCAGCCCCACACCAAGCCAGCCACCAAAATCAGGCATAGTGTTGCAACCCTGTAATCCTGGGGGTGGGGAGGCTGAGACAAGAGGATCACTATGAGTCTAAGCTGTACAGTGAGACCCTGTACCAAAAAATGTCTTCCTTAAGTTTCAGGTATGCAGTATTTTGTCCCAGCAATAGAAAAGTGACAAATGTGGATTTGCAAACTCCAGCCAAGAATTATGGCCTCAGAGTCTGCATTTTAACTAATTCCATGAGCAGTTTTTATGTACACTGAAGTTTGAAAATAGTTTTAATATTTATAATAATATAATAGAATTATTGCTTTATAATTAGAGAAGACTTTTAAAGCCTTTGAATACACATTACAGTAATGTTTGACTGCTGAGGTGTATGTATGCCGTCATCCCCTTTCAAAATCACCAATTTGTTTGGGATTCCACCTTCCACCTGCATGAGGAAAGATAGTCACCTCTCTTGCTCCAGAACTGAGTCATATTTGCACAAAGTAAAACATAACAATCTCGTTTTCTCCCCTAGTGATTAGTTATTGTGAAATTCTGTGACTCAGTTCTGAATGAAGGAACCTACAGTGATGCCTGTCAATAAGACTCAATTTTCCTCATTTGTAACAGGAGATAATTTGGAATAAAACAAAACATTACTGAATATGGTTATCTTTGTAACACTTCAGCATGTTATAAACCCTTATAAGCACTATGAAAAGAAATATAACATGCTAATTTTTAAGGAGAAATACAAACAATAGATCCCTCCTTGCATAGTTAAATTGCTAAACTAAACGTGCAAGGGGCCTGCCCCATATCCTCTCAATCTTCATGCTACACTGTGTTAAGTGGTAACATGCACTGCTACTCCCCAGTTCAAGAATAAGTTTTCAGATGTTCTGGGGCAGCTGAAAGTAGTCAGGTGAGTCAGAACAGGGCAATCTTCACCCAAGTTCGTAGTCACCTGTCTTCTCCAAGCAAAGCCTCACTCCAATGACCAAAAGAGCTGACATTATGCACCTGCCTGGCCCTATTGCCTCATGCCTAAATTGATTCCTCATTATCAAATTTCCCTTGCTAAATTTAATTGATTGTCTTTATTGGCTTATTTTATTGTCTTATCTGTTTGCTCAAAATTATGTGAAAAAATACTATAATTTGGCTTTCTTAAATGTCACAAATGTTTGGCTTTCATTAATATCACAGAGCATAAAACTTCCTTTAATTTTCTACTATAAAGATTCACTATAGCATAATAGTAGCAACAGTGTATCTCAGTAACTGTGCCTGAGAGTTACGCGAAGCAATTTTTGTGTTTATCCACTTGGTAGAATGCAAAGTAGGGCATGCACACATGTGCAAATGTGTCAACCTAGAATTTACGCCTACATGATGCTCCAGCTAACAAGTTTCACATATGCTTAACTGAGCATCACAGAGGGTAAAATATACCCATACCACTCTAGGATTTGTTTTTCAAAAAAAGGTTTTATTTTTCTGGTAGAAGTAGTCTAATGGTACAGTGTGACACAAGAAATCAGATTTGTGACTTTGGGAAGAGATCAAATGTGAATCATCAGATTACTCAGGGATGAATGATGATAATGATCTATTGGGTAAAATACGTTTCATAACTGAAGAATGAAGTAGATGACGATCATGATGATCATGGTCATGACTGTCACTTTGATATTGGCCATGTACATCAAAAATTCTCATGACAGTGAGAATCAACTGATTCAGACATAGGGAATGCAGACCTCTTTGATCCAGATGATGAGGAAAACAGCAATATGGGTACATATTTGACTAGTCACAATGTTCCAAAATATGTGCGCAACCAAAGGAATGGTTCAATGCTAGAACTAGGTCTGAAAATAAAGTGTGAAGTAGATAAGAAAATGTAATGATGGTCTTGGCCAAGGTGAAAGGTATTGGAGAGAATTCCAGCACAGACATTAAGTACTGGAAAGTGTAACAGAAAAAAAAATGCTACCAGATACTGTAAAAATGCACAAAGGCTGAAGTACAATTAAAATGTTCCACATGGGGCTGGAGAGATGGCTCACTGGTCTAAAGCACCTACTTAGAACAAGCTTAGCAAAAGCATCAGGGACCGCGGTTCAATCCCCCAGCACCACATGCCAACCAGCCCTGCCCCTGGTGGGCTGAGCTGGCCTCTCTCTCTCTGTCTCTCTCTCTCTCTGTCTCTCTCTCTCTCTGTCTCTCTCTCTCTCTCTCTCTCTCTCTCAAATAAATAAATAAATAAAATTTTAAAAAAATGTTCCACATGTTCCAATAATATTTAAAAATATATTTATTACAACACCTCGCTAGCTGAAACAAAAGCTTTCATACGACTGCTGTACTTAGCAGGTATTTTTCTTTGTAATTGCAGAAATGTGAATTGCAAACAAAAGGGATGGGTCACAAGTATAACATAAATTTTATGCCCTTAACAATGGAATACTCATTATATTTTCAATTTATAAATATATACTGGAACTCAGACACCAGGTCTTCTTGCATACAACAATAAACTGAATGATGTTATGAACATAATTGCTGCTCCTGTTTTCCAAGCTAGTCAACATGTCACATTCAACAATTGGTTTACCAGTTTTCAATTGATGTTTCAATTGCTAACAGAATGCAAGCTGACTAGCACAGGAACTGTACACAGGAATAAAGCAGAAATTCCAACTAACATGTTGCAATTTCAAAACAGAAAATTTTATAACATCGTCTTTGGATTTCAGAAACATTAAGATTGGCCTTATATGTGGCAAAAAAAAAAAAAAAGCAAACTGATACTCCTAAGGTCAAAATTGCACCATCATGGTAATATTGATTCAGAAACCTCAACAAAATGGGAGGCTGAGATGGAAACTTTCTACAACAAAACCAAAGGTAGAATAGAAGTTGCTGATGAGATACACAGCATCTATGATGTCACCTGAAACTCAAGGCACTGGTCAGTAACTATGTTTTACTCAGTACTAAACATGTGAGACATAAACTGTTTGATAGTTTACAAAGACAAAAACAAGAGAAAACAAATAGAGAACTTTTCCTAGAGGATTGGGACTGCAGCTCATAAGAGATAATGTACAGGACAGGAAAATTGAAATGTCTCTGTCTTGGAAACCACACAAAATAATCATAGACAACACTGCTGAGCTGGCAGGTGAACAGGCAGGCACAGCATCCCTAAGACCTGCTATGACAACAAGAAAACCAAGAGTGCGTCAACAGTGCCCTACAAGAAAGGATATAAAACAAAACACAAGTGCTATAAATCATACTGGTATATGGAGCTTGAGATTATCTTTTCCTTTTTTCTCTTTTGTAGTTTCATTTTTTAAAGTAAATACAAAAGAGTAAAAAGCAATAACACTTGAGAAACAATACAGAATTTCACTAAACAAACAACAGTGACTTGACAATAGTTGTTTTATTGCAAAATGTTGTCTTCAAATTAGTTTGACAGATATAAGCATGGAAATTGGTAAATAAAAGTTATAAGAAATTCAAAGAGAAAATATATTAAATTAAAACAGCATAAATCATCAGTACAATTATCCAAGATATAGATAGATAGATAGATAGATAGATAGATAGATAGATAGATAGAGATACAGATATATAGATATATAGATATGTATATCCCTTCTTTTCTTTCCTTCTTTCCTCCTCCCAGTTTTTCCTTCCTTTAAACAGACAATTTCCCTTTCACAGTATATATTGTAACTTTCAGATTTTATTCACTCTTTCAGGTTCCTACACCAGCTAAAATTATGTTTGCAAATGTGGGTCTGATTTATTTTACTTACCAGCATGGCTTCTAATTACATCCATTTACCTGCAAAAGTCTCTACTTTATCTTTTTTCATAGTTGAGTCATACTCCGTTGTGTAAGAATACATCATTTTAATGCATTCCTCAGTTGATGGGCATTTGGGTTGTTTCCAAGATTTATCTGTGACAAATAGCACTGGTAAGCATAGGCACACATAAATCACTATGGTATGATGTTTTCAGTTCATTTGGAAAAATGCACAAGAAGGGAAGAACTGGATTGAACTGAACTTCCAATCCTAAGTTTTTGTTGAATCTCCACACTGATTTCCACAGTGGTTGTACCAGTCCGCACTGCCACCAACAGTGGAGAAGTTTTTTGGTTTTTGTTTTTTGCCCCTGCACAACCCCACTAGCTTTATTAATGGGTAGGCTTCTTGATGATAGCCATTCTCTCTGTGGTAAGATGGAATCTCAGTGTTGTTGTAATTTGCACTCTTGAGTAAGCAATGATGTTGACTATTGCTTCATCTATCTATTTGCCATTTGTATTTCTGCACTTGTGAAGTATATATTCATCTCAGATGCCCATTTTTGGATTGGGATTTTTAATTGGGGGCCTGCTTTTCAAAAATTCTTTATACATTCTCCAAAGAAGTCTTGTATGAGGGAGAGTCAGCTATAATTTTTTTTCCTAATTTGTGGGTTAAAATTTTACTCTATTGGTGATTTCTTTTAACATGCAGAAACTTTTCAAAAAAGTAAGAATACAACTGTTGATTCTTTGAAGTATTTCCCATACAGTTTGGTTTCATGAATTCTCTACTATCTCCACATCTTTAAGATTTCTACCTACTTTCTCCTCCAGAAGATTTAGTGTTTAGTTTTAATATTTAAATACTTGATCCATTTTAACTGTAGTTTTTCACATGGTAATAGACATGGATCTAATTTTATCCTTCAGCATGTGGAAAGCCAGTTTTTCCAACTCCATTTATTAAATAGGCTATCTTTCTTCCACTGAAAATGTTTAGCCTTTTTTTCAAAGAGAAGGGGGCTGAGTGTGCTTGTAGTTGTATGTGAATCTCCTAATCTGTTCCATCCTCAGATCCATATTTCCTGCAAGTACCATGCTGATTTTATCGCATTAACTTTTTAGTATAATTTCAAGTCAGGGATTATGATATACTCTGCCATTCCTTTGCTGCCCAGGATTGCTTATTCTAGGTCTCCTTTGGTTCCAGGTGAATTTTAGAAATATATTCTGTAGAGCTGTGAGGTATGCTAATGATATTCTAATAATATGCTGATGACTTTAATCAGGATTACCTTGAATCTGCATAAGAATTTTGGGAATATGACCATTTTCAAAATGTTTGTTCTTCCTATACAGGAGAAAGGACAGTATCATCATATCATCCTAAGATAATAATAATTTCTCTTCTTCCTTTCTAATCATTATGCTTTTTATTTCTTTCTGTTGCCTCATTGCTCTGGCCAAGGTGTCCAAAAACCTTATTCAAAAGAAGTAGCACAAGTGGACATCTTTGTCTTGTTCTTGCTTTGAAAGTGAAAGCCTTTAGGTATTATTCCATTTTGTATGATGTTGACTGTTGATTTGTAATATATGGTAATGAATTAAGTTGAAGTAAGGATGATGTATGCTAACTTTTTGCAGAGATTTTATCATGAAGGAGTGTTGGACATTGTAAAGGGCTTTTTCTGCTTCTATTGAGATGATCATATGTTTTTTTTTTTTTGTCTTTGGTTATGTTGATGTGGTTTATTACCCTCATGGATTTACATATATTAACCCATTCCTGCATTCCTGGGATAAATCTCCCACTTGGTCTTGAAATACAATCTTTTCCATGATTTGGTGCACTCTGTTCGTTAGTGTTTTATTGAGTACTTTTGCATGTATGTTCATTAGGGAGATTGGCCTATAGTTCTCTTTTTTCGTGGGATCTTTCTCTGGTTTTTGTATCAGAGTTAATACTTGCCTTCCTGAATGAGTTTGAGAGAATTGCTTCCATTTGAGTTGCATTGAAGAGTTTGAGAAGAGTTGGCACCAAATCTTCACTAAATTTTTCATAGAATTAAGCCATGAATCCATCAGAACCTGAGCTTTACTGATTCATAGATCTTTCATTACATTTCAATTTTTTTCATTGATATTGGGATATTCAGAATTTTTATATATTTATAATTCAGCTTCGGTAATTCATAAGTTTCTGTGAAATTTCCATTTCTTTTGTGTTTTCCATACTACGAGAGAAAAGGTTTTGGAAAAGGTATTGATGATCTTCTAAGATGCTATAATGTTTGTGGTGATTTCACCCTTTTCATTCCTTTTTACATGAGTTTAATTTTTTTTTTCATAGGGTTGGCTAGAGGGTTTATCAATTTTATTTATTCTTCAGAAAACCAACTCTTTGATTCATTAATCCTTTGTGCAGTTTTCTTCATCCCTATTCCATTTATTTCTTCTCAGATCTTTATAATTTTCTGCCTTCTTTGGGCTTGAGGCTTGATTTGCTCTTCTTTTTCAAGGTGCTTGAGGAGCAGCCTAAGGGTGTTTAGTAGGACTCATTCTGTATTCATGATTTAAGAATTTACCCCTATAAATTTCCCTCTTAAGACTACTATCACTGCATTCCCAGGGTTCTAGTAAGTTGTATTTGCATTCCGATTCTATTGAAATTATTTTTTAATTTCTTTATTTTTTTCTGTGACTCATTGATTGTTGAGGAGAGTATTACTTATTTATTTTTATTAGTTGTATGGAGAAACAAATAAAATGAGACCATTTCAAAACAGGTTAAGAGGACAGTTAAAATAATTAATACATTGCATATTGCAGTCTTTGAGTTATTCATAGTACAAGATGCATCTTGTACCAGGAGGGTATTATTTAATTTCCATGTGTTTATACAGTTTTTACCATTTGTTTTGTCAATAATTTCCACTTTTATTGCACTATGTTATATGTATATATATATATATATATATATATATATATATATATTAAATTCACTTCCTTTGCATTTACTTAAGCATGCTGTATATGCTGGTAGCATGTACTGTTTCGGAGAAAGTCCCATGTTCAAGTGAGAATAATGTGCATTTGTTGGGTGGAACACTCTGTAAAAGTCTACCAAATCCATTTCTTCACAAGTTTAGTGTAGTTCTGTTTGCCTCATTAATCTCTTTGTGACAATGAGGTGGTAAAGTCTCCCATTATAATAGTGTTAATGTTCATTTTTCATGTCTATTAAAAGTTGTCGTATAGAGTTGGGTGGTCCTACATTGGGTACATACATATTTGTGATTGTTAACTCTTCCTCTTGCAGTTGTCCCCTAACAAGTATGTAGTGACCTTCTTTATCTCTTTTTATCACGCTTGGGGTGAAATACAATTTGTCAGCAACTAGGATAACTACCCTTACTTTTTCAAGTTCCTGCCACGTGGAGTACTGTTTTCCATCTTTTGACTTTCAGTCTGTGAGTTCTTCAGTCTGGAGTACTGTTTTCCATCTTTTGACTTTCAGTCTTTATTTCTTTTTGAAATAAACATGTTTCTTGTGTACAGTCCATTGTTGGGTTTTCTTTCTTGATTCTCTCTGCAAGTCTGTCTTTATTTATTTATTTTTTTTTTGCTTGTCTCTTTTTTTTTCTTTTCAAAGTTTTATTGATAAACATATAGCAATGAGACAGTTTCAAATCAAATAAAAGTACAGTTTCAACAAATAATACACTGCATACATTCTTCTCAGTGGTTAATTGCTATGCAAGATGCAGACTTGTGATCCTACTTACAAACACCATTAGAAAAAATCATTCTATTCATTAAGAGAATGCAACTATATATCTATCCCAACCACTT
>NW_004524594.1:5315263-5330216 GCF_000260255.1 Octodon degus | reverse complement strand
ATTTATGGCTGGTTCATCCTGCCCTGGGGAAGTCTCATGCATCATATGGTGCTGAGGATTGAACCATAGTCCCTGAGCTTACCTAAGCTTGCCTCAGCAGGCATTTTGGACCACTAACCTATCTTACTGGCCCAAATCTACTTCTTTTGATTGATGAATTGAGACTATTTACATTAATAGTTATAATTGGTATATATTGGTTTATCTTTTCATGTTATTTTGCTACTATATGTTCCCTATTTTTCCGCTCTATTTGCTTGTTCTACATAGTGATTTCATTCTGCTTTTGTCTTTGAAGTTGTGGTCATTTTTGTCTCTTTCTAGAATATCTGTCAGTACTCTTTGTAGGGTTAGTTTAATGGTCAAGAATTTCTTCATTTATTTTTTGTCGTGGAAGTATTTTATCTTTCCATTAAATTTGATAAATAGTTTTGAAAGGTATATCAATCTGGGTTGGAAGTTGTTTTCTTTCAGAACCTGAAATACTTCAATCCAAGCTCTTTATATGATGGTTTGTGTTGAGAAATCTGCTGTTACTCTGATAGGCTTTCCATTAAAGGTGATCCATTTATTTTCTCTAACAACTTTCAACATTTTGTTCTTTTATTACTTTCTGAGATCATACTACTATGTAGATTTGTAACAACAAATCTGGGTGTAGTTTTGATTAAGGTTCAGTGGAGTCTATGTATGTAGTGGATTTCTAATTGGTGGTCAACTTGTTACACCCAGCTGAATTGAACTACCATGGTGCTGGATGTGGGAAACCCACCTGAGCACTGTTGCCAGCAGCATAAAAGGCAGAACTGAGAAGCTGTTGAAATGTTTTTAGGAATGCTGTTTTGAGAAGCTGTTGCAGTTGTTGGAAGCCATTGGTTCTCCTGGAGTGTTCTGCTGAGTGACCTTGTTGTGCTGGCTGTTCTTGTTGGAGGGCAAGTTCCGAACTTTCATTGTCACTGAGAATGGCTGTAGTTCATCTTGGAGGACATCTGGTCCACATCTTGAGCATCATGTCCTGGCTCTGGAGGAAAAGATGGTACCCTGCTCGGCATCATGTAGAAACTTGTCACATTGGCTTTCCTGATGGGAATTCAGCTTTCCTCATTGCTGGGTGAGCTCGGGAACTCATTGTTGCTGAGAATGGCTATGATATTCTTGGGGAAGCTCTGGTGCTTAACTTGCGTATTGCTTTCTGGCTCCAGTGCAGACCCCTCAGCCTGCTGGCACAAATCCTTCTTCCAACTGGCATAGAATTTCTAGCTTCTACCACTGACTTTTAGGCCTTTCTAGCACAAATCCACAAAGTTGGCCTGTATGAGACTTTCCTGTGTGCTCTAAGCCTCTGGTTGGGCTTGTGGGTGGCACTATTGTGAGCTCTAGATTGTCACCTGGACTCATGTAGGATATTAGGATCCAGGTCCTCAGTTGCATTCTCTGCTCTTTAGATGTGTGGACAGATTGCCTGCATACCTTGTGTATGATTCTTTCAGTAATTTATTATAAAATAATTTTATAAAATGTTTCTTATATTGCAAATGCCCTTGTAAAACCCAAAACCATGACAAAGTGCCTCACTAATTTATATGTCAGATGGTTTTCCCATACTTAGAAATTTTTCTGCTACTATTTTTGCAAACAATCTATTTTTGTCATCTGTATTGACTCCTGTCACATTGATACATATGAATCTTATATTGTTTTTCTTTTCATCATCTTGCAGTTGTTGCATTGTCATTTCTTGGTCCCTTGTTAGTTTTATGAGATCTTTCCTTTGACATTCACTAGGTACAATGCTATCTTCAAAGTCTGAAATTCTACATTCAGTTTTGTTCAACAGTTTCACCAGCTTTCAAAGAAATTCTTAATTTCATTGATACCTGTTTGAGTCTATTTTATGCATTCTAATTCTTTTCTGTATTGTCTATTCAATGTTTCCATCATTTTACTATTTTTATCTATGTCTTCTTTAGATGTACTGAACAATTCATGATTGTTTCACTTCTTTTGGACCTCAGAGATTATTTCTTATCTGATTTATTCTATAGTCCAATAGATGTTTCTTCTCTTTAGTTGGTATCATTTCAGAATTTTCAGGTGTGTGAATTTCAAGTTCTTCTACGACCTTGTCTTCTGGACTTGTTCTAGGTGGACTGGAGGTCTTTGTGCCTCCATTTTGACATTTTTTAAGCTTCCAATGTCCACTTCAACTTATCAGAGATGGTATGGGGGCAGATGGTGGGAGAACAAGGATCCCATGGCAATGGGACAGCAGGGTAGTGCTCACCAATGCTTGTGCTACTAGCAGGAGAGGTGGCTGCAACTTAGCTGAACTTTCATGCCAGTGGGAATAGGACCAGGGCAGGGCTCCACAGGTAGCCTGCATTAGCCTGCTTTCTTGTAGGAAGGTGAGAGAATCAGCCAAGCTCAGCAAAGCTCCAGCAAAGGTTGGAGGAAGGGTGAAACAGGGCTCAGTAGATGCCCTGCATCTGCCTGCCTTCCACAAGCATAGGAGTAGCACCGGCAGTGCAGCTGAGCTCTGGCAATAGTGCATGATTTTATTCCTTATGTTATCTCTTAGAGTTTTTAGTATGTGTGCTGCTGAATCAAGCACATATCTCATAGGTTCCATGAGATAGTAAACAGCTGATGTTATCTATTGTAACCACTCATTACATATCTAATATTTTAGTTTATTGATACTTTATTTCTCTGCTGAAGTGTACATTGTATGACATAGCAGAACGTTCCTGATAAAACAGGAAGAGAAGAGAAGTGACCAGAATGGTCTGCCACCTAAGAAAGGAAAGCTAAGCACGTGTGTTGTCAGTGTAATTGAGATGTGTGCCTGGAATGTGCAGGTGTGGAGTCTGAAGACTACCCTGAGTGTGATAATTGAAACAGATTATTTCTGTGGTAGGCTTTTGTTTATGTTAAATGATAGGTCACATGGATTTTTACTTCTGGTAGTATCCCTTAGGTTTTGTAAATAAGTACACAGGTGACATGAAAATGTGAATGTCTCTTCTAAGCACTCATTACACATTTGCTATTTTGGGTTTTTTAAAATTTTTTTTTGTATTTAGTACAGGGTCTGCAGGGTCTCACCACACAGATCAGACTCGTACTGATTTCAGCCTTGCAAGCACTGAATTACAGGCTTGTGCCATCACACCCAATCTCAGTCACCATCTCTTCATGCCCCAGGAGCGGGGCCAGCACAACACACTAGGGATCAAATCCTGGTCGCTTTGTCTGCCCAAGCAGATACTTTAATCCACTGAGTTATCTAGTTGGCCTTTGTTTTATATTATTGACATCTTATTTTCTTTTTATTTATGTATGATGACTGAAGTAAAGATTAACTTTTGTAGGTTTCTATTGGCATTTTCATTGTACTTCACATAGGAATTTATTTCTGATGTTATCTTTTAGATTTTGTAAGGAGGTACAACACTGGTGTGAAAAATGTTGATTATTTTAATAAATATTACATAAATATTAAAAGCAATACTTTATTTTTGCTATTTTTTCTTATTAAGCACTGATTGTTTAATATAATAACACTCTTATAATTGAAATACTGTTGTGTCAATAGAAATATTCTAAAGAACAAATGTGGATTTCACACACCCATTGTTGTTGGCCTTTATGACAAAAAAGTGTTGTAGTCCACTTATATAGAGAGTATTAGTTTCAGGTAAATGGAGATGGGAAAGAAAATGTTAAAGTTTTGGAATTATAGCCAAACAGTAGCACTTCAATAGAATCCATATGGGAGGATTTTCAAAAGCCTAGCCTACACTAAGATCCAGAAAACCTGGATTCTAATATAAAAGCTTCTCTCTCCCTTTATCCTGTCCTTATCTCCCCTTTGCAATGTTGACATCATATCATCTGTGATATGACACAGGTTGCACCCTTCACAATGCACCTGGTCCTAGGAATTCCTATTATTTAAACACTGTCAGACTTAGTAAGAAAACCTTCCAAGTATTTCTAAAAGCATTTCAGTATTTCCAAGAAAGGCGAATAGGAAAATGCATTTGCATCTACACAGCCATGTCTGAAATATGGAGCAAACAAGCAAAAATAGGCTCAGCCACTTTCCCCTACTGAATGTAGCAGCTTAAAAAATAACGAAAGTGGGATACAGGAGAAAAAGTGAAGAGGTGCTGAAGCAAGGAAGGAAAGAAGTGAGAGAGGTAGGGAGAAGGGAAGGAAGGAAGGAAGGAAGGAAGGAAGGAAGGACAGACGGACGGATGGACGGACGGACGGACAGGCAGGAAAAAAGTGTAGGGGAGAGAAAATGGAAAGGAAGACAGCAAACATTTGTATTACTATTCATGAAGCATTTGCCAAGAACATGCAGATACCTTGCTTTATTTAATTAGGACAAAGCTGGACTGTAGCACCAAAATTACCCATATCATGTTCACACAGGCTATAATATTTCAGACGCTCTATTAACAGACTCTACTAGTTTCTTGATTCCTAACATTCAATTTAAAATAATGCTTTAAAGAGGTTGCAGCTCACATTCTAAGAGAAGACCAAGGGACTCTTAGTTACATTTGCCTTTACAGTTTCACTGGGCTGTCTTTCAAGAACTCAGGCAGACTGCTCAGTTAGTTGAAAAACTGACCCACCATAGTAGCAAAGACTCATAGTTCCTTACTCCCAGAACTAGTTCCTAATGGCCTGAGGACACTGATGTAATTCAGATCTAATGTCAGCACAGTGAGGAATGGAGGGGAGAGTGGAAGGGGAGGGAGAGGCAAACCTACAGATGACCTTGGAACAATATGAAGGCTTTCTAATGTTCAGCAGTTACAAACTATCAGCCACTAATATACTCTCTGGGCTAAATGGAATAGGCCCATTACTCTCAACTGTAATTCGCCATCTGTGAAGTGAGCTAGTGGCTTCAGACAAGACTACAAATTGTACTTGATACCAGAAGAGACAGGGAAAGGATTATGATGTAAAACCGAAGGAAAAACAGAAACCTACACTGACCAAAGGCTACATAAAAATAAAAAGAAAGGTTCTTAGCCTTTAGAACATCTCCAGAAGGACCCAAGTCTTTCACAAGATTAAATTCCAGGGGGCTAACCAACCATAGGAAAGTTCACAGGATCAAAGTTGTGGTGTCATTAGGAGAGACGTGCACAGCTGGAGCCCACAGACCCTCCCGCTATCAGTCAGCCCTGTTGTCACAATTCATTACCTCCTTCTGACATTTGCTTGACATTGTTTCAGAAAGGGATCTAACCAAGATCCAAAGGAGAAAAAAAAAAAAACCTTAGAAAAATTGATGCCTGCAGACACAGCGCAGCTCATCAGTTTTGAATAAAGATGATAATGACAACTCAGGATGTTGACCAATGACACATTTCTCTTCCCATCATGAGGCATGTCATTCAGGAGGAATACCTATAAAACTACACATGAATTGATTTTTAGCCTTGACTCTCCTGCTTAGGATCTGTTCTGAAGGGAGCTGTGCTCTCCGAAAGACATAGAGTATAAACTTTACCCTCCATGTGACTGGTTTTAAAGTAAGGTATTTAAAGAAGTAATTAATGTCAAAGGAGTTTATAAGAGTAGAGGCCGAGCATAATAGAATAGGAACACCTATGAGAAAAGAAAAGACAGAGTAGATAAGGCTCTTTCTGTCTCTGTCTCTGTCTCTCTCTCTTTCTCTCTCTATCTGTCTCTCTCTCTGTCTCTGTCTCTCTCTCTCTCTCTCTCTCTCTCTCTCTCTCTCTCTCTCTCTCTGTCTTTCCTCTCTTGCTCTTGCTCTCACTCTCACTTTATTCCCTGTACCACACCCAGGGGAAATACCATGGTGAAAAGGCCTCCACCTACAAGTTTATAGGCCTCAGTAAGAATCTATATTGCTGGTACTTTGACTTTGGACTTATAGCTTCCAGAACTGTGAGTGAATAAATGACTGCTGTTAAGCCAGCAAGTCTGTATAGGCAGACTATATTAGGAAAAAAGTTAGCTTCAGCAAAGTATAAAAGGGTCTTTGCTATCACTGATGATGGCTGTAGTTTTCTGCAGGAGCACTCTGGGCCTTACCTTGAGTGATCCTTCAGCCTGTTGACACAGATATTTCATCCTGTTGGAGTAGATTCTCTAGTCTCCACCACTGACCTTTGGGCCTTCCTAGTGCAAATCCTTGACACAGAATTGCATGAGACATTTTCATGGGACTCAGGCCCTCAGCTGGATTTTTTGGGTCTCTAGTGCAGTATATTTGACTCTTTAGATTATTATAAAATAATTCTACAAATTATCCAATCCCTTGAAAACTGACAAAAACAGATAAATTTTGATTTTCTACAAATCAAAAGTTCTCAGGTACCCAGAGCAACTGAAACTGGCTGACGCTGAGCCGCAGAGGCAGAACCTTCAAAATATTCTACAAGTGACACAGGATACAAACCAATATTTAAAAATTCAGTCACTTTTCTATATGCCAATAATTAGCCAGGTGAGAATGAATACTGATAATACTCTCAAAACAAATTACATAGGAAGCAACCAAGGAAGTATAAGGCCTCTATACTTAAAATTATAGAACTTCAAAGAAAGAAAGAAATTAAAGGCACTAGAAGATGCAAAGGCAACCCACATTCAAAGATTGGCAGGACCAGCATTGTTAGAATGGGCATAACACCAAAAATTAACTTCAGATTCAATGCAATATTCATTAATATTTCAATGTTTTCCATAGAAGCATATAAAAACTATTCCTAAAATCCTTACAGAAACACGAAAGACTCAAAATAGTCAGAGTAATTCTAAGCAATATATGCAAAGCTGGAATCATCGCAAAATCTATTTTAAATTGTATAATAAAGTCATACTAACTAAAACAGTATGGTAGCAGCACAAAAATAGCTATATAGATCAGTGGGACAGAATAGAAAGCGCAGAAAAAATCCATGTTAGCAAAACCAAAACCAGTGCATTCTTGACAGAGTAGCTCAAAGCATACTTGAGAAAAGACAGTGTCTTCAACAAACATTGTAAAAGACTGAAATTAGAGACCTATTTGTTACCTTGTATAAAAATAAACTCAAAATTGACCAAAGTCCTAGATAAGAGATCTGAAAGTTTAAAACTGCTAGCAAAGAAGCAAGGGTAAAAACTTGAGGTGATGGGCTTAAGAAGTCTCTCTTTGAATAGAATCTCAGTATCACAAAAAATAATAGCAAGAAGCAGCAAATGGTACAACAAGCATTGTGAAATTTCTTCACAAGAAGGCAAATGACTATCAGAATAAAGAGACAATATGCAGAATGGGAGAAAATGTTTGCCTACTCTTCTTGCAACAGAGGATTAATGTTGACAGTATACATACAACTCACAAAACATGTAATATCAAATAGTCCCATCGAAAAATGGACAAATAGATCTGGTAAAAAGGTGCTTGTGACAATCCAACAGCCAACCTCATACTAAATGGTTGAAAACTGAAAGCTTTGACTCTAAAATGAGGAACATGACAAAGATGGCCACTATCACCACTCCTATTCAGTATAATTCTAGAAACATTAACCAGAGCAATTAGACAAGAGAAAGACAAAAGAAATAAGATCAGGAAAAGAAGTTGAATTATTATCTGCAGATGATATGATACTGTAGATAGAATACCCCACAAACTTCACCAAAAGACTTATAGATTTAATAACAAAATTCAGTAATGTAGATGGATACAAAGCCAACACCCCAAAATCAGTAAAATTCCTGTACATAAACAACAAACTTACAGAAAGAGTGAAATTAGGCATACTACCCCCTTCATGATAGCATCTAAACAATGTAGTACTTAGAAATCCATTAACAAGCAAAGTAAAACATATATTCATGTAAAATTAAGCTACTTTGAAAAGCAGATTGAGGACAATATCACAAAATGGAAAGATAGCCCTTGAACCTGGATAGGAAGAACCAGCATAGTAAAATTGGCCCCACTTCCAAAATGGCTACACAGATTTAATGTAATCCTGATCAACATGACATTAATATTCCTCACATAGATAGAAAAAAAAAACATCCATAAAGTTCATTTGGAACCAGAAGAGACCTAGAATATCAAAAGAAATTCTGAGATTAAAAAAAAAAGTCAGGGGACTTCACAGTCCATGACCTGAAAATACACTACAGAGCTCCCATAATAAAGTCAACATTATATTGGCAAAAGAACAGGCCTGAGGATCAGAGGAACAGAACAGAAGACACAGGCATAAATACAAACACACTAAGCCATCTTATCTGTGATTAAGGAGTCAAACAGTCACTGGAAGAAAGATAGTCTCTTAAACAACATTGGAAACACTGGCTTTCCAAGTGCTAAAGTTTAAAACTAGATGTATGCTTATAACCATGCACTAAAGTAAAGTCAAAATGTATAAGTTTTAAATATCAAAACAGAAACACTAAATTTACTGGAAGAGAAAATAGAAATCTTGAGGACACAGATGTAGGCAGACAACTCATGAACAAAGCTCAGACTGCACAGGGAAATACAACAAAGATCCACACATAGATCTCACTCTACAAAAAACACAATGCTCAAGGAAAGTACAAATAGCAAATAATAATAATATGAAAAGATGGGCTGGGGAGATAGCTCAGTAGAATAAGTGCTTGCCTGGCATGTGCAATGGCCTGAGTTCAAGCCCCGGTTCGGCAAAAAAAAAATAAATAAATAAAATAATAAGAAGAAGAAGAAGAAGAAGAAGAAGAAGAAGAAGAAGAAGAAGAAGAAGAAGAAGAAGAAGAAGAAGAAGAAGAAGAAAATAATAATAATAATATGAAAAGACATTCAAAAATAGAAAAATGAAAAACTGCCCGCATGCACATATACACACACAAAGAAAGAAACTGTTCAGTTACTTTAGCCCCTAGAAAAAATTGTCACAAAAGTTACATTCAGATTACATCTCACTCAGAATGTCTATCATCAAGACTGGAATAAATACATGCTGGCAAAGATATGGATGGAGGAAAGAAGGATTTTACATTGCTAGTAGGAATGTAAATTAGTACTGTCACCATGGAAATCAATATGAAGGTTGCTCAAGAAAGCTAAAAATAGAAATGCCAGCTATACCAATCTTTGTCATATACCCAAAGGAATTAAAATCAGCACACTACAGGGACACTTGCAAACCATGTTTATTCCAGCACAATTCATAATAACCAAGATACCACAGTAGCCTATATGCCCATCATCAGATCAACAGGTAAATGGTGAATGGATGTAGATACATGTATGCAGAGAAAGAGAGAGAGAGAGAGAGAGAGAGAGAGAGAGAGAGAGAGAGAGAGAGAGAGAGAGAGACAGAGAGACAGAGACAGAGACAGACAGAGACAGAGACAGAGAGAAACAGAGAAATCAATTTAATCAAAATAAGGCAAGTTTAGAAGGACAATTACTATGTTTTCCCTCATACATGGAATCTAAAAAGGATGATATGAAAGTATAAGGGAAACTACAATTACACAAAATGAAAGAAATTGAGGGATGGAAGGAGAGGATATAAGGGAGGGTAATAGGAGTCACTGATATGACCAAACTATATTCATATATGAAAACGTCAAAACTGAATATTTTGTGAAATTGGCACTAGCTTTATTTTTAGCAAAAGAAGTGGGACAAAGAATTCTCATTCACTGTGCACCTTCTCTGTGCCAGACATTGTAACAAGAACTCTTACACTCGTCACATTTTTACAGAAACCCTCTTAAAGAGACTATACTAGCTCAGAACACTGAAGTAGCTTGCCTAAGGGTACACGACTAAGCTACACAGACAGGTGTTCATTTCTTTTTTTTTTTTTGGCAGAACCAGGGATTGAACTCAGGCCCTTGAGCTTGCCAGGCAAGCACTTATTCTACTGAGCTATCTCCCTTGCCCCGAAGTGCTCATCTCAAAAAATAGTCAATTGGCAGAAGCTACATAGCCTGTACATAGTATGCCTCAGCACAGAGAATAAACTGAAATGTCCACCTGAGACACACACAGGATTAGCAAGCAAATAAATAGAACATGACCAAGTACCATATCAATAGCCTAGTGCTACACAAAATATACGACTATCTGTGTGAGTCAGCTTTCTGGCCTGTGAGTAAATAACTGGGAATAACAATTTATTAGATGAAAAATTTATTTTATCATAAGGTTTCAAAAATACACAGGCACACATACATACATACTTTCCTTTGAAATCTGGCTGGAAAATTGTAAACTCACAGCTTTTTCATTCTGCATATGTACAAAACCAGTATCACAGGAATGATGTCAAATTCTGCCACCAACTTAAGCAGTAGCCAGTATCCTTTGGACCACAGGGGGTGTGGTCACTCTATTCTTAGATGGGTGAACTTAGGGAAACACTTCTGTAGAGTGTGTGTGTGTGTGTGTGTGTGTGTGTGTGTATTCTATTCCTAGTTTCTCTCTCTCTCTCTCTCTCTCTCTCTCTCTCTCTCTCTCTCTCTCTCTCTCTCTCTCTTCTTTTTCAAGTTCCATGCATATTCATATATGGAAACTTGTGGTCCCCATCTGCACATGCCTAGCTGATTTCACTAAAGTAATGATGTCTAAGTCTATGTATGCTCCTTCAAATGACAGAATAGAATTCTCACTTCATTTTTAGTTGAACGATACTCAGATTGCTTCCATATCCTGGCACTGTGACGAGTACAACAGTGGACAAAAGAGTGTGCATGTTAGTCACCTTTCTGGCATTGATTTCACTTCTTTTAGATACATTCCCAGTAATTGCATTACTATATCGGGTACTAGCTCTACATCTAATTTTTCTTCCTTACTGCTTTCCATCACAGCTGTACTAACTTACTTTCCTACCAACACTGTGCAAGTTTCCCCGTTTCTCCACACCCTCAACAGCACTTAATCTTTTGCCTCTTTGATGACACTCATTCTTACTGGGGTCAGCAAATATCTCCCTGTACATGTGATTTATATTTCCCTTAGGATTACTGATTTGAACATTTTTCAGGTGCTTATTCCTCATTGTATAATACCTTTCGAGAAATGTCTATTTAGGTTGTCTGCCTTTTTAAAACAGGGCCATTTGTGTTGTCACTACTGAATTTTTAAAGTTCATAGATTCCGTATATCAACCCTGTCAGATATGCAGTTGTCAAATAGTTTCTCCCATCCTTTAGGTTGCCTCTATGCTTTGTCAACTGTTTCCTGTACTTCGCAGCATTTTAATTTGGTATAATTCTGTTCACCTATTTGTCTTTATTTGCCAGTACTTTTGAGTCTTGTCAAAAAAGCCTTCCCAATTTCTTCTTCACTACTGAAAGTTAATTTTATAAAATATAGAATGTTAGATTGGTGAGTTTCACACACGACCATTTCAGGGCTCTTGCCAGGGAATGTGACCTGTCACAAATTATCAGCCCTCTCAGGCTTTCCTTTGAAATCTTGGTGGAAATTTGTAAACTCATAGCTTTTTCATTATGTGTATGTACAAAATCAGCATGATGGGGATGATTCCACGATCTGCCACCAAATTAGGCAGTGGCCAGTCTCCCTTGGACCACAGGTGTAGTGGTCACAAAGTGCTTAGATGCGTGAACTGAGGGAAACACTTCTCTAGGCAGAGCTGAGTGGGCAAGGCACCTTGGGGCTTTCTTCAAAGCCAAGTCTTTCTTTCAGAGGAATTTATGATTTCCACTCCCAAGGCTGTGGTGAATGGGATCTGGCCAACTGTTAAGATTCCCTCAAATTATCCCTCCTTTTATGCCAGTGCAAAATTCTTGGCTTTTTGTAAAAGCACAAAGCTCTTCAACAACCACAACTTTCTTGGTCTCAACTTTATATGTGCTTCTTTTCTGGACAAACTAAAATCTTCTTTCAAATCTTTCCTCTCTGCTTTATGCTCTTGATTCTCAGTGTAAATCTAGCTAAAAGCAGCCCTCGACATCCATACCGCACCTTGAACCCTGGGCTCTCTTGACATTTCATTTATCAGATAAACTGTTCCATTACCTTTAAACGGGACATATTTTGAAGTATTAGGACATGAGCAAAATGTAGGAAAATTATTTGCTAGAATATAGCATAAATGACCTTTATTCAATTCCTAATAGAGTCCCCATTCCAATCTTAAAGAGCCAAAGAAAGGAACTTGGAAAGGGATACACACTCTACACTACACACTTTGTGATCTGCTCCCTCCAAGTGGGCCTCGCCTCTTCATAAATCCACTCAGCTCTGAAATCATCATTGTATTCAGCTGTTATGATATGCCCTATCCTTGAAGACTGCTTCTTTGGGGATCACACCCTCCATACACAAGCCTTTGAAGGCACTTCATGTATAAACCTTGACAATGGGTTTTATTTTCAATATTCTAAACAGCTTTTTATTTTTTACTTTTTTTTTAATTTAGTACAGAGAATACAGGGTCTCACTACACAGATCAGACTCCTAGTGATCCTCCTGTTTTCAATTTCCCAAGTGCTGGGATTACAGGTGTGCACCACCATGCCCACTCTCAGTTGCCTTCTCAGTGCCCCCCCGGGGGCAGGGCCAGCCCAGCACACCAGGGATCGAACACTAGTCCCCGCGCCTTCCTAAGCAAGTGCTTTAGACTGCTGAGCTATCTGGCCAGCCCAATTTTTCAATATTCTGAACAGTTCTAACAACTCTGTTTGTTTCCATGTTTTCTGAAAAGATATCCACTACAATTCTTTTTATTTCTTTACAAGAAAGATATAGTTCCTTCATTTTTTTAAGATGCTCTCTTTCTCTTTGCTTTCTAAAATGAGAAAACAATATTCTAGCTATTTTGCCTTATTTCATTTTATTTTTACTTTAAGATTTATTCTACTTTGAATTCTCTGAAATTCCTGAATCTGCACTTTGGTCTTATGATAACTTAAACATTTTGTTCTGCTCCATTCTCCTCTGACTTTTTGTTATTTCCATCTCTTGAAATTATAACATAGATCTCGCACAGTCTATTCCATTTTAGATGTTTTATATTTGTTTGTTCATTTCTAATTTTCCTTTCAGTTTGAGATTTTATGAATTTATTTCCAAATTCACTATTTTTCTTCAACTTTGTGGTCTAATTTACTTATAAGTCCATCATAGATCATTCCTATTACAGCTCTTGTATTCTTAGTACTTACTTTGACAGCTTGTCAGAGTTTTGTCTCTATGTACATGTTTATTCTATGTATTCTCATATGTTATCCATTTATCCATCAGTTTTCTTAGCTTATTTAAGCTTAGTTATTACAAATTCCCTGCCTACTGATCCCACCACCTGAGCCATACCTATGACTGGTTCTAGTGCTTCCCTTCTCAAGTCTGTGTTTGTTTGCTTTATTTTTATTATGTATTTAGTTATTTGCTTCAGGATCTTGCTACACAGCTTGGACTCATAGTGATCTTCCTGTCTCAGTCTCCCCAGCACTGGGATTACAAGTATGCATCACCATGCCTGGTTTTGTTGGCAAGCATGACATGCAAAACCAGGGATTGAACCTGAGGCCTTGAGCTTGCCAGGCAGGCTCTGAGAACATCAAGCTATCTCCCTGTCCCACCATCTGTGTCTTTACTAAAAGTAGAATTAGTATATGATCCATCTTTACCACTCATTACTTTACCAGTCATTGATACATACCTGAAGGAATTAAAGTCAGTGTATTTATAAAGATTCATATTTATAGGGGCTGGGGAGATGGCTCAGTGGAATATGCACTTGCCAGAACTGCAAGGGCCTGAGTTCAATCCCCGGTTCCACCAAAAAAGAAAAAAAAAAAAAAAAAAAAAAACAAAACATATTTATAGCACCACAATTCACAGTCGCCAAGTTACAGAATTAGTCTAGGTATCCACCAGTGGATGAATGGACAAAGATATATAGATAGATAGATAGATAGATAGATAGAGAGAGAGAGAGAGAGAGATAGAGAGATAGAGAGATAGAGAGATAGAGAGATAGATATAGATATATAATTTTAGTTCTTATGGCATATATATATATATATGCCATAAGAACTAAAATTATTTATAGCAAATAGGAGATCATCAAGTTAAGTGAAATAATACAGATTCAGAAAGCCAAGAATCTCACATTTTCTTTCACATGCACAACTGACAGAGAAAGTAGAAGGGAAATTGTTAAGTGAAGGAAGGGTGGCCACAGTGAAACAGATTACTCAGGATAATCAAAATTCTCTACTAGAAAACATTGTGTATGTATGCCGGGTTTGTTTTGTTTTGTTTTGTTTTGCCTTACAATTTTTCACTGAAAGCTGGAGACATTCAATTGGCTAACAGAAAATGAGGTAATTATATAGCAATTTTGCTGGGATTCAGACTGTTGAGTGTATCTTGAGGCTGGTAAGTTCCAGAGGCTTCAAATTACATGAGGATAATTTTTGTCTTCTCTTGACTTAAGAGCTTTCCTGGTATCACTAATTGGAGAGACTATCTTGAAGTTCTTCAGGCTGAAATCTATTACTATACTGGGCTCTGTTGACATGGAGGTGAGATATTATAAAAGGGAATTATTTAGAAATCTTATTGTTACATTTTTACCTCTCCTGATCTTGTGTTTCTAGGATGTGACCTTCACAAAATTGATCTAACAGTACAATTTCTCTCCCTTCTGGCCAACTCAGGAAAGGTAGGACTAGAGAATGTTGGACAGAGAGGGACACCCTTCCTCTGGCCTGGTTAAAACTCTGGTACATTTTTGTGAACAACAGTCTTTTGTTATACTAGACATGTTTCACACTAGTTACTTTCCCCTTCCCCTATGAGTGGCATAATATGACTTTTCTCAGATTTTACCATGAGAATGTGGTAGAGTTTCTAAAGGCAAAAAACCACAAGAGTGGATTTTCTGCCCAGTTCCGGGAGCCCCCAGACCCAGTCCTAGCCCAG
>NW_004524594.1:5299510-5306898 GCF_000260255.1 Octodon degus | reverse complement strand
AAAAAAAAAAAAAAAAAACCACAAGAGTGTCAAAATCTTCCTCTAAAATGAGTAGCCAAGAGTGTATCATCCTTACAGACTTGGGCACTCAGCTTTCAGGAATTTACCAAAACCATTACATAAGTGTTCCTGACATCATTTGCCTGTAGAATCTTCTGATCCAGGTAAACAGAGGTCAGGCAGCAACTTTTACAGTCATCTGTACCTCTAGATAACAAGAGGATATTTTGCTTTGCACCTCAACTCTCTGGAGGGTCCAAGAATGTCAATGATTATATTTTGTTAAGCTTTTTCCTACAATAAAGGCAGGACTGATAACAGGAATAATCCCATTAAACCAGATGACTGTGTGTTGTTTTCACAATCAGAAAAATTAATGTAAAAAGTAAGTAAGAAAAGAAAAACACTGTAATTGCAATCAGTGGCCTAACACAATCTATAGCTCAATATTAACTACTCTTGAGAAAATATCAGGTATGTTTTTAAAGTAAAATCCTATGAGTAGGTGTCATGTCTGCTATGCCTTATGTAATTATCCAGATCAGAGTCTATATAAATTTTTTTTTTTTTGCAGTACCATTTGTGAAACGTGCTGTTTAGCTGAAAATAGGTTCAAGTCATGCTTCTGCCACCCACCAGCTGGGCCAACCTGCTTAACCTTTTAGCCCCGTCATTTGTCACCTAAGGGTAATATTTATATCACAGGCTGTTATGAGAATCCAGTGGTATAATTTACATAGAAAGCGCTGCATTAACTGTAGGCTTTTATTCATATAAAAACAATGTATTAGTCAGAATTTTTTTTTTATAATTAAGGATTCACACACATGCAGACACACTCCCTGGAACTGTGACAAGACCTAATCGAAATAAAAATGCTTCTTATTTTTCCAACAAATCATTCCAAGCCACTAACTTAGCATTCTGTATGGACCGTGTTTTAGTCCCTTTCTGCCTAGAATTTCCTTTCATGGAGCAATGACAAATTCATTTTCTCAGAAATGAAAATACTATTTACTTTTCCAACAAATCATTCCAAGATACTCATGTAACATTTTTTTAGAGACTATGTCTTGGCATTGCTTGGTATCGAATTTCCCATCATGAATCCAAAGGCAGTTATTTGCCATGCACCCAACTCTTCCATCATCAGGAAAAGAAAATGAGAGAAGAAAACATAAAGACCCTCTGTGTGATGAAAATGAGTGACTGGGATTTTCAGCAAATCTCACAGCAGGCACAGCACAAAGGTAAAAGATGATAGACCTAGAGGACTTTGTAACCTGCCCTTGCTGGCACATTCCTCAACATCAGAGACAAGCTCCTTCATCTCTCCAAATGCTTCCTTATTGCCGCCAAAGAGACAAGATCCTGTCTGGGAGCCTCTGGTTCCAATTCTTCATGCACCAGATGCTGAGCCTTCCAAATAAACTAGCAGTTAAGAAGTTCCAAGTTTATTAAGAAGTCAGCACATCACTAATTGTCTGGAAAGTCTGGTGTTGCCAAAGTAGTCACATGATCACATGAACATCAGAGATATCTTACAGGCAGAAGTATCTAGACATTAAAAAGAGACTGCATCTCACATTTTTTAGCTCCCAAACTAGCTGCACATGAACTAAAGAGCTTCATAAAAGGCTTCATTCTAGAGGTACAAAGTTTAAAGAAAAAATGAGTTCATATATTATCCTTATCTGTGTTATTCATGACATGCCACTCACATCAGTCCTGCTTATATGAACTTTATTTTTTCCATACAGAGAAATTCAATCCCTTAATATCCAGTCAGTTTGGGCCAGCAAGATAGCTCAGTGGACTAAGCTCCTGCTTTGGCAAGCACAGGGACCAAGGTTTGATCCCTAGTCCAGCATGCTGTGCTGGACCCACCCCCGGGGCACACTGAGCTGGTGACAGAGTCCGGGTGTGGTGGTGCATGCCTGTAACCCCAGCCCTGGGGAGGCTGAAAACAGGAGGATCACTAAGTCTGAGATACACAGTGAGACACTGTACCAAATACATAAATGAAAATATATAGTCAGTTCATTTTATTCCACGGTAGTTCCCCAGGGTTTGAAAACAGAAGAACTCCTACTTATTTCCCTTTGATTATGTAATTAATCTGCAATAAATGAAGCCTCCGAGTGTTTTATGGCATTCCAATTTCCCATTCCCCTCTGACATTTGGAGAGAAAATGGAACACACAGCAAGACCTTTGAACAAAAAGTAATACCCGTTAAATTAAAACAGGATGCAAGGTTTTCCTAACTATGATTTCATAGTACGTGTGTTTGTGGAGAGTAGTGTGCTTGTTCCCTGCAGCAAAACCAGCTGTTCTCTTTTTCCAGCTGATTGATGTTGCCTGGAGGAGGTACAAAGTTTGAATTCAAAAGAGAGAATTAAACAGTCATTGTCACAATTCTATCTCCTGATGTCCCATTACAATGATAATAAGTGAAAATGCAACATATTTTAGATTTCTCTTTTTAAGTGTTTTATTTAATTAGCAGAAGTTTGCATTACAAAATGCATTCATTCTTTGTGGGGAGGTGGTAGACTCTAGCCTAAACTGATAAAAATAATTATATTCGTAAAGTAGGGCCTGAGGTGGAATCCCAACTTTGCTACTTGCCTGTTATGTGACTTTAGATAAAGTGTAACAATTAGATAGCAAAATTGTGACACTGAAACAAAGTAACATATATAGAGACATTACCCAGGACCTTGCTGAAGAAAAAAAATCTGTAAAATGGTTATGATAATGTTAGATGTAAATGCATTGCTTATGAGTTAAGTGTAGAGCTTGTGTTAGTCTCCTGGATTGCCGAAACATAACACCATAGTCTGGGTGCTGAAACAATGAACAACCATCTCTCATAGTGAAGAAGTTGGAAGTCCAAACAACACATCTGCAAGTGTGGTTTCTCCTGAGGCCACTGCTCCCAGCTTGCAGATAGAAAATAGCTTCTCCCTGTATCTTCACTCAGCCTGTCCTCTGTTTACAGGACCTCTGGTGTCTTTTTCATTATGAAGACACCATTACAATACAGTTGAGTGTGGGATGCTGCCCTTTTGGACTCCTTGAACTTTCATTGTCTCCTTCTAGGCCCATCTGCCCGTGCAGTCATGTGGTGTGTGAGGCCCTTAGCACAAGAATGTTTGGAAGGCAGCAGTTCAGTCCATAACAAGTGCTATAAATAGCCCACAACATGACGCTATGCACAACACTTTGAAGTTTTAAAAATACAAAAGTTCAGGTAGCTTTCCAAGAAAGTCACTGCAAAATACTAAATATAACTTGTCTCTGAATAATAGCAAACCAATTTTTTTTTTGCCCTTATTTCTGCAAAGTAAGCATTTTAGCTTCAAAGACACGTGGATGTCAGCTTTTCTGGTTGAATCTGATGTGAACCATTTTAGAAATAGCTGTGTTCACTAGACATTCTCCTATTTCATTTAGTGTGTCAATTATATGCTTCTATTTTTTAATATATTACCAGTAGACTAAGAACTGAAGGGTAAAGAGATAATCAATGGTAAGTTCAGATACTGAGAAAATATTAACAGAACTACTAAACACAAATTTGTAGTGATCTCATGACTCTTTCAAGCCACTACTACAATTATTCATACTCCACAAGTAAAAGAACATCTACTTCCTTCAGAGCAGAAGTACAATTAATGGGAAGTTCTTCAGGATTCATAGAAATAGACATAAGCATAGTTGTCCGCCTAACTCTACTTTCATCTTCTCTAATCAGTACTTACTGCTGCTATATTAAGCGTACCACAAAATCATTTCATTCATTCATCTTTCCTACAAAATAAAACAAGAATCTATATTAGAGTTTTCTTTTTATTGTTCTATGAAACTTCTGTCAAATTTCGCAAGACAGATTCTGAAATATTCTCAAATCTCGTCAGATCACCTAAACCATTTTCTGTTTGTCTTCTCAGATTCCCTCATTCAATGACCAAGAAAGAGTCAATTTTCAGGCATGCTCTAGAGAAGGCAAATTTCCAGGCACCGTGCCATTGCCTACTGAAGTATTTTGTCTTTCCACTCTTATTTTATAAGTACTCGCATCACCTCTTGACTATGTGATAATTTTATGCTGGGTACATTGTGCTGACAACCGCTTACTAAAAATTTACTTGAGGCTGTCACTCTATTAGAATGTTACTTAATAAGAGTTCTCCATGTCACTCAGAAGGTACAATGAGCCTTTGAGCAAAGTATGTCCAATTATTATTTTTGTTTAACACTTTAAGCCAATATTTTACCCATTTTTAAAACCTATCTACCGGGCTGGGGAGATGGCTCAGTAGAATAAGCACTTCCCTGGCAGGTGCAAGGGCCTGAGTTCAATCCCCGATTCCGAAAAAAAAAAAAAAAAAAAAATCTACCTACCTCTTATTTCTGAAGAGGCAAACAAGCTAGTAGTTATAGAAATTTATTACTAAGTAGTGTTCTTAAATAGTTACAAAAATAGAATTAGGGTATATATTATATGATATATATATATATATATATATATATATATATATATATTCCCATCCTCCTACAAAAATTTTTGAAGGTAATTACTTTGTCTATTAACCCAAAGTCACAGAGCAAGTAAAGCATGAAGTCAGGATGCAAATGCAGACCAAGGTCCCCTATTTATTCCCTATAATTTGGTGCCTTTCACCAAAGAAAGATCTTGCAAGATGTTTCTTCTTCACACTTCTACAAGGAGAGAACTCTACAGGCAGTGATGCACTTTAAAATTCTTTCTCCCTAGACACAGATAACTTTGAAGAAAGAAAAAGAATCCTATTTAATTAATTCAACCCGATTTGGTGTAAATTGGAAGTGATACAAAGAGGTCATTTGTGTTGAGTCCCCCACCACCAAATAAAAACGTATCTTAAACATCCAAGATTAATTATTGATCACTTTGAGACTATCAGGACAGCCACTAAAATACTGATACATAGTCCCTCATGTTCCTTAATGGGCCAGTGTGGAATGCTGCAGCTTTCTGGTGATTTTTGCAGAAATCTTTACCATGAATTCAATTAAAGAAGACATGTAGGTGTGTGGAATTTGTTACTGTTTCTGTCTCTTTTTAAATCCAGCTGAATATGTTTCAAGGCATTAATTATAGAGCGCTTCAATCTGCCCTGGTGGGAGGAAAAGATTAAAAACTGCATGTGTTTTAATCAAAGCAAGAGGAGGTACTTTCAAGAAGACACAAACTTTATTCTTAAAGAAAGCCCCAGAGGAAAAAAAAAAAGAATTTTTTTTATTAAATACATCTGAGACCAAGAGGCTTCCCTATGCCTGAGTTTTGATTGAAGTATGGTATGGTTAGATGTGATTAGAGAGTACCCGATTCCACAGATGAGTTTTCATCTTATTGGCCAAGTAGACAAGAATATATATTTGCTAGTAGATGTCATGTATGGATGATCTTGCTGCCTACATTTTCATTCAAAAGATGTAGGAGGAGACATTTCCTCCGTGGGATGAGTTGAGGGCGAAGAGATAACATATTCTGATTATTGCGACTCTAGTCATAGCTCCAGGAGACATCCAGCTGCTAGAAAACTAAAACAGAACTATAAGAAGTAGAAATACGTCCTTACAGATTTGGGGTGTGTGTGTGTATGCGTGTGTGTGTATGGTTGAATGTTTCTCTGAGATCTGGCTACCAATTGTGATAATGAAACATGAGGTCAACCAAGGACAGCCTCTTCCAGCATAGCAAGTCCTGAGGTTGGAAGCTAATTTCATTTAGAAAGATAAATTTTAGGGTCTTATATTAGTATCCATTAAGCTGCACCCAAAGTTCACGATTCCTAAAGGGGAAGATTCCAAGACAAAGTGCTACAACTTTTAGAGGAACTGATACATCTACTCTCCACAAAATGATTTCTTGATTTTTTTTTAATGGTGTGAGTTTCAAAGGGGAAAATGAAAAATCAAGAATAAGCAATAAGATCTTACTGTCCTCCCTCATATTACTTTGCCACTTAAAGGTACAACGGACTTCTCCACCTCTTTTCTTTGAGGTTTGCCACTTTTGCCCACTAGAATGCCATCAGGTACCATGCCAGCAGAGGCACCAAATGTGCTTCTGCAGGTGTGCTTTCACTCTTAAATTCTGCCATCACTGTACAAAAACAGATCTCAAGTGGGGTATAGCAGTGCACACCTGTAATCCCAGCACTAGGGAAGCTGAGGCAGAGGATTGCCTCAAGTATGAAGTCAGTCTGGGCTACATTGTGAGTTCAAGGCCAACCCAGACTACATACCAAGACTTGTCTCAAAACAAACAAACAGCAACAACAGATACAGATCTTGAGTGTTTCAAGGAATAGCTCTGACCTCAGCCTATGAACTGGGCAAAGTTGGATGGAGACCAGCAGATTGCCCTGGCTGAACACAAGAGTGTAAGAACTTCTGACAGTAGTTAAGCTACCGAGTTTTGGAGCGGTTTGTTCCATATAATTTTGTAAGCTAATGAACTAATAATAGAGCCTTTTAACATGTAATTTTTTAAAGATTTATTTGACAATATGACAAAAGCTATGGACTTTCTTCCCAATAAAGCATATTCATAAATTAAAATTTTTGTATAGTTCAGAGGATTCAATCACCTTCTAAATAGTCTATGGGAACCTGATTATTAAAAGCATTTGCCTTCTCATATTTCTAAATAAAGATAAAGTCTCCATTGTCTGAGCAAACTGGTAGTTAAAATAATATGCATGAAGAAAAATGCATGTTTTGTTTTACTAATGACTTGTAACAAATTTTAAAAAATGTTTTTTCCTCTCTTGATATTCACATTCAATCCATAAACAAGTCCTTCTGGTAACATCTCTGAAGCATATTTGGAAAAGCTATCCCTCTCTCCTCCTCCACAGCTACCATGCTATTCTAAGTAACTGTCACCTCTCATGCTGACAACTGAAGTAACCCCCTCACTGGCCTCTCTAACTTCTCTTATCTTGCTGCAATCCATTCCTCACCCAAATTTCAATACCAGAGTGATATTTGTGTGCCCATTTTTATAGCAGCACAATTTATCATAGTCAAATCTAGGAAACCAAACGCCCATCAACTGAGGAATGAATAAAACAGATGTGGTGTTTTTGCACAATTGAGGGTTATTTAGCTGTTAAAAAAGATAAGCTTGAGGCTCTTATAGGTAAATGGATGCAGCTAGAGACTATACTCATAAGTGAAATAAATCAGACCCACATATGAAGATATCATATTGTCTCCCTAATAAAAGAACCTGAAACAGTAAATAAAATCTGAAAGGTGCAATAAGTTCTGTGAAAGGGACAGAATCTGTTCAGAGGGAAGGAACAACTGGGATGAGAAAAAGAAGAAAAG
>NW_004524594.1:5272587-5299410 GCF_000260255.1 Octodon degus | reverse complement strand
ATATATACAGGATAGCATGTATAATTGTACCGGTGATTTCCACTAGTCTATTGAAAGGAACAGTTAATGCTTAATTTATTTTTATAAATTTTTTATGTTAATATCTGGTAATCTGAACAACTAGTTTGAAGACAACAATATGCAATATAGCAACCATTATTGAATTCCTATTACTTTGTTTAGTGAAATTCTGTATCATCTCTAATTTTTTACTATTTGTTCATTCTCTTTAAATATAAATAAATAAAAAGAAAGATTTTGGGCCAGTCAAATAGCTCAGTGGATTAAAGCACCTGCAAGCAGGCATAGGGGCTGGAGGTTCAATCCTTGGGCCAGCTGTGTCAGCCCCGCCCCTGAGGCACGCTGAGACAAGGACTGAGACTGGGCATGGTAGCATGTACCTGTAATCCCAGCACTTGGAAGGCTGTGAACAAGAGAATCACTATGAGCCAAATCTAGTAGTGAGACCCTGAACACCCTGTAGACCCTTCCTGAAAAAAAGAAGGAAAGATTTTGTTACTCCACAGTATATACACATTTTAAGAAATCATTTGACAACCCAGTTAAGAGATGAAGTCGTATACTACTAGCCCTGGGCAATGGGGATGGAAGAAAATACTCTTAAAATAGGCTACTCATCTATTTGTTCATATTATTAACATTATTTTTACAATAAATGCATATGAAAAATGAATAAGATAGTAGCAATAAATAATACAAAAAAACAAGATATGCATGCTCACATCATGGTCATCAGAACCATTTATGAATTCACTAAGGTGCGTGGAAATTGTTTTTCAAAATTATAAAAAAGAACCCTAAAAATCAGTGGGAAATTCAGAAATACTTAGTTAATAAAATGAATGTGCCTTCATGTGTTGCTAAATGACCAAATCTGGTCCTACAAAGACTGCACATGTATCCCACAAACGTGCAAAGTTAGTTTACTAGGAAATATTAACAAATTTTTTTTATAACACACTTGTATATATTTCTGATTACTGAAGCTTTCTTTCTGGTCCCAGTTTGAAAATAAATAAAGTTCAAGAGAAAACTGGTCCTTATGATATCTGTAAATCACATGCTCTTATGACCAGATACTGGTTAAGCATTGCCTGCTTTGTGACCCATCCCATCTTTTAGGAATTAGGAGGCCCAAAAGCTATCTGGATTGGCCTGGAAAGAGACCACTGATCATAGGAAAATTCCAGGAATTTGGGGAGATGATGGGACACCATGGCATACTTGAAGTTAATTTTTGCAATCAACAGAAAAATTAGAAATGAGGCATTATGAGACACAGCATAGAGTTTAGAATGACACATCCATAAAATCTCAAATGAAAAATGTATGATCTAGAAACTCATTAAAAAGCAATGTTTATTTATCAAATAAATATCTAAATATGTAGTCGTCACTAATATATAAGACTCTGTTTCGCTGAACTAGATAAATGGTGAATCTGGTAATGAGCACACTAAAGTCTCATTAACCCAAGTCAAAAATCAAGAATTTCCCTTAAATCTTTTATTCTCTTCATTACAGAATATGATTTTCAGCCATCCTCCTACACTCATGGCTATATGTCATTCTTTTTGACATCTTTGATGCTGGGGCCATTCTGTAACCTCTGTACAAAACTTTCAGACAAACTGGCTCACCAGAAATGCTGAAACAGTTGATCTTTTTAACTTACATTTATCATTTTATGTTTATATGCATATAGGGTTTTTATACAGATGTCTAAAATAACTTTAAAAATTGCATTTAAATAAAATTAAAAAGCACTCTTTAACCTGTTGAGGAAGACAATGTGATGATAACAGACAATCTTTAAAAAATCATTCAACAATGCACTTTATACATTTGCTTTGTGTCAAACACTTTGGTCAGCCCTAGGGATATAGCAGTTACAGAAACAATTGCAGTTAGTCACAGGCTAGTAAGCAGATCTATTTTAATTTGGCTGAAGAATTTGCACAGCTGCCTGAAAAGAAATGGAAACAGATCACATGGAGAAGTGTGTTTAGCACTTCAAACTCATAGAAGTAAGGACTTGAACATGCATCAGAAAGAATCTAAGACCATACATAGCTGCAGCATGTTGAATAGGGTACAGAAATTAATGAAACAAAATCAGAGGTAGATGGGGTCAGCACCTGGAAGATCATCCAGGTTAATGGGCTGGAATTTTATTTCAAGTACAACTGGAAGTCATTAGGTGGCTTTAAACAAGGATGTGAGCGACACACTGTGAATTGCATTTTGGAAGGGTCCTTCCAGCACTGTGAATGGAACACAGTGAATGTAGGAAGAAGACCAGTTAAATGTAAAGGAACACAGTGAATGTAGGAAGAAGACCAGTTAAAAGTCATTATATGAAATCAAAGGAAAGATAAAAGTAGGCTAAGTTGTCTTAGCTGTCTTAATTAGGCAAAGCCTCTAATGAGTTGCTAGTTAGGTAACCTCAAATCTACGAGACTCAGCATATGTCTTGTCAGTTAGTTAATTCTCATCAAATTTGCAAGGATTATTTTTTGATAGACAACTTGGGTTTTTTTTAATAAAATCTTGCTGAGCTTCCCTGGCTGGCCTAGAACTTTAAATGTTCCTGCCTGTAGTTGGGATTACAGACATGACTCCCTATGCCTTTATTAGAAAAGAATCATAAAGCTATTTCATACATATATTCCTGTCAACAGGCATTCAGTGTGACTTGGAGGCACTTCTAACCATGTCTTTATGATGGACTAAAGAATGAGAGGAACAAGACAGAACACGTAAGGATGATGCCAGGTTTTTGCTTGAAAAACTGGAAAGATCACAGACCCAGTGACACTGGAAGAACTAGCTTCTTCCTTTCCTTTGTCCTTTCATTCCTTTACAGATCTCCATGTTGGAGTGGTGGTGGTGGTGGTAAGGTACTAGTAACCCAGTGAAGATTATCAGAGACCAAATGGGATAAGGAAGCCTACTTGGGCAAGGCAGGGGAGCATGCTAGCTTGGTCCAAACGCCAAAACCTGAGCAATACGACACATCAATGAAGTGCGAAAAAAGTGACTCAGGAAGGACCAAGAAAATACTGAGGTGTATTTTGTGTAGTGGTGTCAAAACTTTTAGAGTTTTCAATGATACCAACAGCTTGTAGCTTCCCTACCACTGGTATAAATAATCAAGTACAGGGGGAAGATCTGAAGAAGATGGGAAAGGCCATCCCAATAGAGTATTCAGAAGGGATTGTTACTACAAATATGATAAGGTTCACTCTAAAATGGGGAGTTAAAAGGAAGGAAAGAATAAATCTAGATAGAACCATACAGTTTTTGATTAGAGTTAGAAGCATATATAGATATAAGCCCATGGATTCACAGAGGTAGTTATAAAGATAAATATTGATGTGCAGGTGTAAAATATACTTATATTTAAGCACATACATATGACTACTTCTATAGAAAATTCTCTGTGTTTGCATACTTTAGTTGTGTTCCCTAGGATGACTGGGAGTAGTGTTCAGATAACAACCGTGAGCACAGGTAATTTTCAGATCTTGTTTTTGAGATACCTTTCCTTACTAACTGGAAGCAGAGGCCTACAGGAAAATAGCTGATTCTAGGACAGGGGTAGGAAACCAAAGATGAGCCTGGAACCTCTTCTGTCAGAAAAGTAAAGCATAGCAAAAAATGGGGCCATTTTTATGTAGACTCTTACAATGTCAAACTCATAGAAAGAAAGAGTAGAATCTTGGTTGACAGGATGTAAGAGATAGAAAAATTAATGAGATATTAATAAAAACATACAAATTTTTAGGTATAAGATAAGCAAATTCTGGAAATCTAAGGAACAGCATAGACACTGGAGTTAACAAAGTATATTTTATACTTAAGATTAGCTAAGTGTAGTGTCTCGCTTTTCTGTCATTACTGGGACAAAATACCAGACAACCAAAATGAAGGAAGGAAAGGTTTATTTAGCTCACTGTTAGAGAAGGTTTCAACTCATACTCAGCTGGCTCAGAGGCAGAGTGGCACACAGCAGAGGGCAACCTTTCATGGAGGTAGCAAAGAGTAAGAGTGTGGGTGCAGCTCAGGCAACCACCTAGCCTCTCTCCCATCCTTACACTGTAATGCGAATTACCTACCTCAGAGCCAGCATGTAACATTCATAGCTACAATGCCAGAACTGGATTAAGAGCCATTCACAAACTCCCGAAGCCGCCCCGAGTACTGCAAGAGGTGGGGACAACTAGACACAAGCCACAATAAGTAGACTTTACTGGGGGAAAGGGCAGTCACATGAAATGTTAGGTACGTTAAGTAGGTAGATTATGATCATCATTTCATAACATATGCTGACATAAAATCATCACATTATAGAGTTTAAATATACAGTTTTAACTTTCAATCATATGGCAATAGGACTAATGAAAGACAATTGTTTAGATAATTGGAAAACTTGAATGAGATCTGTATATTAGGTGGGAGTAGCTATCATTGTAAATTTCTTGATTTTAATAATTAGAATAGTTCTATAAATATATCTCTATTAGCAGATCACACATCAGAGTACTCAGGGATGTAGAAGCATCAGAAAAGCCGGAGCTTCTCAAATGCAAAAGAATCTTGTGAATTATCCTCACTAATTCATTAAAATTTAAAAGCATTTAAAGAGTAAAATAACTGAATTATTGCATTTTTTTCGTTGTTTGCCTTCTTGGCAAAGAGGATGGTCTTCAAACTGAATCAAAAAAAAAATAGTAGCTAACATGGATAAAAAAGTAAGCCTGGAACAAATCAGCAGTAGAATTCTGAAACAGAGGTATATTTGCAGCCATTGATTGAAATCAGAAAGCTTAGATGAATGAAATGCAAGAAGACTACAAGTGAGGAAACGTCTCCTTCCCCCTCACACAAATAGATCTGGACACTACAAACCTATCAGCTTGATTCTGAACCCAAGCAAGATTCTGCCAGGTGTTACTGAGGATATAGCCTGAGACTTTTAGAAATGATTATAATGATCATCTGGAGCCACTTGAACTAACTACAAATAAGTTATCTCTCTCTCTCTCTCTCTCTCTCTCTCTCTCTCTCTCTCTCTCTCCTGTTTTCTTCTTCATACACATAAGCTTTAGGCTGATAAATCATGATTATAGTTTTTATGCTGAGGGAGAAAATTATGTCTTCTTTATCATATACTAACAGTTAATTTTCTGAGTTATGATGTGCGCAACAAAAGGTCCTGGAGATGGAGAGGAGAAAGAGGGGAAGGAGAAAAAGAGGAAAAGACAAGAGGGAAGAAAGCAGGCAGGGATGGAAGAAAGAAGAAAGGAAGCAGGGAAGAAAGAGCACTATCTAAAGAGAGGGTGAAAAATGGAAGTGGAGACCAGAGATATGCATTTTGAAAAAGTATTTACTCTTTATGTAGATCAGTAAACGACAAAGAAAATACTCCTACCATGTTTGTGAAATGATGCCAAGCTGTTCAAGAGTTAGTACAGTAGTGTCAGCTGTGGTGGTGCACACTTGTAATCCCAGTACTCAGAAGACTGATGCAGGAGGGTTACTGCAACTTGGAGACCAGTCTGGACTATTAGTGAACTCAAGAGCATCCAGAGTTACATAATGAGACCCTGTCTCAAAACAACAAAACAAATAAAAAGAGTTAGCATGTTTGTCTCCCTTTTCCTTCAAGGTCCTTCTGTGGACTGGAATTCTTCTGAAAGCTCCCAGGTCTTCTCTCCCAATATGCTTTCATTCTACAGAACATTCCCCATCATGAGACACCAGTGAACACCTCACTGGACACTCCAGCTTCAAAACACAAATGCATTCTTTGAGCCCTTGGTCAGAGAAAAACAACATTCCACTTGCTGTGGCTTCAAGCTCTTTCCATTGTGCTTTTCTAGTTTTAAGATAGACTGTATCATAGCTAAGGTAGACTTCTCTCTAAACAAAGAAGCTGTTATTAATAATGTTTGTGCCAATTTTTAACTCAGATAAATTATGCTTTTTCAAAAACATTGAAAATGAATTCTACATGCAAACATGTCATTTAAGAGGCTTTGAAGGGGAAATCATAAGAGAAGATGAGATAAGTATATATGAAATAATGAGAGTGAAATAAAGAAAACTAGTGGTGTGATCCAATTAACCTTGTCCCATAATATGAAATGGTGACAGCATCTGGATCAAAGGAGAGCAAATGTTACATAATGTAAAATTAATCGATGGAACTCCAAATCAAGTGATATTATTGAAATAATCTTCTCAGCAAGTTTAAAGGTAGGAAGAAGTAACCTTTCAGTTAAGAAATAGCAGAGTCCATTCCAAAGCTAAGATTTTTTAAAAATATATTATCAGTTCCCATGATGAAAAAGACAGAAATAAACCCCTTGCAACTTGTTGTGGTTAGAATGCTCAGCATGCAAAACATATTCTTTGGATGCAGACCAATTAGGTGTACATGTGTGTGAATTTGCACATATGCAAGAACATGAGCAAGAAATACAACAGAACATCTTTGAGAATAAATAAAAGTACATATATGTGTGTGAGTGTTCCCCAAAACAAATGTGTATTTTATATATCACAACATATGCCAATATCAAATAAATAAGTAAAAGCAAATAGGGAATGTCTGAACTTTTATAATGTAATTATTACTGAAATAAATAAACCCTGCTTGATCACTTGAATGAGATCTTTTCTGTAAAATCATGTTGAAAAATATTCCTTTTTTTTTTTACATTTTATTTATTTGTGTGTGTGTGTGTGTGTGTGTGTGTGTGTGTGGCCAGCTCAGCCCACCAGGGGGCGGGGCTGGCTGGCATGTGGTGCGGGGAGATTGAACAGCGGCGGTCCCTCTGCTTTGTTTAGCTTAGCTTGTTCAAAGTAGGTGCTTTAGACCACTGAGCCATCTCACCAGCCCCAAGATATTCCTTTATAATACAAGGTCAATAATTTTTCTATTGGTCAATTTTATAACATTTACTACAACTAGAGCTGTATAGAAGCTTAATATATTATTTATTAAATTACTAGTTTAGAAAGGAGACATTAGGGGATCCCCACAACTCAAGCTAGCCAAACCTGCCCTGAAGGCATTCAGAGCAAAAAAGAAGAAAGAAGGAAGAAGGAAGAAGGAAGAAGGAAGAAGGAAGAGAGAAGAGGGAAGAGGGAAGAGGCAAGAGGGAAGAGGGAAGAGGGAAGAGGGAAGAGGGACGAAGACAAAGACGAAGACGAAGACGAAGGAGAAGGAGAAGGAGAAGGAGAAGGAGAAGAAGAAGAAGAAAGAAGAAAGAAGAAGAAAGGAGACATTGTTCAGTACCCTTCAAACATACTTTCAGCTTTCTTCATTAACTAATTTTTGGTCAGCCTACTTGAAAGTGTTGTTGAAAACAATACTAGATTACACATGTGAAAATAATTTGAAGATAAAAAATTAATAAAAAACATTAAGGTTGTTCTTATTACTCATCATAGACCCTGTGCAGAAATATTTATAGATTACATAACAAGATAAAGGGAAACTTAAAAGGGGCTGAGGTGATAGCTCGGTGGCATGAGTACCTGCCTGGCCAGTGAAAAGACCCAGGGTTCAATCCCCAATACCTCATGATGCACTGCCTTTCCCCCAACTGCTAAGCCAGTCACCAAAACAGGGCATATCTATAATTCCAGTGCTGGTGAGGCTGAGACAGGAGGATTACTACAAATCCAAGCTGTGTAGCAAGACCCTGTACTAAATAAATGGAATTTTTTTAAAAGGAATATACAGCCAGCGAGATAGCTCAGCAGACTAAGTGCTGGCTTAGGCAAGTGTAGGGATTGGGAATTGATCCCCTGTACAGCCTTTTTCACTGGCCCTACTCCTGGGTGTGCTGAGCCAGCAATTGAATCTGGGAGTGGTGGTGCACACCTGTAATCCCAACACTGGGAAGGCTGAAAACAGGAGGATCACTACCAGTCTGCACTGCACAGTGAGACCTTGTGCAAAACATATAAATTAAAAATAAATACATAAATAAATAAGAAATACTTGAGGGGCAGGAGAGATGGCTCAGTGGTCTAAAGCACCTACTTGAAACAAGCTTGGCAAAGCACAGGGACCGCGGTTCGATCCCCAGCACCACATGCCAGCCAGACCCGCCCCCTGGTGGGCTGAGCTGGCCACACACACACACACACACTCATTAAATGTAATAAATAAAAATAAATAAATATTAAAAAAAATAAAAAAAAGAAATACTTGAAAGTTAAAATACTTGCAATTGTATTTTTGATATATTGCAGATACCTCTTAGTTATGAAGACTATACAGTAATGATTTTATACCTGTAAAATATCTCCTATGTGAAACAAAACGTTTAATGTCTCCACTGCCACTTACTAACCATGTGAGGCTAGGTCAGGCATCTTGAAGGACAATGTTGTTACAGGCAATAAAGTAGATATATCTTAAATATCTCATTTAAATCTCTTGACTAACAAAAGTTACACTACCACTTCTATGTCTTCACTCTTTCTGAATGGTTGCATGGATCAGAACTAATGCACACAGCTCATAATAATGACACGTGATAAACATCCCATAAACAGGCAATCCAGTTATCATTACCATTATGGTACTACAGAAGAGAGGAATTTAGGTTGTTTTCTCTAATAGGAAATAGACCCATATCAAACATGCATTATTTTCTGCTCTATTTTGGAAAAATCATCCCCAAAGATCAGAAAACACAGACTCCACCTGAAAATTAAGCAATACCTGTTAAGACTTATTTCCTTCACAATTAGAGAAACATCAAGGGGTTAAAAAAAAAAAAGAAGTCAAATTATGGAGTAGACTACAAGCCTGAATTTTCCTTAGGTAGCTCTGGTTCAAACTGATGTGCTCAGGCCCGAGAGATAGGTCAGTAGAATAAGCGCCTTCCTGGCAAGTGCAGGGTCCTGAGTTCAATCCCAGGTACTGAAAAAAAAAAAAAAAAAATGATGTGCTCAGAGAAAGTTCCAAGTCGGAACAATGCAATGGTCTTCACAGGCTGCATATTCTCTGGCCAATCTGTCACTACCAATATCACTGTGCTTTCCTTGATGGTTCTAAGTCACTTTACTAAAGACAGCAGCTGATAGGAGATTTAAGAAGAAAGAAAGGAAAGGAAACTACTGCTCCTAAAGGGTTACCCGGGTCAGGAAAATCACCCTCCTTTGATCTGCCCTCTTCTAGACCTCAGCAAGCACTCATGCTGAATGACCACAGCCTTCTCCAGCTTCCTCAGAGGCTCCCATAATTTGATCCATGCCATTGCTTCGGGCTTAAGCGAGGGCAATGACTACACCTGTAGCTATGGCTCCTCCAGTATCGGCCCATGTGCTAACGTCTATAGTTAAATTTTATTTCGTTGTGTCTTTGTAGTGCCTATGCTTTCCTAACCAATTAGACTTTTAGGATAACTTAAGAAAAGCATTTTGAATTAAGCCACTTCAGTAACTTCCTTCTGACCCTGTATGTTGTTTGATTCTTCTAACCATTAGGAGTTGTTTGTCACTTTCACAAGTAAAGCCTATTTTGCTGCAGATATTACTCATTTAGAGTCAGCTGTGTGTGTGTGTGTGTGTGTGTGTGTGTGTGTGTGTGTGAGAGAGAGAGAGAGAGAGAGAGAGAGAGAGAGAATTTAATTCACTCTGAACAAATATTTATCAAACTCTTATTTTCTACCAAACCATGGGGAAAATAATGAGGAGACATGATCCTACTTTCATAGAATTTAAAATTAAACAAGAAAAATCCACGTAAGTACAATATGTAGGCAAATAAATCTAAAATTTCAACTCTAAGAACTGCTAAGAAGACATTCACTGTGCTCTGACAGTCCCAGTGGGGTTTGACATAATCTATGTGGGGACTTCAGGATTTCCCTGAGTGAGTGAAACAAGGGGAAGTATAAGAAGTAATTAGCTAGAAAAGTTGGCTTGCAGAAAGTATCAACAATGTAAAATATCTTAGCAGAAGGCAAGGAAGGAAAGAATGGTTAACTAGGAAAATCAAAACAGGAACTTGCTACAGTGAGGTAGTGATGTTGTTTATGCTGAATGTGGTACAGTCATAGACACCAAACCACGCAGCTCAATTCACACCATGCTGACATTTATTTTATTTTCTTTGCTGTAAATTCTAGAAGCAGTGGATCCTCTGAGCATTGTTAGTGAAGACATTTGTGTAATCAGATTTATATATTTTAAAGACTGAATTCCATCCAAAGAATTATTGAATGGGTTACAGAAGTGGAATTGAGGGGGCTAGAAAAATTACAACTGCCAAAGAAAAGAAATGAATCATTTTTTTTTCACAGTAGGAAGATTCAGACTCTGAATAGCTAATGTAGTGAGCAAAGCGAAGAGAAGAAAATGTAATAATTTCACATTGAAGAGATAAAATCAACATGATATGATTTGGGGTTGAGTGTGGGTAGCAAAGCAAAGGCTTGAGCTGATGTTTTGCCCCAGGGTTCTAGACTGTGCACTTAGATAGTTGACTACACTCCTCACTATGTAGGAGACAGCAGTGAGGGACCCAGACTTCAGGGGAGAGACCGTGGATTGACTGTGGATATTTGAAGCTCCGAACATCTTTCAGGTAGCAAAGAAAGCTTCAGTAGACAAATGCATAGCTGTGTAATAAGGGTGAAAATGCCTACCCTATACAGGAGTGTTACTAATTTTCTTTTTTCCATTTTTATAAGATTTTTCACCTCAAGTGTTTAGTGCAAATTTGTCCCAGATGGTAGACCATGTCCTCAACTTCTGATCATGTCTGCAGTGCAAAAGGAAGTCGATTATGATAGGATTCCTCCTAGTAGATTTGTGCAGGAAAGTCAAATCATCCAGAGGGAAAACATCCATATTTTGTTGGAACATATGGGACGTCGACAAACCTTTAAATTTCAACGTTGTCAGAATGAAAAATGAATGTTCCGTAGTCACCTCTGGTAGTGGCAATCTGAAGTGCTCAGCTGAGCTATTGTGGCATGAGCCTTTACCTGGCTTCCTCCCACTGAAAATAAGACCTCCTGAGAGTTGGATTCTCACAGTGGAGATGACAAGCTAAGTCAGAGGAGCATGTAATGTGTGCCTAGCCCCAAATATTGTCACAGTTTGACACACAAGAAGCTGCCAGAATATGTTGGGGAAACCCTCCTCAAGAAAACTCAGAGGGAAAGTCACAAACTGTTGTTGCAAAAATTACTTCATTTATTAAAACTTCCCTAAATATTAATTTACTTTAGCATGAGATATGAAACTGTATTTTGCTTTGATCCAGAAGGATATATTTGGAAGACTGAAACACATATGCGAGGAGATAATAGAAATTATCTCCTGGGGTATGTACTTAAGATCCAGGATTCTTTCCATGCCAGATCATCTCAATGGGCTCTACTTGATATCAATTTTTCAATCAGGGCCTGAGGCATTGCTGTAGTTTGGATTCTAAGTATCCCTCAAAGGTCTATGTGGTGAAAGCTTCCTCCATGGAGTGATATTATTGGCAAATGGTAAAAAATTTTAGGAAGGAGGGCCTAATGGGAAATCTTTATGTCACTGAAAGCTATAATGTGCATCTAAATGTATCCCAAGAACCTCATGCAGTCATAGGATAGGCTTCTAGAGTTTGTAGAAGTCACAATCCACGGGCTGGTGAGATGGCTCAGTGGTCTAAAGCACCTATTTAAAAAAAAAAAAAAACAAGCTTAGCTAAAGCACAGGGACCACGGTTCAATCCCCCAGCCCCACATGCCAGACAGCCCCCGCCCCCTGGTGGGCTGAGCTGAGCTGGCCACACACACACACACACACACACACACACACACGCATAAATAAAAAAATAAAAAAATAAATTTTTTTTAAAAAAAGAAGTCACAATCCAATGTTGGGATTGTGGGTGTGAGTGCTTCTGGGTTTATGGGTGTAAGTGCTACATCTACCCTGGGCTAGACAGTCTGAATGCAATATAAGAGAGGGAAAGAAGGTTGCCCTCTAATCTTGCCCCTCCATTTTGCTCTTGCTGCTGTGCTGTTTTCCACTGCCATGAATTGCTGCCCTCTGCCATGTGCCATGCTGTCTTGCAGCCAGCTGATTAAGGGCTGAAGCCTCCATAAACTGTGAACTAAATAATCCTTTCTTTCCTTTATTCTGAGTGTCATGTATTTTGTCCCAACAATGAGAGAAAAGTAACTGAGGCACTGGGCATGTATACCTTTGAAGGGTATTGTAGAAGCACACCTTCTCCCTCTCCCTTTTGCCCTGAGCTTGGTGATGTCCTCCTTTGGGTCATGGATCATTTAAGAACAAGAACTCAGTGATGGGCTTCTTAAGATACCTCTCAAGATGTCCATGCTCTAGTCAGATTTGGTGAAGATATTACCTTACACAGTAAGACTTGTCAGAGTAATTGTTTTAATCATAATTATTTTTGTGACAAAACTTCTTGCATCCTTGTACCAGCCCTTGGCTAAAGAGGTTATTTTTATTTTCTTTTATTTTTTATTTATTTTGTATTTTAGGACAAGGTCTATAGTGTCTACAGGGTCTCACTACGTAGATCAGACTCATAGTTATCCTCCTGTGTTCAGCATCCCAAGAGCTGGTATTACAGGCATGTGCCACCACGCCCAGTGTCATTTGCCACCATCTCAGTGTGCCCTGGGGGTGGGGCCAGCTCTGCACTCCAGGGGTTGAACCCCAGCCTCTGAGTCTGCCTAAACAAGAGCTTTAATCCACTGAGCTATTTGGCTAGTCCATGAGGGGTTTTTCTTATTTTATTTTAAAGAGAAGACAAAAACAAAATAGCAACAAGGACAAAAACAGAACAACATACAAAATACTGATAAGGAATTTCACAACAGTAAAGGATTGGGCCAGGAAGATGGCTCAGTAGAAAAAGTGGTTGCCTGAGTTCAACCCCCAGATTCCCCAAAGGAAAAAAAAAAAAGTAGAAGATCTTGGCCTTGAGAGATGATCTTAGAATATTTGGTGAGCTCCACATAATCAGTCATATGAGTAGTTACTGGAGGGCTGTAGGAGGAGTAAAATCACAAATAAAATACAGTGTTGAAAGCAGAAGTCATAGAGAAGAGAAGATGTTAAGTCCCTGGTTTTGAGGATGGAAGAGAAATCCAACAGTCACAGAGTGCATATAGCCACTAGAAACTCAAAAAAATGAGCCACAGACTTTCTGCTGGAGAAATGCTAGGAAAACAACTCTGTTGGTGCCGTGATCTTATCCCGGAGAAAGTGACTTGGGATTTCTGACATCTAGAACTATAAAACAATACATTTATGTTGTTTTCCCTCCTCAAGCTTATGTTAATGTGTCATAGTATCAACAGGCAAATAATGTTCTCTACTTTTCATTGACATCTAACCCTATGACTGAGAGAGTGAGCAAAACCTAAGGGATCCTGAAGGAGACAAAGTCAAGCATGAGCTACTGGGGTTAGTGGTGGTGCAGGAAGAAGGATCTTTTTTCCTTACAAAGCATGAAGAGACAGAATGGAGCCCATCACTGGAAACTTCCTACGACAAAAGCCTAGGATGTGCCTGCAATGATCCAGAAAAGAACTTCTGAGAAGTGATAGGAATGAAGTCTTCTGACTGTCCCAATACTTTTGAGGACCAGCAAGGTTTTCATCTGAAAGAGCTCTACTGTCAGTTTGTGCTACCGATGGCTAGGCTTTGATGGTAAATATTTACCTTGAAGAGGCTTCAAATAATAATTAGCTGCAATCATATATTTTGAACTCTTTTTTAGAAGGGTGGATCAATCACACTCCATTTATTTCTACATCACTGTTATTGCTTCTATTAAAAATTCTTTCTTATTTATTCACATACATCCCAAATCACTGTTCTAATGCATTTTCTGTTTATTCTTTTATCTGTAAGCCTCCCTATAGAAATTGCATTATTATTTTATCTATTTACATCTTCTCATGGTGTTCTGCTATAAATCTCAGCTTGTGTTTGTGTGTATGTGAGTGTGTGTGTGTGTGTGTGTGTGTGTGTATAATCTTGTACTGCATTCTTAAGATTTTCCCACATTGCTGTGTATATTTCTTGTGAACGCTACAAGTCCCCCTCTATGGAAGCTACTACATTGTGCTCTTCCCAGTGATGTACATTCAGGTCACCCTGATGATTTCTATGTTCTTATAAGCAATGATACAAAAACTATTGTCACATGTGTCCCTTTATGAGTTTATGTAAGAATTTGTTTGTGTATATACCCAGAAAGCGGCCAAATGATATGGAACATGTATAAGTAATTTGACCAAATACTGCTAAATCTGTGTCTTGAAGATCCATCTGTACCAGTTATTGTTTCTATCAGGAATCATACCAGGAATGGGTCAGAGGAAGGGCCAAAGAGTGCAGTTCAAGCATCCATGGCAAAGGGAGCTTCTAGGACATCTCTCAGCCTGGGTTGACCATGCCCCTGAAGCTAAAGTCTTCCTAGATAGGAGCAAGTTGCACCTTAACAAAATGAGTTGTAGTAAAAGGAAAAACAGAGGAGAACATGGGAAAATGTCTAGTAAAATGATTCTTTCACCATCATTCCTGATCTGAGAATTATTATTGTCACTTTCTCCATCTGTGAAGAGTAAAATGGTTTCATGGCTCCATGTGCAAACTAGAAAGGACTGAGTGGCAGACCAGAAAGTCAAGGGGAGCGTTCTGACCACTCAGCCTTCTCCTCCCTTCAGGCCACATTTGCCTGAGTTCTGCTATAACACATGTTCTAGCAGACAGCCCAGAATAGGGTCTAGGTTCCACAGTCATCCTCCCCGGAGGCAGAGTCCAATCTGTAGCAATGCTACCAAGTTCAAGACCCTCACAGGAAGTCAGAACCACATAGTAAGAGATCTGGTGACTCTGCTTCATGCCAGGAATGCCACAAACACATGTGACTCTGTGGTTTCCTGAGCCAGAGTTTAGGGCTGCGCTTCTGGATGTGGAAGAGTAACTGCTTAGTCAGATAACAAGATCAAAATTCCACACCAAAGAATCCAAATGCTCAGGGTGGGCCACAGTGAGAGCCACAAAATCCTCAAGGATCCTTCTGAGGATGACCCTCAAAATCACCAACTCAAGCTTATTGTCACTTCTCCCCTCCACTCAATAAATATTCGTATCTTGCTAGATGCCACCTGAAAGAGGAACTGATCCAGATCCCACGTGTCTCCTCCTCAAAGCTCTGCTTTTTCTCTGTGTTATCTTCATAATAACAACCTCAACTGGGGTTTACAACCACCACTGTAGGATTAGCCTACTTGCTGTGTGATTAAATAAGGTTCAGAAAGTTTGTCACTTGCCTAAGATCCTGCTTGCCGCAGAGCCAAAATTCAAACCCACATCTCTCTGACCCTGGGAATTCTGCTGAGGATTAGAATACCTTTCACCTATACCCTTTTATAAAGCTATTTATCACACTCGATCACTATAATTTATTCATATTTAACTCAGAACTTGAGGGCAGGGGTGATGCCATATTCATTTCCGATCCCTCTCACTGCACAGTGGAAGCATAAATAGTAGCAATCATGTATCCCTTATTTATTATACTCTAGGAATTACTTCAAGAACTTCACATACATTCACTCATTCATCTTCTCTACAACTCTGCGGCATAGGCACTGTAACATGCCCCATTTTCTATTCCACTTAACATCACTAATATGTGGTGACGTCCGGCACTGTGGAGGTCACAGTTTGTCCTTTTAACCCATGTATCATTCTGTCTTTGAAATCAATAAATCATTAAATAAATGTCTGCAGTTGTACCTTTTTTTCCCTCTTTTTGACTTCTCATTTTTTAAGAGAATAAAAAATTATTAGAAATGGTACAGAATCTCACAAAACACAGTAGGAATTCAACAATGATTTTTATACTGCATAATGTTTATCTTCAAATTAGTTGTTTAAATTACCCAATATAATCATGCAAAGTTGTTAGAAAATAAAGTTATAAGAAATTCAAAAGGAGAAGAAAAAAATAATTTAAGCATTAACTGCTCTTTCCAATAGACCAGCAGAAATTGGGAAAAGGATATATTTATGTATATATACTGTATAGCTTGGATAATTGCACTGGGGCTGTGTTTTTAACTTTTTTGAATCTGGAGGATTTCACAGCCCTCATTTCACAAACCAAATGTCCTGCAAGGATTGTGCAGAGTTAAGGAATATCTTAGTTGCTTTATCATTAATGAGATGAAATACCTGATACCCATAACTTAGAGAAGGAAAGGTTATTTTGACTCACAGTTTATAGTTTTCAGTCTATAATAAGCTGGCTCCAAGGCAGGGAGCAGAGTATGGCTGAGATTGAGCTCCTGATATGACCAACAGGACGAAACAGTCTTAGGCTTGGCAGCAAGAAACAGAGAAGAATCAAAAAGTACGAAGAGAGAGAGAGAGATCCTGCCAAGCCACACCCAAGTAACTGATCTCAGCCAACCAGGATTCGACTCCCAACATCACATTTAGCTATAAATTCACCAATGGATTGGTCCCGGTGATCCAGTCACCTCCCAATAGTCCCACACACAAGGCATGGGGATTTGGGGAAACATCCAAACAGAAAGCACAGTAAAGTGTAAGACTGGACCAGTGTTCAAGACAGAAAAGCAAAACCCAATCTTATAATCTGTGCCATCTCCCTGCCTCCATCAACACATCAGCAGCATCTGTGTCATCAATTCCTAGGCCTCTGCTCTGAGTACTCAGTATCAACACTCACGTTTCTGTAGGAGTTTAGTTTAACTTGATTGTACAGAATATCATATGTCTATTCCTAAGTACCACACAGCTAAATGTTACCAAGGACCTGGGAGAATTATTGAATAGCTAAGGTATTTCATGAAAAGATGACCCAATAGACTCTGGGTTGCTTTGCACATGTTCAGTATTTTAATTATAAAATATCATCATGTCAGACAGGAAAGTCTCACAGTGTTTTATCTGCAGACAGTAAAAGGTATTACAGTTCCATTAGGGAGTCATTGACTTGGTGAGTTTAAGAAATCTGGAGTTAAAGAATAAAACCAAATTCTTTCATGTAGGATCTTTCAGAGCCTTTAGTTGACTTTAGTGTGTACTGTGATTCCTCTAGACAGACCAGTGGTGACAAACCTCTGGCCCACAAGCCACATCAGGCTGTTTATCAGTGAAAGCACTAAAAGTCTTGCCATCACAATTTTTAGACTAAAAATGATTTTTATACATCAGAGAGAACAGTTTTTATAAATGGAAATAAATGGGTACACTGTTAAAGGGAAGACATCTCTGTACATCCTCATCTAGTAGTATCTTGAATAGAAGGCAAATCTTGGTTCACTGTATGTGTTTAGAGAGGCATCTTGAACTCTGGGGCCCAGATAACCTACAGTGTGAATGATCAGTACCCAGATAGCACCATACAGAGATAAAAGCATACACAGAAGTAGCAGCAAAGAAAAGATACTGGTTAAGATTGAGTACGTTCAGAAAGAAATTGAAGATACTTGGTTTTATGAAATGATCCCAACTGTCTGATAAGAAATTAGCTTCTTGTACCTGATCTTCAGAGTCATGCAAATTACCCACCCAATTTCCAGAGGAACTGAATGATTCTAGCAGAATATATTTGTATGCATTTAATAGCTAACCTTAATTGCTAATAAATGATTACTTTACCTCTAGATATACCCTCTCCTTCAATAAGCTCAACTCCTATCAAACCTAGCTTTCAGAAATGTAAATGCCATCATGTTTTCCCTGCATAACATCCTGCAATGGTTCCTCACTGTATTTTACCAAAATCCAAATTTCTAAGATGGGCATTCAAGGTCTGCCCATTTCTCCCTCCACAGAACTTCAGTCTGGTGCCTCTCTGCAGTTAGTCCTCACATCTCCACTAAACCCAACCCAGCTTCTTGCAGTTTCCCAGTTTCTTCAGTTTACCTCATTATTTCTCCTAAGTAAGCCACTATGGCTTCGACATGGATCTGAATAACTCCCAAAGGTTTTTATAGCAGGCTTTAGTCCTCAGGCTTTGGTCCTAGGGATCCCCAGGGGAGGCCCTAAGGTCACTGGGGAACATGCTGTACCAGGATTGGTCTTTCACTTTCTTTCTGCCTCTGGGTTCAAGATGTGACCACATCTTTGGCATGTGCCCTTGACACGAGGAGCCAGCATCTACCACTCTCACAGTGCTAAGCATTGGAACTCAAGTCTCTGAATTAAATAACCTTTCTCTTTTTCAAACTGGTTGTCCCAGGAGTTCCACCGTAGTACAATGAAGCTGCCTGAGAATGGGCTTCCCACCTAGATGCAACCTCCTGTTCAGAATAAGTCCCATCCCCTCTATTCCAGGAAGCCTGACTTTGACCATGCCCCCAAGGTCCCAGAGTCACCTTATTTTTTATACTGCCCTTGAGTAAGTCTGTCATCTAGCACATTATCTGCACAATTCATCTCCACACTCTCAAAAGCTGGCACAGCATTGAATGAGTCATAGCACGCACTTAAAATGAATACAAGCAGATCATATCATTTTATAAGTGCAGTAGGAACAATGATCTGCATGTGTAGCTTCAATTCATGTTCTATTAACGCAGAGAAACAGTTATTCTCGTTTTTCTTTATGCAGCACTCTTCTCTGCTGTGGCAGAATCACTCAACTGGAAAGGTCAGTTTTGCTTGGTGTTTTGTTTGTTTGTTCGTCTGTTCTTGCTTTTGCTTTCTGTTTTGTTTGGTTGTTGCCTTGGACCCCACTCAGAGGCCCCAGCTCAGTGCTATGCCCTAATGGCTAGTGCATGTAATGACGGCCATTGGAGACTGCTTGGGGAAGAACCATGGATGACCTCTTTCTCTGCAGCATGGGGTTGAGGGTAGGTCTCTTGCTTTCCTTGTAATCTTCCATCACTCTGAACTATATCAAAGTGGACTAGATTTCCACTATTACAGCTCATTGAGAGTTTCCTCTTTCAGCATCTTCAGGGAATAAATTTTTCATATCAAAATGATCAAAGATGGCTAAAGCACCTACTTAGGCAGAGCGCAGTTGCCAATGTCTGATTCCCAGTGTGCTGTGCCGGCCCCACCCCCGGGCCACACTGAGAAGGCTATTGAGACTGGGCGTGGTGGCACACTCCTATAATCCCAGCACTTGGTAGGATGAAAACAGGAGAATCACTATGAGTCTGATCTACATAATGAGACACTGTATACCTTGCAGAGCCTGTCCTAAATTCATTAAAAAAAAAATGATTAAAGATAGGAAAGGATCTGGACAGTCATTTGGTCAAAGACAGGTTCGTTTTTCCCCTGCCTTTTTAAAAAGAAGACAGACACTCCCTTTCAATATAAGAAACACTTCACTTGCCCACTCTTTCCTTTTGCATGTTGATTTTATAGTAGAAACCTTAGGGTCAATAACAGTCACAGGGGAATTCGTCAAATTTAACCTCACTTACCTCAAGAAGTTCCAGAAACTTCTATCTTAGAGTGATGATTTAGTATCTCTGTCCTCCCTCCCACACCTTACATGAATTGATCCACAACCTTCACCGTTTCACAGAAAAGGAGCCAGACTAAAAGAAGGAGCATGAGTGAACACCTCCCCGTCCACTCACACACCTCTGTCCACCTGACGAAGCTGCTTTGCCCATCACCATATCTTCCCACGAAGAAAGTCGGACCCAAGCACCCTTGCCAAGTCCAGGCATTCTTGCAGATCCAGCCTCTGCTGCTCCTGCTGGATCTCATCTTGTCCTTTATCATTTCACTTTAGCAACAGATTGACATTTTTATTTCTCATTAATCAACTTGAATATGTTTTACAAATTGTCATGGTAGTTCAATCTCTGATCCCGGATTTATGTAACTCACCTCACTCCCTAAATATCACATTTGGCAGAACATGTGTCATTTTCTCTAAATATTTAAAAATCAATAATTGCTGCCAGAAATTCTGTATTTGTTCAAATCTCAGGCGAGATAAATGATGAATAGAAATACCATTCTCCTTTAAAATTCAGAATAAGGCAGCTGTGATTGCTTATTCTTTTGATGTTTCTACAATGTGCCCAGCTTCAATAACCAGAGGCCCAGCCTACTTCCTTGATTTGTCTTTCTGCTGTATTTTTATTATTTTACATCTTCTTTATGTGAATATTTAGATTTAACATACCATCCTTATCTTCCAGAGTGATGACCCGGGTCTACACAAAATCAGATACACAAGCTACCAGGACTAGTGAGAGAAAGGTCAAGTACAAGCACATTCTTCTCCAGTAATGTTTTTACAACATTTAAGGATAATATATAGCATGACAATTGTCATTCTGGTGCTCCCTAATATTTTATTTATTATTACACTTTAGAAATAGTAGCATAGTGACCCCTGTGCTATCTAATATGTCACAAAAAATGTCATACGTTCAGAAGTAGAATATTCAAAGGTGCTTAGACTGCATAGACTCTAATTCCATCAGTGAATGTAACCATTGATGAGATAGTCTGATGGCATTATGGACAGATGACAGAAATAGGAGTGCTGATGAAGGGAGTGAATAGTGGGGTCATGACCTGGGAAGCAATAGTTGGTCTCTGGCCCCTTGATTTCTGAGTATTCTCTATACACTAAACTTCATGGCTGTATTGAGGTGAGGCTCTCTGCTCCACTGTGCCCTTCTACCCTGAGGCTTCTGCTTTAAAGTCAGTTGACCATGGACTGAAATCTCTGAAATCATTAATCAAAACAAGTCTTTCTGCCATCAGGCTTATTTTATTTCTGAAGCTTTTGTTCATGTCAACACAAACCTGACCAACACACATGCACTACTTGTTGGTCCAAAGGTAGTGAATTTTCTCAATCAATTGCTTACATATGCATTAAGCAATACAGAGCTTTGAGCACTTCTGTCTTTCTTTCTTTGTCCTTCCATTCTTCCTTCCTTCTGATAGGTAAATATATAGTGATAGATATTCACATATGATATATATATATATATATATATATATGAATGCATCTAATATTGTTGTATGCCTTCACTAAACTGTCAAATTGTACTGTGTATACTAGAAGTTTTCTGCATTCTAACTTTCAAAGACAAGGAGAAATAATAAATCCAAACTATAATTTCCTGCTTTCTCAATGGATTATCTTGTAAAACACCTGGTAAACAAGCCATTTTGAAACTATTAGCTTAAAATTTTGGTGGGAAAAGGTCAGAAAATGTTTCCAATAAGTAGCTCAATGGTCAGAACTACACTTTTACAGAACATACAAACTCTGTCACAACTAATCAATTCTGCTACCACAGCATAGACATACATGATCAGCTATAGACAACATACAAATGAACAAGTCTGATTTTGTTCCAACAGAGCTTCACTTACAAAAACATGCAAGAGACAGACACTGCCTCTGGGTGGTCAAAAATTGCCAATATGATGAAAAGATGTTCAAGAAAGAGGTCTAAAAGTTAGCCTAGGGGAACTGTTCACAAAGTGCTTAAAGGTAATTTATTTTTGTGATTTTCACTGCTGAGTTTAATCTCCTTCCAACCATCTGTGAGCCATTCTTTTCTTCATGATGTCCCTAAACATTTTGCTCCTGCTTGAGAACCTAGATCTGAAAAACTCAAGAGAATGAGACCAAGATGCATGGACACAAACAGCACAGATAGGGTCCTGGCATCATTTGACCACCTGGACAGACATAGCCCTGAAATCAGGAAGAGTGTAGGGGTGCTTCCTAAGTGAGCTCTTCAATTCTCTTTAAGCTTTTCTTAGCTATAGTTGGATGTACTCCCACTGCCAGCCAATAGTGTACTATCCATCATGATTAATAATTCATTAGTTCATTCAATTGGAATAAAATGCAATGAAAGAAATTATTTGTTATTTCATAAGAAAGCAAAGTGCTGTGTAGAGAAGTGTGTAGCAAGGGCACAATTCGAGAAGGCAGGTCGTGAGTCCTGACAGGGCTGGCTCTAGACACAAAATAAGTTCAGCTGGCCCAGCAATACAGGACTATTTCTTGTGCCAACCTATAAATCTGGATACAGCCCTCACCAAATAATAAATACACGGAATCAGTTTCAGAAGCCACCACTTGTGTCACTGAGTTAAATTCCTATTTAACTAAGAGAAAATGGGTATTGACCACAGTTGGCTTGATTGCAAATGTCAGGCTCTTTGAATTATTAGGAACAGCAATGAAAAATTGATTACATTTAAAACATCCTGTGAAAAGTTTTACAATTGCACATTAAGAAATGGTGTTAAGCAAATAAGAACTAATTGTTCTCAGCTGCGCTGGTAATAACCCTGTCTGCCTTTCCAGTACAATGCATATTCATTTCATTTGAGCAAGAAAAGTAAATAAAAATAAAAATTCCCAGATCTCATTCACATTCAGTCACTACAATTCTAAGCCTAAGGTTATCCTCACAAGGAAAGAATGCAACAGAACCATTAATGCTTTCCCTCATCCATTCAAACTGGTCCAAAAACTTATACTTACCCATTATTCTTCTGGGACCCCAAACAAATCCACAGGACAAGAATACAACACACCATGATATACATACACATCAAAAAATTTGGGTTGAAATTTGAGGAATTAATTGAATGATTTTAAGAGTTTTAACAAGGCCAGCAAGATAGCTCAGAAATCTAAAGCACCTGCTTAGGCAAGCTTAGGCAAGCACAAGGACTGGGGTTTGATCCCAGGCACCACATGCTGCACCAGCCCCACCCCCAGAGCAAACCGAGCAGGCTACAAAAAAAAATTCATTTGAAAAATAAATACAGAAAAAGTCAAAGTAAATAAACTTCTGCTTTTCATATGTTTTCAGTATTGATTTACCCCACTTTGAACAAAAGTTCTGGTTAGGACAAACTATTGCTCCACCACTTCACACTTCATATAGAATCAGAATAGAGAACTCTGAACAACTCCCCTCATTATGGTCTACTCTTCTTTCCATACTCTCATTCCTCTCCTCCTACAAAATGAGCACAGCTAGGCTGCAGTAACAAGCCATGCCAAAATGTTCAATAGCTGAAAATAACAATGGTTTCTTTCTCACTCAGGGAAAAGACCATTACGGAATTCACAGGTCAAGGGACTCTTTCTAGTTTGCTTTGATCATTCTTAGGTTTTGCCCTGAAAGCTCCAGCAAATGAAGACAACTGACCCTATCGATGCAAGAGCTCAAAAGTAAATTGTACACATCATTGTCCAGAACATGCCCAGTTGGACCTTGACTTTGATCTAACACAATGCACAGTAGGTGTGATTGTTATGCCCTCACCTGGATACTCACTTCAATGTATATAGTTGGGAAATAATATACTCTTCATCACTTGAGGTATTTTTCATGGATATTATTTCTTTTCATTTCTTGATTACAAACCAGCTTCTTTCCACAAATATTACCACCTGCAGCTAGCCATGGCACTAATTTTTATTTTCTGAAGTTTTATGCTGGACGTATACACATAGTGGTATATGAACTGTCTTTCATGTCAGTGAAAGTGACAATCTTACAAAATATTTTAACATGACTTGTCTCTTTCTGGCCTTTGAAGCACTTCTTTGTTACTTTTACTTAGTCCTTTAAAAATGCCATATATTTAAATTTTTGTGGCAAGTACTATTTCTAGACACTGATTTCTGGTCCAACAAGCCTAATTATTATAACAAGCACAGAAAAACAACATGGAATACTCTGATCCTCACTCTTATTCTTTCCAGAAAATGCCTTTGTTCTTCACTATATACTATGTAATTTGCTACATACTGCAAGGTTCAGGCTAGCAACCCTTATTAGATGAATGAAGGTGCTAGAGAGAAGGAATAACATTATTTGGGAGTCAGGAAACTTCACAAAAATGGAATGAAGCCTTGAGATGACTCAGAACCTCAGCTTTATTGAGGAACATCAAAGGTATAGAGTTCCACTAAGTGCAGAAGTTTGTTTTAGGAGAAAGGCATGCAACCAAGGCAGGGTTACAGTTTGGCTGTGTTGTGGTCAGAGTTCACAAAAGAATAGATTTAATGAAGGACACAAAATGTATAGGATTCTTTTATAATATTCACCCAAAAAGGCAAATGCACAAGCGTGCAATAGATCTATTCACACACTAGAGTAGAGATCTGTAGGAAATTATCCAGACTACTTCAAAGTTTGGGGGCATCTAAGGACACTTGATGGTGTGATTCTTCCTTACCTAGCACAGGTGTACAGAGGGATACAGTTATGTAGTCATGGCTTAGCACAGATCAACTGCATGTGCTGGTTATAACACTATGTAACAATGTAAATATGAGATAACAACCTGTATAAGAATTATACAATAAAGATACAGATGGTTCTTGGTCTTGCTCTGGCTCTATTCTCTGCTCCATGTTGCCTGCTGGTGTTGCTGATGGCTTTCACACATATGTTCTTTAACATTGGAATCTCAACAAGGAAAATCTCTCTTTGGCCCTCTGAGTGCACCAATAAGACCCAAATGATTCTTCTGGGCCTGGATTCCACAGCAATGTCCCACAGCAGTCCAGTGAAGACCTAGAGCCTATGGCAATGAGTTCAACTGGAGATCTAGAGCCCACAGCATTGTCTCACGCAAATCTTTATCAAGGATCTGCACTGGGAAGACCCAAATGTGAGTGGTGGAAACTGGAAAATCTGATTCTACTGTAGAAAACCCCCCTTACCAAAAAGCCCCCTGCCAAAGTAGCTTCATCAGCAACCCACTTTTGGGACCCTCTTTTGCCTCTCATGTCAATGAAAGTGACAATCTTACAAAACATTTTAGCATGGCTTGTCTCTTTCTGGCCTTTTAAGCACTTCTTTGTTACTCTTAGGTTTCTCTTGGTAAAACTTTCCTCTTCTTCATCATCTTTATCTTCAAGTTCATTCTTCAGTGTGGTGACACCCAAACTTGGCACAGAGAGTTACTTCCTTGTAACAAAAGTAGGGATGGTGAATCCTGCACTAGCTCATAAAACTTTCCTCTAGAAATAATGTATTATATCTGCTCATGTTGGCATGGTCAGAGCAAGCCACACAGCCACCTTAATTCTACAGAACAGAAAGTACAATCATGCGCCCCACAAAAGAGGGAAATTGAATATTTGTGGGCAGCTCTAATGCCTACTGGCTCCATAGTACTCCAGCCCCAAGTTCAATTTCCATTCCAGCATTCCTGACATGCCCTGTAAAACGTTTAGCAATCAAACAGTGCACCTAATCACATAATATGCTCTCCACTTCCAGCATGAACCTGATATCCACATCTCTCCTACGTAACCATAACTTCTGTAGCCTCCTCCAAGGTCTAGCTTTCCTCTCCTTTCTTAATTTCTGATATACACACTCAACTAATTCTTTTCTCAGGATAAGTAGATAAAGTCAGACAACTTCTTGTTCCATAATATCTAATATCCAGATCTTTACTCGTCTGTTCTCATGCAATAAGAAGTATTTATTGGGATTCTGACATATTATTTAACCATCCTATTCCTTCTTATCACTGCTATATATTCCAAGATTTCCTGTTCACTGGCCTACTTATGTCTGACAAGCTTCACTTGTCTTCTAATTTAACCACTCCCATCTCATGGCTGCAGTCTGGAACATGCATTCTACCTTTGAGATCTTAGCCATGAATGTCCTATTTTTTGATCCCACCCTCCAGTGCATTCATTCCTGACTGAGAACTTCATATTGTTATTCTTAGTTCCTTTCTCCACTGGGCTTTTAGAATAATTCAAACACAAGATTCAGTAACTGACCCTTCACCAGGTCACCTGCTCACCACAGCCATACCCCAAATCAACAAAGTACTCAGCATTTTTTTTAGTATCAAACATTAGGATATTTCTAAAGCTTTCTTAGTGATTCATGTACAGCCAAAGTTGTAGCCACTGACCTAAAAATAAAGTCCAAACACAAAATGCAAAGTACTTCAAGAAATGGGAGGGAATTTTCCAAATGTCTTAGTCTAACTACTTGCACTGAAGACAGTGTCTGTAACCATGTTCCTAAAATCCAATTTTAACTAACTCTCTGGGGTAATCTCATGCATGCTCAAAGTTGGTACTACTTACTGACTTATTCATTTATGTCATCACGCTAAGCTTCTGATCTGTCCCTATGAATATGGATTATTATCAACTAAGCCCCTTAAAGAATTGTGACCTAAAATAAATACATAATTCATTGACAGCATGGAGAAAATGAACCAGACTACAGAGGATTCCCAGTTAATGATGGTTCCATTCACAATTCTTAAAGTTTACAATGCTACAGAAGTGATACACATTCTATTCCTAACCTTAACCTTATACTCTATATCTTATACCCTCTATCCTATACCCTATAGTATAGTTAGACCTTAATCCAATCATAGGCTAGTCATATGCCCTGTGATACTCTTTAGTGATACATGCAGCACCATCAACCCATACTTCCCAGTACAGCATCAAAGACAAATCAGTACTCCGGTGTGATGGGTTGCTGAGTTATATTTGTTAGGACAAGTGTATGGAATAAATTTTTAACTTACTGTGTATTTTCTACACACAGTAGGTTTATCAGGATGTAATGACAATGTAAGTTGAAAAGCAACTATAAGTCCTAGCCCAGGTCCGGTGAGTGTGTGGAGAGCTTCCTGCTACCCTGCGCCAGCAGGACCAGTCCCAGCCCAGGCGCAGTGTGGGCCGGACCCTCTCCCGCCCCCTCGGGCCGCCCCCCACCCCTCCGCTGA
>NW_004524594.1:5245709-5265642 GCF_000260255.1 Octodon degus | reverse complement strand
TACATTCTGTTAATGAATAGAATGATTTTTTCTAATGGTGTTTGTAAATAGGATCACAAGTCCGCATCTTGTACAGCAATTGACCACTAAGAAGAATATATGCAGTGTATTATTTGTTGAAAAATAAAATATAATAAAAAGACAACTGGAGGGCGAAAAAAAAGAAAAGCAACTATACTGGAACTAGAGAACTATGGGAGATCATAAAGTGCAAGAAAAAAGAGAAAAATTCTACAGTGTGTGTCCATTAACTCTCATTTTTCTAAAATAACTAATAACAATATCTTGGTTCATAAATACTAATGTAACAAAATACCCGTGACTGGATCACTTATAAGAAACAGAAAGTTGTTTCCTACAGTTCTGGAGGCTAGGAAGTCAGTATCAAAGCACCAGCAGGCTCTGGGTCTGGCTTGATGAATTTTTTGTGGCATCTTCACAGGAAAAAAATGGTTAAAAACAATAAATATTCTATCTTCACATGTTAGAAGAGTGAAAGTGCAAACCCACTCTTCAAATTCCTTTTCACTTAATCTCTTAGTGCGTTCACTACACCCACAATCCCTGGTCTCTTAAAATCACCACAATGAGATTAAGTTCAACATGAGTTTTGGAGATGACATGCCATCCTTCAAAATAGCCTGAGACCTTTGTATTCTTCATTTCTAGTACTTTTCTAGCAGCAATCTTCCCACCACCTAAGATGTGCGCATATTTGTTGACTGGGTCTCAATTTTAATGCCCAAAAGTGCTGAGCTTAGAGTGAAAGAATTCCCAAGTGCCTCTTCAATACTAAGATACTCAAAGAGTGTCATACTGCTCAACTTAGATCTCAAGTCTCAGTTCATCCTCACTAGAAATTTTGTGCTTTCTTCTCCTCTTTGGAAATACAGAACTCACCTCCATGGGTAAATCAGAGGTATCAAATATATCTTATCTATATAAGCCAAAGTTTTTCCTCTCATCTCATGGTGTCCATAACCCAGCAACCAGTGACCAGGTGTTAAATACTTAGAAATTTTTAAACTTTGTTTTCAAATCTATGTGAATATGAACTCAGCTATGGTATATCTGCATCCTGATTAATGCTATAAACTGAATTTTTAGAAAGTCAGTAAATGTGCTGAATATTTACCAAAGTTGTGAAGTTCCTTATTATATTTAACTTTCTATGTAACATTATGAAGAAAGTAATTTTCTATATAAAGAAAATGAAAGTTTAAAAAGATTAAAGTTGATCATTGTAGCTGATTCCAAAAATGATCTGACGTCGTTTATCCCTGTTTCTAAAGCAGTATTTTAATTAGTAATGTTAATAACAAAATACCTAAGGCAAAGATTATAAACTTTTCCCTGATTCATTTACTGCTGTCTTTTATTCCTCAACAAATACTTAAAAAGTAAATAATATCGTGTGCAAGACTCTAGTCCAAGCACTGGGGTTACGGTGATAAATAAGACACAGTTTCCTGATGACCCCACTGTCTACTTGCATAGAAAGACAGACAAGCAAATAAGTCCCAATAGCATGGTACATAGAGCTCTGCACCCACCTATGTGCACCGTGACTTGGATGAAGTCAGGCATGTGTCAAGAAAGTAGTCCCTGCATGAATGAATACCAGTGCATTTCATTACAACCAGGAACAGTACTTCCAAACCTCACAGCCTATTCATCTTCATGTATGTACCTGATGACATGACAATTCTAGAAAACATGTCCTTGAGTATTTAATATGCTTAAAGACCAGGGACAGGGAAAAAGCACCCTCTCAGTTATATATCTAAACACTGCAAACATATTATCATTGGTTTCCTTACATCTGCCAAAAGGCAATATGTCAAATAAATAATTTAGAGCAGCTGAAGCACCAGAAGAAAACAAGGTTATCAGTCATCTCAGTGCATTATTGATTGCCAATAACAAGATATTTGCTAAGACAAATGACTCAGCTATTATACTGGTGAGGTTTTAGCCCATCCCAACTATATAAATCATATTGAACTGTCTGCTGTTTTAAGGTGTATAAACATATTCATAATAATTTTATTCTCATTTGTGCAATTTATCTAAGGTGGCTCCTCACATGCAATATCTAAATACACTGTTGGAGTACTTATACAATTTTTCTTTCTCCCTCTACGTTTTCCCACACACCTATTACATCTACTTAACGGCGAATTATCTCTATTTATGTTTATTCCTATAAGACCGAGATACTCCTTTAGAGATAAAAGAAAACAAGTAAAGTGCCATGGCTGTAATCAAATTAATTCATTTCAGATAAAGCAGGATGTGATAGAATAAGCAAATAGCAACTGGAAGCAGAAGGCAGAAGTTCAAAGTTAGCTATTAGTTGTGTGTACTTGAACATCAGTTCTCTTGCCCAACTCTTGGTTTTCTTTATAAAATGGTGATAACATTTTCTGACCTGCCAACTTCATGAGGTTATTGTGAGAAAAAAGAATAAAAGAAAAAATTGATAATTATACAATGCACTATACACATGAGAAAATTGTTTCAACATCAACATGTCCTTTCATGAATTTATTATCAAGTTGGGTGTACTGTAGTAGAAGATGACCCTGCCAGCCAGCATACCTGTTTGTTATTTGCCCAGGTAATAGGTCCTGTTACAGTTCCTATTATTTTATTTCTTAGAAACAGCTGGTCACTGTGATGCATGACTGGTCACTATCATCAATATTGTAAAAACCAATCCCAATTGACAAGCCATTTTGCCTCTGTACTTCCTGATTGCTTATCCCATATACCCTAGACCACTAGAGACCAGGGCAATCATCCCAATCGGTGTCCATCAACGTAAATAAATCCACCTCCAAATCCTGGGTGTCATTTCAGTGTTTCTGCTTGTTGCAGGATGTGTTTGACATTCCAGGTAGAAATAGACAATATGCTCAAATCAGGATAATTCAAAAGGCACTGATTTCCGCAGGGACTAATTACAAAGGTATAGGATGAGCAAAGGAACCACAAAGGATAATACAGGTACCTCAATCCAGCAGCAATGTGACTGTGATTCCCTAAGCCCCAGAGTATGTAAATGAGGAGAGATTACCTAAAACATCCATAATGATTAGACTAGGACTTTGATTCAGAGACCCAGTCAACCACCAACCACAGGTGGCCTCATAGGAAAAAACTAGTGGCAGGTATTCTGAGCCTTCTTCTTTGGCCATACCCCACCAGCAGCCAAGACATACAAGAGCTTGTACACATAACGGCCTCAGTCACTTTCCTCATGGCTGAGACAAAATACACTACACTCACTACTTAAACAAGGAGAGGTTTATTTTCGTACATGACTTTTAGAAGACTTAATCCACAGTCAACAGGCTCTGAGGCAGCAAGAGCACCGTGGAAAGTCTGACAGGGGAGAGTTGTTCAGGTCGTGGTAGAAAGGAAGGAGGGAGTGAGGCGTTGCAGAGAAAGAAACACTTCTTCAAGGCCTACTGCCACTGACTTGCCTTTCCCTCTCCTAACTAGCAACACATTTGGCTCTAAATGCATCAGAAGATTAATCGTCTGATGAGTAGATCATCCCCATGACCCAAACACCTTCCAAAAGCCTGACCTCTGAACACATGAGCTTTTGGGGACACATTCTAGACCAAAACCCTAACAGTGATTCACTTAAGTCAAGATTCTAGGACAGACAACTATTATCTAGAAGAACAAAGCAAGACATTCAGTAGGGTGGGAAACAGTCTTTGCTACGTTATTCCACACTGAGGATATCAACCCCAAAGTTATATCTTACTCTCATCTCCAAAGATCTATTGTGATGTATGAAATCATGTCAAATTTCTTTTTATTTTTGGGTTTTTTTTTTTTCTTGGAGGAACTGGGGATTGAACTCAGGCCCTTGCGCTTGCCAGGTAAGTGCTTATTCCACTGAGCCATCTCCCCAGCCCCTCAAATTTCTTTTTGAATCTTTTGGAAAATCATTTCTTTTGCATCTGCCTCCTAATATTTGTATCTATCACCTTGCTCATATCAATACTGGGCAAGATTTCCTTGAGGGCAAGTGGATGATACCAGTTCAAAATGGCGTAAGCAATGAAAGGCATTTACTCACTCATTAATTGAAACTTATGCGAATTGTATCTCAGTGGTGGTTGAGCAGAGAGGAATTATTTCACTTGGCTTAAGGTTTTTCAATTTCTCCTATTTTATCTTCTTTCTCAGGCTTTTTGTCCCTATTTTGTCAAAGTTCTTGTCTGAGGAATAAAATATATAGAAAATACATGTATAATTTTGCTAGGGGATTTATTAGTTAATCTTATAAGATCAGAGGCAGAAGAACACTACAAGGACCATCTGAATCAGAAGTCAAAGAATCTACAATGACCATTTGCACTCGAGATCCAGAGGACCCAGGACCTGTTCAGACCAAGAAAATGCAAGTCAGCAAAGTAAAGAAATCAAAGATGCAGTACCAGTCCAAATTCAAAGACTTAGAATATCAAAGCAGAGTCACATACACAAGTCCACAGTGCAAAGCTGAAGAAACTAGAGAAAATATCCAGAAGCAATGGCAAAGACTAGGACTCTTCCAACATTGCATGTTTCTTTTTTTTTTCCTTTTATCCCACCCAGGCTACAAGCCCACTGGCTGATGTGACACACATCCTGGATGGTTCTTCCTCTTTTAGTTTGTTGTTGTATACGTCAATCTTCCTCAGAGTATTGCAGAACTGTGTTTCCCTAATCTACTAGGCATCCAAGTTGACATACCATGATTAATGGTCAGTCGCAGCTCTTCCTATTTGAGGCATCAACTTGCTTTAAAACAAAAAAGTTAGTTAAACAACAGAAATAGCTTCTCTTTCTAAGCAAAAATCCCCAAATTGAGTTTTATTGACTCTATAACCCAACCCATTTGCCCACTTCTTTGAACCAAACACTGTGATCAAAATGAAAATAATTTTTCATTTAGGCCTAGGCCAATCCCTTTCCCTAGGCACCAGAAGAAGTTTCAGACATACCTAATCAAAATGAAAATGGATTAAAACTATGGCATTCTCATATCTGTATCACTCCACAGTGGCTGTTGCCGGGTGCTACATTTTTGAGGGGCTTGATAAGTGTTTGTTAAAATAATCCAGAAATTAGCCAGCTTCATTCTAGCCTTTGAAACATAGCTTGAGTTGTCTCTAATCCATAATCCCACTTTCAAGCAAAATCTAAATATGATATTTCTGATACAATCTTGATATTTCTGCAAGATTATGTGATCATCCTTCTGTAGATCACCTCTGATCTTGTGAAACATGAGGTTGCCTCTCTCCTAAACTGTTTGACCCTGATCAACTCCTGGTTTTCATAGAAAAAGTGCCCCAAATGCACACAATGAAGTGTGCTCAGAAAATAAATGATAAATTGTGACAGTTTCATTTGAAAATATTTTACAGTACTTTAGCAGGTGCTTCAGGAAATAGCAAAATATGAAGTTCCATACAGTTTCTGACTCTGTCACTGACTCAACTAGTCTTGTGAACCTTGACGTCTATTCCTACTTTTTCATAGAAAAGTAAGATTATCACCTAGGTCCCATGCAAAAATAAAAAAAAAAAATTAAAAAATAAGATTAACGTCCCCCAAACCTGATTTTGATCCTAGCAGGTGCCTGTAACATCAAAGATTGGACCAAAGATGGAAATGGATAAGGAGAGATGATTTGCTCTCTGCTCAAAGTGTTCTGCAAAAACAGAAAAATCCTAACACTCTCCTCAGAATGGAGTGACTATGACATCATGTAAACTTTATATCTGCTCCACTTCTCATTCCTACTTCCTCATACCCTGATTCACCCCCTTCATCCTGAATGCAGTCAAAGGCTTCCTGGAGGGAAGGACTTACTTTCACCATGACTATTTACTATTCCCAAGAAGATGCCTCTTCCTAAATACTGTCCTCTTTCTATACCAAATAAAGGGAAGGAAAGGAGGTTCTTTCCAGAGACTGTAATAAGCAAACTGCTTCATTCTATGACAGTGTTTTCCAAACTTCAGACATATCCTATGTTCTGACATATCTGCCTAACATTTGCATTACTTATTCATTATTCTAATGAACTTCTTTTATATTTAAATGTGCTGTAAATTGTAATATCAATGATGTCCATGGATAAATATTAAAGTTAAATTTTTCCTAATGTTAAAATAACCACTTTGGGGCTGGGGAGATGGCTCAGTGGAATAAAAAGAATGAATGATTACCATTCCATTACACAAAAATCAAATACATGGAGAGAAAAATTAGGCAATCTAAACCCTTTACATAGCACCCAGAATAAAAATTCTTAGAAATCAATCTTATGGGGCTGGGGAGATGGCTCAGTGGAATAAGCGCTTCCCTGGCAAGCGCAAGGGCCTGAGTTCAATCCCCAGTTCTGCCAAAAAAAATAAAAATAAAGAATATAAAATAAAATAACCACTTTGATTTAAATGCTGCCCATGTGCCACCTAAAATTTGCTGTCAGAGATCACATGCATCCTACTCCAACGCAAAAGATTCTCTATGCCAATGATAATGGGTAGAGCAATCACAGGGATGCATAGATGTATGTGTTCCCTATTAATCATTTGCACTACTGATGAAGAATCTTTTAAATCATTCAGTGATACAAACAGCCCACCACAGCAAGCATGCCATAGGCTTGCTCACACTGATCTACGTCACCCATAAATAAAAATATATAACAACCAAGGAATTCAGAAACTGGCACTCCTCCAGGGATATAAAACAGAACCCAAAATGAAACTGTAAGTCCACCCAGATTCAATGGGGAATCCTCACCAGCCAAGGCCTTAGAAGCTTTTTAAGAAGAATATGAGTTATTCAATGACTGACTATATTTTGTTTCATCTACCCATCCAAGGGGAAATAGAATGAGCTTTCTTTTTAAACTCTTTTAATCTTTATGTATTATTAACTTGAAACAAGGTCTCCCTACACAGCTCAGAATCATAGTGGTCCTCTTGTCTCAGCCTCCCCAGAGCTGGGATTACAGGTGTGCACCACCAGGCCCAGTTTGGGTGGTCAGCACAGCATGCTTACTGGGGATGGTACCTGTGTCCTTGTCCTTGCCAGCAGGCACTTAGACTGGGGAGCTATCTCTCCAGCCTGGAATGAGCTTCACATATTGCTCATTTTAGCTTTTAAACTATTTACATTAAATAAGTTACTTTACCTCTTTGTGGTGTGGTATGGTTCATTCTCTCTCTCTCTCTCTCTCTCTCTCTCTCTCTCTCTCTCTCTCTCTCTCTCTTTGAAAGGATAATCCATCTATATCTTCGTTGTTGTAAGGTATACAAAGTTTGAGGCACTGAGTCCTAAGTCCATGAACACTATTACTAGTCATGAGATAGTTCCAATAGTTATGAGCTAAGTTTTCTATTATAGAAAGTTGAGTGGATGGGTACTAGCAGGAGGCTTCTTCTTTTCTACTGTACTAGATTTTTCTTTCTTTTCTCAGAATCTTTGGCTTAAGACAAATGTGTAGCTGTCCTGGAGAATGATCACTCAACGAAGGCTTGGCGAAAATTTATCCTTTAGAAATGGCTACAATTCTACCAGTTACTCTGCAGGAGAAATAAACTGACTGATAGATTGATGTGACACAGCTAAAGTTTCTTTTCTATTTTCGATTGGGTTTTGTTGCTGTTGTTTGTTTTCACATGACAAAGAAGTTTGTTCAGCCTAAAACTCTAGGCATCACCTCACCTATGACTCAGGAGCAGAGTCATTTTATATGATTACTGAGTTGAACAAAGCATCTGGACATACGTAGAAAACCTCATCCTCTTCCTTGTCCCATTTAGTACCCGCCTCCCACAGAGAATGTGCTGTATTGTTTTTCCTCTAGCCTTTTGATACTTACACAAGAGCCCATCCTTAGCTGTGCCTAGGTGAACAATGTTATTTGGGGTTCAGTATTAAGAAACTTGTGCATTCATGCTTATAAAACTACACTCTCCATTATCTGTTTTGCCAATGACAATCATCTATAATGCTACAGAATGTTGTGAGCAGGAGCATGCTCTGAAGCTAAACAACTGACTTCATAGCACAAAGGAGGCAGAGAGCAAAAGGAGGCCCACAAACAAAACAAACTGATCCAAGGCACACCCCAAGACATCTCCCTCCAGTAAGGTCTCCATCACTTCCCAGTTGCACCATCAGCATAAGGCCAAACTTCACTACAGAAGTTTTGTGGGCCATTTATGATCCAAGGTGTAATGCAAGCTTGTCTGTTAGCCCAGACCCAAACTTCAACAAAACATTTTGGAGTTACATGATAACAGAAGAATAGAACTTGCTCTATCCAGCCTCTTCAGAGTTCCCAGTTGTGGTGGTTCTTTCAAAAAAGAGTTCATTTTTCCTTGGACAGAGTAGTTTAGTGCCTACTATATTTAGAAAAGTACTTACTATGGAAGCAGTTCTGAGTTCCAGCTAGTCAAGTCCAAGATATAGAAGCAGAAAGCTGACTTTATTCCTGATCTCTAAGCAGTCTATCTTTGCTTCCATTTCAACACAATCCAAGTCCACTGACCTCTCAGTTGTACCTTCTTCTGAAATCAAACACCAATGTATAGTTTATATCTCCATGTGTATATGTATAGCATTAAAAAATATAATTTCCCTATCTTCATAAGACTTTTTAAAACAACTTTAACAAAATAAATTCAACCGTTGCATTTATGTTTGTTTTGTCTTTATTTTCTTTATTTTTCTTAATTATTTATTAGATACAGGGTCTCACTATGCAGTTCTGACTCAGTGATCCTTCTGTGTCAACCACCCCAGCATTGGCATCAAAGATATGTACCACCATGTCCGGTTTCAGTGACTGGCAAGGCATGGGGTGCCAGGGATTGAATTTAGGTCCTTGCATTTGCCATATAGGCACTTGGACCACTGAGATATCTCCTTGGACCCTTTTGTTTTGTAGTACCAAGGATGGAACTCAAGACCTTACACTTGCCAGCCAGGTGCTTTTGCCACTGAGCTATATCCCTGGCCCTTAATTTATTTTCATATTTTATATATTATGCATTCTATAAGGTTAAAGAGGCAGGTACTATTGCAACAGCTTTATAGGTGAATAAAGTAAACCTTAAACAGGTAGCCTTGATGAAGGCCACACAAGATATACCACAGTTAAAACTGAAATGAAGTTTGCCCAACTTCCTGCCTCAAGTTACTGATCACCAGTGGGTAGAAATGGACAAGTAAATAAGAAACTATGGTACAGATCCTATCCACTTAACCCATAAATGCCATCTTGGAGTGGGTGTGTGATGTTAACTTGAGGAATTACAAAAGAGTTGTCAGAGAAGCCTAACATAGGCTGAACATCTGATCATTCCAGACAGAAAGATCAGGTTCACAGAGAGAGAGAGCATAATTGCTTGCAAAATTGCCAGTTGTTCAGGATGGCTAGGGTACAAATTATTAACACAGAGCAGGAAGACCTCAACTTTAAAAGGAAGACAAATAAGCATGGGTGAAACAAAACAGACTCCAGACATTGAATCCAATATGGGATATATTAAGACAATAATGGACACATCTCATTAAAACTATCTTTCATCAAGCCAAACCAAATAAGATAGAGCAACGCTTCTTTACCTCCTAAATTCAACTGGAAGGGAATGAATAGACATTGTGAACAAACAGTCACTATTGGTACATTATGATGAGCTGAAAATGGATAACTACATGTTAACCTGAAATTTTTCCCAAGAACATTTTCTGCTCAGATAACTGCTCTTCCAAGCTGTGCACGCATTTGTGTTCATCTCTGTATCCCAGCACTGAGTCATGAATGGCTACTGGGCTCCCAGTCAGCTGTGCTTGGGCAGAATGATTTGGCATTCAGGATAACTGAGTTTCTTTTGCCTTCTCTTTCCAGGAGACAATCAGCTCATCAAAAGGCATTCCATTTTTCAATATATCTGCATTCATTCTCCTGAATACACACACACACACACACACACACACACACACACACACACAGAGGCGTAGAATCTTTCAAAACGCTATGCTTTCATATGCCAGTGAACACACACACCAGTTTTAAGTGTATGCATATATCAGAGGGGGACATCCAGAAAATGCAACAGCAATAATTCCTCATATTTGCATAGTGATTTTTATTTATAATTTATACACAGCTGCTCCCAGAAAGCTGTGAGTCAGAGATAGCACTCTATAATTTATAAAGCATTCCATGTGGTGACAATTCTGTGAGATAGGAAGAATAAAGAGCAGTATGCATGTCACAAAGAAAAGGAAACTGAGGCTGAAAAAAAATAAGGTGACTTCCTCAAATCATGTTCAGATTTCTGAAAACCTCAAATATGTTTATGCAAGTGTCTGAGGCCATTTGCTCTAATAACTTGTCTATGTGGCAATTCCTTTAAGAGTATACTGAGAAGAGAATAAGTAGGAAATCACAAATCTGAACACATACTCCAAAGATGCTGCACATGAGTTCCACATTTACATTCTCAGTCTCTCATGTGTTAGGAATAATTTTACTGCTCATATGATTATTGGGCATCTAGAGTGTCCGTTCTTCTACTATAATTGGTTAATGGGTACTATCTCATAAAAATCCTACGAAGTAGCTAATGTAGTCCTTTTGTCAGAAACAGAGGACTACATGGTAGAAGGACATAGTCATCTTTCTGTCCCTTCTGCAATCCCATCTGCCACTGAGACTATATGTATAGTCCCTGACTATCCTTGGGGTCATCTCACCAAAGGTTCAAGATATTTATGTGGTACTGGTAAAAACAAATGGAGCTCTTTCACGGAGTCGTCACCTAGGTACTGGTTGCCTCCCCTGACACACAACCATGTAATAAACACCCACCATCACCAATTCACATCTTATTCCTTCATTCCTATATCTTCTTCATTTAAGATACAAACCTAAATGTCATTAAAATATTCTATCCTTGTACAAAATATGTTGGTTACTAGGTAAAACTCTCAATTTCAAGATCACCAAAATATGATTAAAAAAACAAAAAGAAATCCCTTTCTGTTTCCATTACAAATGTCTCTGTTTAATTTGCATTAGAGCCATCAAATTATGCACTGGTATATAAGAATATCATCTATTACACAACCAGCCAGAGCCATATACCTAAGGTTCCTTTTTATCAGCCTTCTTGCCTATTGCATATCATGAGTCTTTATTACTTGAAAAAAAGACAAAAGTAATTAAGGAAAAAATAGAAGATCATTGCTCTAGTGGTAGAAGATTCTAATAATAAAACACATGGCGTTATATATTTAAATATTTAGAAACCATTAATAATATTTTAACAATATTGAAAGTTCACTAAATGTTAGGCATTGTCCTAATGTCTTATATGTGTGTGTGTCTCTTTTATCTACAGTGTAGACATACTTTAGAATTTCAATGCAATATCCGTTGTGCAATCGAGCCACCCAATGCAGGCATATTTTAAATTCCTCTCTAATTTTAAAGACAAAATCCTGATGATCAGATAGAAAAAGTATGCAAGGTCACACAACTATTAAGTGCAAGATCAAAATCTTCACCAACTCAAGGTGCCCAACTCCTCAATAGAATTAAGCATTTCTCTAATGTCTCAGCAAGTGAAGGAAAACTGGGTGTGGTGGTGTGGTGTGCACCTGTAGTCCCAGCACTTTGACTGACTGAGGCAAAATAATAAATTGCAGTCTGGGGCAACTTAGCAAGACCCCATCTCAAAATAAAATGGAAAGAAGTATGGGGATGTAGCTCAGCAATAGGAGATCCCTGGTTAAAATCCCCCAGTACTGCACTGGAAAAATAAGGAGAGGAGAGGAGAGGAGAGGAGAGGAGAGGAGAGGAGAAAAGACAAAAGAAAAAGAAGGGGAGGGGAAGGAATGAAAGGGGAGGGGAAGGGATGAAAGGGAAGGGGAGGGGAGGAAAACAGAACATCATGTTTATTGTAACCATAGATGTAAAAAATCCCTAACTAATTTTTATCCAGTTAAATCTGAGAATACATAAAAAGGATTATACACGTAGGTTATGTGCTAGGAATATAAACATTATTTTCATTTTTTATAGATTAAAAATGAAAAAATGATAATGTAAATGAGAGCAAAAAGCATTTAACAAAATCCAAACACTCATTCCTAACACAGATTCTTATCAAACAAAATTAAATGAATTCCTTGAACAAAAAATGGGAATTTTCAAATATTCCAATTTTTTAGTAAAATCAAGAATGAAATGAGCATATCTAATCTCATCCCTGTTGTCCAATATTGCTTTGGAGGTTCTGGCAAGCAAAGTAAATCAATATCCAAATTTGAAGGATGAATTGAAATATTATTTGTAGAAACATGATCATCTATTTAGAAAATCCCAAGCAATCTACCCCTAAGCTACCAGAACTACATGCATTTCAGCAAAATTAAAGGGAAGGAAGTCAATATATGAAGTAGAAATCCACCAGTTTTGTTGCATTGTAATTGTTAGACAGTATCCCACTTTAAACCATAAAGGCATTTGTCTGTTAATGAGCATTTGAATTGTTTCCAGTTGGAGGATTTCATATAAAGCTGCACTGACATCAGCCCATGTCTTGCTTTGCTTTGTTCTGACCTATGCTTTATTTTCCCCTGGGTAAATATCTGCAAGTAGAATGGCTAAGCCTCCATATACAATAGTGTATGGCCAACTGACCATCTAAGAAGCTAGTAGATTGTTTTTCTGAGTTATGTTTTATATTTTCATTAGCAGTGCATGAGATTTCTGGTTGCTCCACATTTTCACCATCATCTTAAGCAGCCAACCTCTTATCCCTGTTATACTGGGATCATACTAGTACTGTATCAATACGTATTTTAATTCATTTCCCTAACAACCAGTAAAGACCTGAAGTATCTTTGATGGTGGTTTTCCTTCCCATTGTACATTTTATTTGATGAATTCCAGATACAAATCCTTCATCAGATTTATGTTTACACATACTAAAAAACTACTCCTGTAAAAATTATTTTTTCCAATAACAAGATGTTTGCTAAAACTCTTACAAGAAGATGTTAGTTGTATGAGAACTCTTACAACTCAATGATAACAAAATAAAAAAAAATAGTAGGTAAGATTTTTGAAAAGCAAATACTTACTGAAAGTGAACTATGGGAGAAATAACATTTCGGGTTAGGGAAGGGTCCATCCACAAACATCCTAAGAGAAATAGGACCTTGTTATGCTTATGGAACTGACAAAAGACCTTTTGTCCTGTAGCACTGCATACTATATATACTGACACCTGTGAACTAAGCAACTGCACTGAAGATGCCAATTTGTAATAGTAGGTTCATGCTTGGAGTGCCTGTCATTCTGGTCTTCTGAATACTTGCTGCTTGTCATGACATGCCAATTGCTGCGGTGCTGTCTCTCAAGTAGATGATTCTTTAAAAAGGAAGGGGGTGGTGAATGAAGGCAGGAGAAGGGAAAAGGAATGTTTCGAGATTGTCCTGCAACAATGTTGCATATGGTTAGATTTCTGGACTTATGTGTAAACATATATAATTCTTTATTCCTATTTTTTAAATATATTTTAATTTTTTAAATTTTATGTCATATTCTGTAGGGACTTAAAGTTTAATATATCAATACTTGATGAAAAATATCTGTTCCATGTTATATCTAAGATGTTTGATATTCAGACAGATAGTGAGGCTAAGCTCAACAGCCTAGGTTATATGGTAATAACAATAAGTTTCTCTTCTGGAGAGTTAACAAGCTAAGTTTGCAGACCAAAAATTAGAGAAAAAGAAGGGCCATAAGGAGAGCCAACATTTTGGCCTTAGCCTTCCAAGGTCAATTAAGACTCAGGACATATGAGAACTTGTACTTAAACAACATGTAACTCAGTTGTGTCCCAAATTTTCTGACCAAGGAGATTATGGGGCCAAAGAGGAAAGTCATCGATGATGTAGAGTGTACCTAAGGAAAGTCACATGGAGAGAAAACATTCTCTCAGGCTTTCACAGAGAGCACATTGGCAGAGCAATGGCTGTGACTCATCCACATGGCTGACACTGACAAAGGATCTACAATCTGAGGTACAAGGTCTCTAAATCCTAAGGGGATTTGACTGACCTTTTAAGATCCAAAAGTTACAATTCTTGGTGCATAGGTCCTGCTTTACCTTGGTCTTAACTATCCAGCAGAAAAGTATAAAAACGAAGTACAAGAAATAAAGCCATGTTGTTATGTTGAGCTGTAGGAAACTCAGGTCAACAACTTCTGACATTGCCAGTCATGTGGGAGACTCAATATTATTATGAACTACTGGACTATTTTGGAATATTTTACTGAGTTCACACACCTATAATATTTAAATGATGGAACTAAACAAGAAAAAGGGATATAAATGAATGACCATTTTGTATCTGTGTATTCAAAATGGTTAGGATAGATATATAGCTACATTCTCCTAATTCAAGGAATAGAGGGATTTGGTCTAATAGTGTTTGTAAGTAGGATATCATGTCTGCATCTTGTACAGCAAATAACCCCTAGGAAGGCAGTATGTAATGTGTTAATTATTGGAACTGTCCTACCAATTTGATTTGAAACTGTCTCATTGCTACTTATTTCTCAATAAAATTATAGGCCAAAAAAAAAGGGACAGGGGACCAGCTAGTTGGGAAAATATAAGAGGATGGCCTCCCGGAACTGTGCTAGAAATGAATGGGCCCACTAATGGGCCTTTACCTCTACAGGTTAGACAAAAGCAATTAGCAAGATAAAGGCAGCAATTAAATAGTTCTTTGCTGGGTGGCACCGTCCTGTGTGGTGGTACACCCCTAAAATCCCAGCACTGGGGAGGCTGAGGCAGGAGAATGGAAGAAAATTCAAGGACAGCCTGAAATACATATCAAGAACTGGTATAAAAAATACAACAAAAATAGAAAAGATAAAGGCAAAAAAATAAGCTGAGGAAGGTCCCAGTTAGTGTTATTAACATAAATCCCTTTATTTAATCCTTAAACCAAAACTATCTGTTCCTAAATCCCCCACCTATAATCCTAAACTCCACCAAACAATAAAAAAATCCATACAACATACAACTTGAAGCAATATAAAGGGAAGAACAAAAACAGCCATAGAGCCAACCAGATTTTCCAGGACCCCACACAGGAAGAAGAAACTCCACGAAAGGAGCTGCAGACAATATTGTTTGGACAATACTTCATGCCTATATTGTGTACTCTTAGTAATTACTATGAAGGTAACAGTATGTAATATATTAATTATTGTTACTCTCCTAGTAAGTCCTTTTGAAACTGTTTGATAATTTTTATTTTTTTTTCTTTAAAATTGGAAACTGAATTTCATGTGGAAAAAAGAAATTCATGAGAATTTTATTTTCAAATACTCCCTGTGTCCAGAGTAGTTCTGTCTCTTCTGTCTTTCTGTCTTTGTCTTTTTGTCTTTCTGTCTGTCTGTCTGTCTGTCTGTCTGTCTCTCTCTCTCTCTGTCTCTCTGTCTCTCTGTCTGTCTCTCTCTGTCTCTCTCTGTGTCTCTCTGTCTCTCTCTCTGTCTCTCTCTTGCTGTCTCTCTGTCTCTCTCCCTGGCCACCTTCAAATAAATTGTCTTCTTTTACTTTCAACTCTGCTTCTTTAGTTATTTTACTGGTGTCTGGTTTAGGATTCCCAGGAGCTGCATGTTCCAACAAGCAGTGGTATGGCATGGCGCGGTGTCCACACCTTCCGAGATGTTTCAAGAGTTAGGTGGCACCACTGGAGTTGACACAGACAGGGGACAGAATAAAATGATCATCATACAGAGTTCGCTAGCTGTACAAACTTGGGCAAATTTCTTAAGTTCTCCTATCTTTATTTTAAAAAAGTAAAACAATGATTTAACTTATTAAGTAGCTGAAAGAATCACATAAACTAGGAAAAGTAAAGTGTTTACAACAGTCCCTGACAAAGAGTAGGAGCTATAAAGTATCTGCTCTGCGACACATAATACATAATTTCCCTTGCAATGCATAGTAACCTACAATTACAGCATAGAGTAGCAGCTTAGATACCTAAAAAATAGGAGTTATAAGTTAAAGTTAAATTCTCTTTTTGTCTCCAAAACCTATTAAAGCACTCAGCCATCCCTATAGAATGCTAGCACCCATCACCAAATCTAAATAATAAATCAGTGACAGGAAAAATAGCCACAGTATTGCTCCTCTGTTCTTCCTCCCCATGCCCTCTGGACAAGGACAGTCCCACTGCTGCTAGGGAGCACCAGCAGTTGTCAGAGAGATTATTTTCTAAGCATCCTGTTAAGAACACCGTCCTCTTCCATGCCTCAAGATGGAAAAGCAAGCTGACCTCATTCTGGTGAGTCATGGAAATTTTGGATTTTAATCATATCTCTGCAGCTCCTACTTTTTCACTAAAACAATATTTCCCAACCTTTTTTGTAACCTACTGTGACACTTTTTAAAATAATTTTAGCATACTTCTGTTGTAAAATATATTTCCCCATCTTCCCAGCCACTCATATATTGGGCTAATTTTAAAATATTTTAATGCTGTAGCCATGCAGTCACCATCCAGTTTAAAAAAAAACAACAACAACAAAAGGAATTTATAAAATGTATCACCCTGCTCAACCCTGTTCAATTCTATGTTTCTAGACTTTCAGTCTCTGTGAACCAAGTCCTAACTGGTCTTTGTTCCAACACACATTCCAACACTTGAGTGTGTCTGCATCTCCAAATATTACTAGGTGTGATCAAAAGATAAAGTGAATGATTAAATTTAAAAAAAACTTAGTAAAGATTATATTGCCAAGCTTAGTGGGCAAGTGTATTAGGAATGCGAGGAACTTTTATTTCCCCTGCAATACATAATCTCCTATATATTTGGAGGAGGTAATGAAAATTTGATTTTCACTGTAATAACTTTAAGTTTAGGCATTCACTTTTTTTTTTTTTTACCAGCTCTCACTGATCAAATGTTGATGGGACTTTTTGTCAGAAAACATCACAGTGTGTTTTCATTCACCTTATTCACTGGATCTAGCCCTTCTACAACATCTGACTCTTTCCCAAAGCCAAGTGACCACAAAAAGTGTTTTGAACAGATTCAGGATATCGAGGCAGTCAGGAGAGACCCACTGAAGACACTCAAAAAGATGGAAACAGTTAATGCTTGAATTCTTTTCTTCTTTTTATTTTTATTTTTTGACCAACTTGGCATGCTTATATCTGGTACTCTGAACAACTAAGTTTTTAAAGACAACATTATGCAACATACCAATCATTGTTGAATTCCTATCACTTTGTTTAGTGAAATTCTGCATCATTTTTATTTTTATTTTACATTTTATTCTCTTTAAAAAATAAAAAAATAAGGCTGGGTAGATAGCTTGGCAGTCTAAGTGCCTGCCTGGCAAGCACAAGGACCCTGATTTAATCCCCAGTACTGCATGCTGTGTCAGCTCTGGAACCGGGAGTGATGGCACACACCTGTAATCCCAGTGCTGGGAAGGCTGAGACAAGAGGGTCAATATGAGTCTGAGCTGTGTAGCAAGACCCTGTACCAATAAATAAATAAATAAATAAATAAATAAATAAATGGCCTGGCAAGTAGCTCAGAGAAATAAAGCGCCTGCATTCAGGCTCAGGGGACAAGGGTTCAATCCCCGGGTCTGCCCTGCTGGCTCCTCCGCACACTGAGACAGCCACTGAGACTGGGTGTGGTGGCACGTGCCTGTAATCCCAGCACTTGGGAGGCTGTAAACAGGAGGATCACTACGAGTCTGACCTAGTAGTGAGACCCTGTACACCCTGTAAACTCTTCCCTAAAATAAAAGAAATAAAAATAAAAATAAAAAGATTTTTAAAAAGATTTCCAGAAATCTGCCCCCAGAAAGTGACAAGAGCAAAGGGGTATGTGTGGGCAAAGTGAGGGGAATTGTTTTGAGGAGTTAATATTACGTCTTTTTCTGTACTTTGTTTAAACTTAAACACTCACTGTATTTCCTGATCGTGCTACCTACATAGGGCTACACTGCAGGTTTTAGTTTATATGATTGCAATTGTTCTGTTGGTCTCTTGATGGCTGTGAATATGTGTTGTGGGGTCTCCAGTTTTAGCAAGCATATTTGCCGGGCTGTTGTTGCTACTTGCTGGTTCACTCCTCCATGCCAAACTTCCCACAAGCTGCTCGCAGCCTCTAACAGAACAAGGCACTGCATATTCAGATCCATCTCATGAGACACAGGCCTTCAGGGGTGGCTCAGGTTCCTGAATTTGCTGTCTGACCCCTCCATTGGGATTATACGTATATCAGGGTCTGAATACTTTCTCCATTTGTCTCCTTCCTTTCTTATTCACAGACATTTGTCTCTTGTAAACTTCTTGCACATCCAGATTAGGGTTAGGTTTAGGATTAGGGGTAGGGTAAGTGTTAGGTGTAGGGTTAGGGTTGTCTCAGTGTCTGCATTTTACAGGACCTGAATGAACACAATGTTCTTTTGTCATTGGATTTCTATGCTCAGTTTTATGATTTTGTGATTTATTCACTGGATACATTTATCTCTAGTTCATTAATTTTAGCCACTGTTAAAGATTCTGCTATATGAATATCCTAGAATTGATTTATCTTTTCTCCTGATAATAGACATTTATGTTGTCTCCAATTTTTTCTCCATTACAAGCAATGCCTCATTGAATATTTTAATACATAGGTCAAAGGGTAATTGTTACTTTACCAGCTATTATCAATTGTTCTCCCAAGTCATTATATTAGTGTGGACATCTCCCAGCAGTCTGTGAAAATGCCCATGATTTTCCTCCCTTCATGCTCTCAGAATGCTTAATAGTTTTATTTTTTTCCACTCTCAAGGATACTAAATTATACTTCATTGTAGTTATAATTTGCATTTTCCTGAAGGCTATTGACATGAAACACTTTCCACATTCACTGGCCTTTTGAGTTTTCTATTCAGTGATTTTTTTTTTCTGATCACATCCTTTGCTTTTTATTAGATCACATAGTATTTATCCTTCTGTCTTCTAGGAGTTCAGTGAATATGCTGCACGGTAATTTTGTGACCTACTTTATTTCAAAGAATCATCTCTTATTCTGTGACAATACTTTCTTACTTCTTTCTGGTGTCGTTTGATATAGAGAAATTTAAATATTTAATGTAGCTCACTTAGCAGTCTTGGCCTTTATAGTTTTGCTTTTAATTGTCTGAAGAAATCCTTACACTGAAGTCACACTGATGTTATCAGTTGCCTTCTAAAAATAGTGCCATTTTGTTTTTCACAATTTTTAATCCAAATAGAACTAATCTGTGGTAGGGAATGGGTCTGGTAACATTGCTTCCAGAAATCTCAGAGCCCTTCTTAAAACAGGTCTTTCTTTCTCCAAGATCAACAACATTACCCCTGTTGAGAATCAGGTTTCCCACTTCCTTGTGTCTGGGTCCTAGTTTCCTACTATATTCATATTTCTGTCTCTGTACCCATAGCACAGCATTTTAATTGTAGAACAACACAGGGATCTGTGACATTCAGTAAACTGAGTCTCTTATTTTAATCTTCTTCAAAGTTCCTCTGACCATTCTGGATCCCTTGTTCTTTCATTTAACCTTTACAATCAACTAAAGACTATGGAAATTCCTAGTGGGATTTTTGAATTAAATAATATTAATTTACTGACTGTTTTTAAGAAAATGAAACTACAATTTGAGAATCACCATTAGAAACATACCATAACTGTATGTTTATTTGGGTTTTCCAGTAAAGACTTGCAATTCTCTCCTTAAACATGATTATACTTCTTAATAGTTTTTTGCTGTTGTTCTCTCTCTCTCTCTCTCTCTCTCTCTCTCTCTCTCTCTCTC
>NW_004524594.1:5221948-5245609 GCF_000260255.1 Octodon degus | reverse complement strand
CTTGCAATTCTCTCCTTAAACATGATTATACTTCTTAATAGTTTTTTGCTGTTGTTCTCTCTCTCTCTCTCTCTCTCTCTCTCTCTCTCTCTCTCTCTCCGTCTGTCTGTCTGTCTGTCTGTCTGTCTGTCTGTCTGTCTTTTTTGAGAAAGTGTCTCACTATGCAGTTCAGGCTGGCCTTGAGCTCACTTTGTGGCTCAGGCTGGTTTCAAATTCGCAATGATCCTCTTGCTTCAGCTTCCTAAATGCAAAGATTACAGGCATGCTCCACTATGCCCAGCTATACTTTTTAATTGTAATCCCATTGTAAATACTGCTTTTATATTACCAAACTTTTTTGAGGCTGTTGTAAAAATGCTTATGAGTTGGTCTTGTGTTTAGTCACTATATTTAACTTCTTCTAATTCTGTTAGTGCTTTGGAGTTTTTCTTGGATCATATATCTCAATAACAGTAAAATCAAAAAATGATAGTTTTCTCTCTCTTTTCAACTATTATCACTGTAGTGTCTGTCTTACTATACAGTTTATGCTACAGTCAAGTGGGCCAAAAAGATTCCAGGTTCTTTTGTACCACAAGGAAAGAATTGCCAAGTGTTCTCTGCCTCTGTACGACGTAGTAAGTTCATTGAAAATCATGAGGCAGCAACAGATACAGGCAAAAGGGCAAAGTGGGCAAAGCAAGTACCTTTGTAACTCAGACTCCCAACATTCACAGGGTCAGATAACCACCCATCCCAGGCACCTCCCGATGTCGCTCTTTATTGATGTCAGCAATTGGCAGGACCTCCTAACCTGTAAGCCTGAGCCTGAATGATCATTAGGGTGGTGTCGTGTTTATGGGTAAATTAACGGAAGGGGGTAACACAGCTGCTTTATTTTTAACTGTACTAGTTAGAAAAGACAAAAATTATAACAAAATCATCTTTGGTTTGTTCGGATCTTTAGAAGAAATGCATCTAATGCATCTCAATAAGCCCCATGTTTGCCTTTTGCCTCTGTGACATGTCTTTACACTATTAAGCTTCTAGCTTGCTAGTTTCCTTGGAGGTTGAGATCGTTGTTATTTGATTTGTTTGTATACATCTAACATGTTTATTCTCCTCTCATCTGTTCAAGTCATAAATTACACTTACAAATTTTCTAATACATTCTAGAAACAAACCCAGAAGGCTCATTTTATATTCATTTCTTAAACACAGCATATAAGTACAGCTTGCTCTTTTAAAGGACTATTTAATCCTCATTTATTAATGACATTGGTCTCTGATGTTTTATTCTCATGTCTGATTTAAATATCAAGACTGTACTTGATCCTTAAAACAAGTGAGAAAACACCCTTTTTTCTCTTTTTTCAAATAGTTTGTACAATTAGAATTGTCTGTTTTTGAGAGACTGATAGAACTCACATACAAAAAGTGACTTGAAAAATATGATTTTTTTTCCTTTTCTTCATTTCAGAGAGAATTTTTAATTATTCATTTAATTGTTTTTTCCCATAATTTTATTGATAAACAAATAGCAATGAGACAGTTTCAAATCAAATTGGTAGGATAGTTTCAATAATTAACACATTGCATACATTCTTCCTAGTGGTTAATTGCTGTACAAGATGCGGACATGATATCCTATTTACAAACACCATTAGAACAAATCCCTCTATTCATTAAGAGAATGTAACTATATATCTATCCTAACCACTTTGAATACACAGATAAAAAATGGACATTCATCTGTATACCCTTTTTTTGTTAAGTTCCGTTATTTGAATATTATAGGTGTGTAAACTCAGCAAAATATTCTAAAAGAGTCTAGTAGCCCATAATAGTATTGGGTCTTCCACTTCACTGGCAATGTCAGAAATTGTTGACCTCAGTCCCCTACAGCTCAACATAACAGCATGGCTTTACTTCTTATATTTCATTTTTATACTTTTCTGCTGAATGGTTAAGACCAAGGTAAAGCAGGACCTATGCAACAAGAGTTGTAGCTTTTGGGTCTGATAAGGTCAGTGAAATTCCCTCAGGATTTATCCTGAGATCCTGTACCTCAGATTATAGAACCTTTGTCAGTGTCAGCCATGTGAATGAGTCACGGCCATTGCTTGGCCAATGTGCTCTCTGTGAAAGGGTGAGAGAGTGTTTTCTCTCCATGTGACTCTCCTTAGGCACACTCTACATCATCGATCACTTTCTTCTTTGGCCCCATAATCTCCTTGATCATAAAATTTGGGACGCTGCCGAGTTACATGACGTTACAGTACAAGTTCTCATATGTCCTGAGTCTTAATTGACCTTGGAAGGCTAGGGCCAAAATGTTGTCTTTCCTTGAAACCCTCCTTTTTCTCTAATTTTGGTCTGCAAACTTAGGTTGTTAACCATCCAGAAGACAAGCTTATTGTTATTACCATAAAACTTAGGCTGTTAAGCTTAAACTCACTATCTGTCTCATTTAACTGCTTTACTGTTTAAATATTTGTCCAACATTTCATTACACTTGGAACATTGAAAATATAGCTTTATAGAAAATTGTTCATTTACCTTCATTTTACTTCATTGTTAATGTAATTCTTACTAGAAAATTTGCTATTTTTAAATTTCTGCTTTACCTGTATTATGTATAAGTTTTATTCCTAACAATTTATGTAAGACATCTTTTTATCAATCTTCCCCAAAATTCATGTATTTTATTACTTTCCAAGTAACCTAATTCCAACTTTCAATTCTTCTATCAAATATTATTTCCTTATTATTTTTTGATGTTACATGAATTATACCCTTTTATATTCCTTGTTTACTCTGTCTTTCATTTTCTGAGTTGCAAACTTAGTTCACGAATTTTGTCTTCCTTCTTTTCCATATTGTCTCAGTAACTTTTCTCTCCATTGCTAGGGCAAAATACCCAACATCCAATATGAAGGAAGGAAAGGTTTATTTAGCTCAGAGTGGAGCTTTCAGTCCATACTTGCCTCATTCCAAGGCAGAGTGGCACAGGGCAGAGGGCAGCAGTTCATGGCAGCAGAAAACAGCAAAAGCAAAGAGAGGAGCAGCAGCTGCAGTATCTAGCAAGCCTCTCTCCCTGCCCTTAACTGTAGGCATATTACCCACCCCAGGGCAGGTGTAGCACTCACAGTCAGAATCCCAGCATCGGATCATGAATTAATCACAACCTCTAGAAGCCCGCCCCATGACTGCATGAGCCTTTGGAGGACAGCTAGACACAAACCATGACCCATTTGATGCACTTTTGATATGTTTGTTCAATGTGATCTATCACAGAAGAAGCACTTTCTGATGTTCACTATGATCTATACTCTAATCCACAAATTGCTTACAATAATTCTTCTCAAGTACTTTATTCAATCTATGTTTGGGATATGAATGTGCCTATATATTGTGCATGCATACTTTTTTCTGATGCATTTTGTCCATCCTTTAACTTCCAAATTTTCCCATTCCAGAAGTCATATTTTGCACAGGTCTCTTTCAAGCAACAGACTGATACACCTGTGCTTTGATTCAAGATGACAAACTCTGTCTTTGACTGGTAAATTCAGAATGCTTATGACTATTATCCTTATATTTTGACTCATTTCTGTCATATTGTTTTGTATTAATCTTTTTTTCAGGGACTTTTTCTCCTTTCCAATTTTGTATTTCAGTACATCGTTTGGGTGTCTGAGTAGTCAGCATGATGCTACAGCTGAGGACAAGGAATGGTGCATAACACATGCAAAGTCAAAAGGTAATAAGGGCTGACAAAATAGCTCAGCAAATTAAAGCCTGAAAGCAGGCACAAGGGCCAGGGGTTGGATTCCCAGGCCTGCCATGCCAGCCCTACCTCTGGGGCATGCTGAGATGGCAATTGAGACTGGGCTTGGTGTCATGTGCCTGTAATCCTAGTTCTTGGGAGGCTGTAAACAGGCAGATCACTACAAGTCCCATCTAGTAGTGAGACCCTGAACACCCTATAAACCTTTCCCTATAATACCAAAAAAAAAAAAAAATCAAGGTAAACACATTCCAGAGATCTGCCATACATCACCATATCTGTAATTAGCAATACCATAATGTCCAGTTCATATTTTTGTTAAGAGATCAGGTTTGATGTGAGGTGTTCTTACTCCAACAACAAGATCGTTGGGACACTTTTAGAGATGATAGGTAGGTTTAGTAGCCTGACTGTGGCAATGAGTTCATAGGAATATACCTATGTCTACACCAGCCAAATTGTATACAGCAAATGGGGTGGGGTTTTGCAGCAGGTATATCCATCACACTTCATAAATCTGTTGTTTTTTTTTATTATTTTATTACTTAAGAAAAGTTGCTGTGGACTTTTTCCCCTAGCATTATTTTTGTTCCATAAATGTCTTTATATATTTCCTGGTAGCATTTCCATCAGAATTCAGTGAGGGGGATTGTGTCAGTCAGCTTAGCATCACTATGGCAAAGGACCCAAGAATGTCCACCAAAGAGGACAGGTTCACTTCAGCTGGCAGTTTCGGAGGTTTCGGTGCTTTGTCAGCTGGCTCCATGGCTTCAGTTGTGGTAAGTCAGAAACTTAGTGGCAGGAGGGTGAAGTGGAGAAAGCTGCTAACCTAATGGAATCCAGGAAACAAAGAGGGTGAGAAAGACTGAGAGCCGAAGCAGCCAGAGACCATGTGTAGTTCCCGAGGTCGCGCCCCCATGAGCGCCTCCCTCCAAGCACACGTCACTTCCTCCTTCCTGCCACCACCCAACTTATGGTAGCCATCACATTATGGTTTCACGAATGGATGAATGTACACGAGGAATTTAGTACCTTCACGATTCAGGTGCTTCAAAAACCTGTAACCTGGCAACAAAGGCTTCACCACAATGATCCCTTTAGGGAACACTTTTGATATCAACCATAACAGAGATCACTGTTTTCAAATGTATGCATCCCTACCTATCCTGAAAATGTTTTATTTTTATACTTACACTTCCTTTTAAGAGTCAAATAAACCTAAGTTTCATGCAGTGGCTCCTATGGGCCAGGAAAATACGTTATCTCCATTAAAATTCTGTCTCTTGAGAGAGCTTGTCTAAGTTTTAGTCTCTGTTATGGCTTAGAACCTGGACTTAGAGCCACACTGGTCTGGCAGTAACCCCAGTTCATATCTTGTATTCCTCCCATCGCAAACTTATCTTACTGTTCATGATATCACTCAAAGGGCTGCAGAGACAGAGGGGAGAAGCTAAATCAGCAGCACCAGAAAAATGATGAGAGGTTGTTTAAGCATTTAAAAGAAAATGTGCATTTGATTTGGTCATTTCAGAGAGTATAGATGTTAGTTTCCCCTTTTGCTACTTTAAACAGCTCTGTGAAATTCAGTGATGAGACCCCTGGCTTGCAATGGAGAAGGACACAGAGCATTCTGCACATGGAGCAGCTGTGCTCACTCATCAGGGTGTTATTGTGCTCAGATTTGTCAAGTGTTATCTCATCTGTAAGTTCTCATGTTTGACCTCCTCTTAGCCCAATTGTTCTGAGTGCACTGTGTGGACCTGCATATGTACTATTATGTTTAATTTTACATTTCTTAACTGGGAAATTGAACTAAAACTGTATTACATAGCCTGAACCAAGTAAAGGGTAGATGCATTTGCTACCTTCAAAGGCCCTCATTAATTTCTGCTAAGTCACCTAGACTGACTACTCACAACCACCGTTTTTACCGCGACCCACCAGAGCTAGTACATCATCCTACAGAGGGCTTCTGTCTCCATTTGGACTCTGGAAGTTCTATCTCCGCAGTATCAAAACTTGGGTATTGGGTATTAAATTTCAATTCTGGATGTGACTATGCTTTTGCTAAGTATGTGTTTCTGATGTCCACAATGAGGCAACAATTCAAAAAAGGTGTTAAGTCTAAGCTTTCCCTAACACTGATTTGGGCCTTAAGTAAGGGAGGGTGGACCAGTGGATCCACTAAGGAGCTAAAGACTTCAGGGAATAACAAAGGTACCACTCTGCCCCCTCAATAAAAAAACTATGTGTGGAAGATGGAATGATGTCCGTGCATGGAAGAAGATGAGATGCCATCCCAGGAAGAAGAAAACTCAAGCTGGCTAGATGGTTTGTCCCTCTTCCTTCGAGAAAAATCGTATATGATGATTTTATAGAAACAATGAAACTAGTTTCAAATAAGATGAGAATTACTGAATCCAGATGAGTCTTCCTCAAATTCTCAACATAAGGAGGGTCTGTGAGCTTTGAACTTAATGCCTCAGCTTTCCCACACTTCAGCATGGGGAAGATGCTCTAAAAGACAAGTAAATTCAGTGTCAGCCGTCAATGATAGCATGCAGTTCACTGACACTTTGTCCTCTTTGCACTAATCAAAATCCTCACAGCACAGCTGTGTGCAATTCTGACTTACAGCACATGGACTGTGTTAAATAATTAACATTAACCTATAGTTTATGGCAATTGTACACACACAATTTGAGTAAATACACCACACTAGGGCAGTTTTCATGTGTGGTAGCCAAAAACATGGACAGAAAACAGAAAGAGCTCTTAGAGAACTAAGTGTTTGACTGGAGCATGCAGTACAAAACATCATTCTTTATCACCTCTCTACAAATGCTGTACAAGCTTTGGCCCATTTAAAGTGTGAAGGATGTTAGGAAATATACTCTTGTTTTGTATTTTAGGGGAAGGTCTACAAGGTGTTCAGAGTCTCACTACTAGATTGAGCTAGTAGTGATCCTCCTGTTTACAGCCTTCCAAGTGCTGGGATTACAAGCATGTGCCACCACGCCCAGTCTCAATTGCTGTCTCAGCACACCCTGGGGGCAGGGCTGGCAAGCCAAGTCTGGGAATTGAAGCCCTGGCCACCGCATCTACTTGCAGGCACTTTAATCCACTGAGCTATTTGTCTGGCCCGGGAAATCCACTTAAAAATGAAATATCTTCCCAACCAGAAAATCCTTCCACAAAGTCAAAAGAAGGAAAGCTATTTTATTACTGACTAAATATCATTATTATTACTAAATACTTATTATTACTTAATGAATAGGATTAAGCCAGGAGGAATATTACAAACAACCTACTAAGTGACTACAGGAATAAAAAGAAATTTCACCCTTTCAGATAGCCATATAGATGCACTGAATATTTGTTTTCACAATAACCAATAACTAGTTGTTGAGTCAAAGGACTTGGAAAGGCAATTTTTCCTAGAATGTGGTGCTTGGGGTACCCGCCTACCTTAGTTGGTTGGCTTTTTCCAAGGGAAATGTAACTTTTCATAGTTTTATATCAAGAGGTAGTTTTGAAACTTGAAATGAGGTACCCGCTTATGTTAGACTCCTATCTTTCCACAGAAAGACAGAGATCACAGTGCTGTCTTTCTTGATTACTTTTTTGCAGCAATTGGACTTGAGTGCTGGAAAAAGATAGCTCTGATTTGTAAAGCTGACAAAATGCTCAACCTTTTGAAAGATTTACATATATTTCAAAGAGAGGGAGAAAGCACCCACAAACTTTCTTAAGTAATTGCTGTAAGAAAAGAAGAGCGGGAAATAAGTCTTTTCCTCTATTTTCAAGAGGCAGAAAATGTCTGATTTGCATTTGTTTTCATAAGGGAAAAACCCAGCACTGATGCTTGAACGACCTAAGGGAGAGTCTGGGTAGGTTCTCAATGGAAGGGATGTCAGAATGTCCTCAGCTGATGTTTCAGTGCCAGTCTATGGCCCTGGAGCTCTCAATCCCTCATATTCTCACATCCAAATGCAGTGGTTCAGACAAAATTTTATTGTTTATCTTCAAAAGCAGTGAACAGATGCAACTCTTATGCTTTAAAAATGATCCTCCCAGTCTATCCTAATTTACAGTCTCTAATCCACTAGCAATCTAACCACAGTTGCAAGCTTCACAAAGCTCCATGTACTTCAGAGAGGTTTATGCTTGTTGAGTATAATGACAAATCTTGCAATCTTACAATGATGCGTGCGTATTACTGATAACACAACTTTAAAATTGAACATACCTTTCATGAATAAAATGCAACACTTTTATAATGGGAAATAAAAGCTCATTGATTGTGTAAAAATACATCTTTTTTATACATTCCTCAGGTGATGGACCTTTGGGTAGTTTCCAAGATTTAGCTATGACAAATTGCACTGCTATAAATAGGGGTGAACACATATTACTGTGATATAAAGTTTTCAGCTCATTGGGAAAAATATCCAGGAAGGAAATAGCTGGGTTTGATGAGACTTTTTACATAAAGGAATATTACTCAGCTACAAAAAAGATAAATTTAAGGCTTTTATAGTTAAATGGATGCAACTATAGACCATACTCATAACTGAAATAAATCAGCCCCATATGCATAAATGTAGTATTGTTTCACTAGTGCAAGAATGTGAAAGGGTAAGTAAAATCTGAAAGGTATAATGGATGCTATAAAAGGGAAAAAAATCTGTTCAAAGGGAAGGAAAAACTGAGATGAGGAAAAGGACAGGAGTAGGGAGAGAAAGATATATTTATGTATGTATGCCGAATGGGTTGGATAAATGTATTGCTAATTTCTGTTGGTATATAGAGTAGAGCAGTTGATGCTTAAATTCTTTTTCTTGTCCTTTTTAATTCCTTACAACTTTCTTTTGTTAATTTTTCATGTTTCTGTCTGGTAATCCAAACAACTAATTTGGAGACAGCATCGTTTAATGCAGCAACCATTGTCAAATTCTTACTGTTTTATTTGGTGAAGTTATGTACTGTTTCTAATATGGTTTACTCTTTTTTTGTTTTTACTATTTTGCATTTCTTTTAGATAATAGAAAATTATAAATATATATATATATAAGTAATAGTATTAATGAATCTGGTTCAATGAGCTTTTATTCAATAAGCAGTCTGTGGATCGGGTTTGGCTCAAGCATCATATTTTGTCAAAAATGACATTAACCACCGACATTACCATATTGTGGAAATATATTTTATATTTATTTCATAATATATTTATGTAATATGTAAATATAAAGTACATAATTAAATGATCTTTAGGAGAGGAAAAGAAAATAATTAAAATATTTTAATAAGGTAATGTCAAGAGAAAAGAATAAAGGAGTAAGGATCACAGAAAACAAAGAAATGACAAAGGATAGATTTAATCTATATTATGTTATGTATGTGCATTAAGGTAAATGTAGTAAAGGACCTATTTCAGGGGGCAAAGTTGTTCAGATCAGGACAAAAGAAAGAAAGAAGGAAAACAAAAAGATATATTTATGTATATGTACAAGATAGCTTGGATAATTGTACTGCTGATTTCTGCTGTTCAGTTAATGCATGATTCTTTTCTTTTTAAATTACTTACACCTTTTCTAACCAATTTTGCATTGGTATATCTGGTAATCTAAACTATTAATTTGAAGACAACATTATGCAATACAATAACCATTGTCGAATTACTATTATTTTGTTTAGTGAAACTCTGTATTGCTTCCTTTTTTTTTTTTTTTTACTATTTTGTATTCTCTTTATAAAAGATATTTAATAGGCGGGAGAGATAGCTCAGTGGACTAAGTACCCGCTTAGGCAAGCGCAGGGACCGGAGCTTGATCTCTGGTACCACATGCTGCACAGGCTTCGCCCACAGGAGCACTGAGCCAGCCACCAAGACTGGGCCAGGTGGTACACGCCTGTAATTCCAGTTCTGGGGAGGCTGAAAACAAGAGGGTCACTATGAGTCCAAGCTGCATAGCAAGGCCCTGTACCAAATAAATAAAGATTTGAAAGGGAGAAGTCTTGCATTTCCTTTCCAGTGCAATCACACAGTAGCTACAGTCTCACCAAGCAAGGCATGCATCCCCCAACACATATGTACACATAGGTCTCTGAGACTTTGTAGAAAAATAACCAATCCAACAGGGTTTCAGAACTAGAATTTTCTTAGAATTTGGCAGAAGGCATGAACAGGGCATGTGCCCTATTGTATACCATACTTATTAAAAATACTGAAATATTGAGGAAGCATTATGACATAGATAACTTTGACTGGAATTTTGCAAGTTGCTTTGCCTCCAAGGAGATAAAGAATAGTAGGTGAAAAAAGGTTCCTAAAAGGATAGAACTGCAAAAGACAGCATCATTTGTATAAATTGGATTCTGCAGAACTCAAAAATCAACCACTGCTGTTGGCAACTAGGTCTCAGAAATGCAAATGATATGATGCCTGGATTGCAGCTCCAAGCCTTAAATTCAAAAGGCCTGGCTATCTAAATTTCTGTAGCAGGAATAAACAAGAGCGCAGAAGGCCAATAACAGGCAATAAAAGATGGATTTAGAGGCTATCAAGCAGAAGGTAGAACTCTGCGTGCTGTGTAATATCCCTAAATCCATGCTATCTTGCCACGTGTGTTTTTCTTTTCCTTGCAAGAGTAAACAGAAAAGCATTTGAAAGAAAGTGCTCATGGGATTATCTGTGGAAGTGCTAGGAAAGGACTCACAAAGATAAAGTCAGTGTACAGTGAGGGTGTGTAGACAGAAGCCCCGAGTAGGCATTCTGCAGCAGGAAGGTCAAGATGATTGTCAATGGCCTGTGACAAAGATGAAAAAGAGAAAAGCAGGTGGATGCCAACCCAGAACTGAGAAACAGTGGTGCAAGGCTTTGGTGAAAAGCCCTGTGCTGCTGAAAGATTGCAAAGAGTTAAACACTAATGGCAGAGGCTACACATAGATGCTGCCCCTTTTTAATGATTGATAAACCTCCTTTGCATCTGGGAAGAAGCAAACACCTACATTTACTGAATCTGTCATGAGCCAAAACCTACTTCATTATTGCTTTTATGAGCAACAATACTGAAAAGTAGTTATTAAGAAGAGTATCAAATATTCAAAGCAACGTACGCCCTATAATGTGTATCAGGTGTCTGACTCTATTATAAGCACTTTATCCTCACACCTCACCTCTTGTTCCTAATGAGCCCTTGAGGGTGCTTCTATTTGCATTTTATTCTACAGAGTAGGAAACTGAGGCACTAAGTCATTTTTTTTCAAACCATCATCTGCTTGCAATCTTTTTTTCTGCATGACACCAACTCAAAAAGAAATCCAATAAATGCCAATTGTGATGAAAAGACATCCCAAGTTCTAGGAACTAGAATCATTGATAATCCACATCTATGAGAAAATTGCAAATGCCCTCTGAGCTCTGACTCGCTACTACCAACTGCAGTCTCAGCCCTAGTCTTCCACACAGACACCCACTCTGCTTGCGAATGTGCCTAACCACTGTTGCTCTCATCGTGTCACCCCCTCGGTTGTCATGGAATCCTGTCAGTTTTCACTGGCGCATAATGAAATTTTCATTTTCATGCTTGTTGCACAAGCTACAGTTTTTGACAAACACAGTAAAAAGGAGGCCAAAATGGCCCACAATGGATCTGTTCACATGACAGAGTTTATAATGGAAAGAGACAGTGGCACAAAATTAATTTGTTCTTGTGACAGGGACAATGATAAGAACAGAAGTGGTTACACAGTTATTCGGCTCTCACTGAGGTAGCTACTGCAGATATAGTGTTTTAGAAAATAGCAATCTGTTCATTTTTCTCTTCTCTGTTTTTTATGTCATTTTGTTTTTAATTTACAATTAACAATTTTGTGTATCAAGGGGGAACATTGAGATGTCGCAAGACCTTTGTATACATTGTTTAATGATCAAATTATGGAATTCAGCATGTCCACCATCTGAAAGATTTATCATTTGTTGGCAGGGAGAACATTCAAAGTTTTCTCCTTTAGTTTCATGCTTTATGAAGCATTATACACAATAACCAAGATATGGAATTAACATAAAAGCCTACCAGGGGATTAATGAGTAAATATAATGTGATATAATCACAATGGAATATTATTAGGCTATTAAAAAGGATGAAAGTTTGACACTTATGACAACATTTATTCATTCACCAAGTGAATGAACAAATACAGTGTATACACAATGGAAAATTACTAAACTACAAAAAAGATTCAATCCTCTCTTTTTTGGCAATACAGATGAGGTATCCTCAAACCAACACAGTTTTGTTCCAAGTTTTTTCCAATAAATCTTGGGGGAGACAGGTGCAATCACTTCCAGATCCTCAAGTGAAAGATGGCAAATATAAAGGCAGAATTTTGGCACCTTTGACGGGGATGGAATGAAAGATATCAAGGTTCTTACTTGACCTACCACATTAATTCTTCTGAATGTTCATTTGCTACCAAAGGTTTACAGCAGCATGGTCTCATCTCTCAAACACTAAGAACAAGTAATTACTTTCTTTAAAATAAAGACTGTCTTACTAGTTACTTTATTATCCTAAGCTCATTAGAACAGTCACTTTGCCCTGGATGGGACATCATTGTAATAATGGTTGAATTAATTTCTCATAGAATGGGGAAGCATTATCCCCCAGAGGAAAGAGAAAACAAATTTTAAGTTTTCAAATGGTAGCACACAGGAAAGTCTTGCCTTCCAATTAATCAAACTCCTAAGCAGGCACTTAAAAAATTCTCACCCATAACTATAGTGTCTTTGCATTCTGCTACCAGCTGTTATGTTTTCACAGCTGCCTTTTGTGCCTGAACACGGATTCCATTTCAGAATGAAGATTTCACATGGTCTGTGCTCTTATCCTTTAATGTTTGCTTTTATAACTACATTGTCTTCTTCTGAAGACCATTATTTGCCAAGCTATTGAGACTACTTTGTCTTAGATTAATACTCAGCCATCTGAAAAGCATAATATGTTCTTAAAATGTAAAGCCACAGTCAAGAGCTGTGCAGCAGTGAGGCTAGACGTGAAGGGGTGGCAATACCAAAAAACAGGAAAGCAATTTGGATTAAATAGGAGAAAAGAACACCGGACCTCTTCACCCGATCACCAGACTGGAGGCATCAGCTCTTTGGGCAGTGTTGACCCTGCTCTTCCAGTTTCCTTGTCCCTGTGAGACATCCATAATGCTTTCTTTTTTTTTCAAAGTTTTATTGATAAACAGATAGCAATGAGACAGTTTCAAATCAAATGGGAAGTACAGTTTCAACAAATAATACACTGCATATATTCTTCTTAGTGGTTAATTGCTGTACAAGATGTGGACTTGTTATCCTATTTACAAACACCATTAGAACAAATCATTCTATTCATTAAGAGAATGCAACTATATATCTATCCCAACCACTTTGAATACACAGATACAAAATGGACATTCATCGGTATACCCCATTTTTTCTAAGTTCCATTATTGAATATCATAGGTGTGTAAACTCAGCAAAATATTCTAAAAGAGTCCAGTAGCCCATAATAGCATTGGGTCTTCTGTTTAACTGGCAATGTCAGAAATTATTGACCTGAGTCCCCCACAGCTCAACATAACAGCATGGCTTTATTTCCTATATTTCGTCTTCATACTTTTCTACTGGATGGTTAAGATCAAGGTAAAGCAGGACCTATGCAACAAGAGTTGTAGCTTTTGGGTCTGAGAAGGTCAGTGAAATGCCCTCAGGATTTATCGTGAGATCCTGTACCTCAGATTGTAGAACCTTTATCAGTGCAGCCATGTGGATGAGTCACGGATCATAATGCTTTCTAAATTTTACAAGCACCCTAAAATATCAACAGTATCTCCAGTTGCACAAGAACAATTGAGTTTCAGAAAAGTAGCTTTGCTGAAGTTGAATGATCAGAGAGCATAAAAACCTGGGCTTTGAATGCAGGTAAAGATGACCCCAAAGAGCAAGACTCCTTTCCTTTTGCCATTCCATCTTTCAAATTAACATACCAAGACTTCTTGGCCTGTTTCTAAACCACCTAACCCTGAACTGAATAAATCAGTCTGGATATCTTGTTCCTCCTTTGCCAAGGATTCTGCTTTTAAGCACAGACATACAGAAATTCATATATTCAAATATACAGTAGTTATAAGTAAAGTTATGCATAGATAGATATGCATAGTTGACACAGATACAGGTAATTGGCTATGGGTATTATATATATATAATGTACATAGGAGGTACATAAATGCACATAAAATAGATATAAAAACATGGAAATATAGTGGTAGATAGCAAATTTAAGCTCTGTTTTTTGTAACAGAACTTAATTTATCTTTGACATAATGGATACATGATATAATACTGGCCAGTAGCTTGCAAAAGAGTAATAGTGGGAAAAACATGCCCTCTTTTAAAAAGCAGTATAGTGTGCACACAAAACCCCGGTCTCTCTATGAACATAAGCAATTAAATTTTATGGACTTTCCTGACAGATTTGCAAGAAAGCAGTTATAAGAACATGTTTAAAATTTACATATTCTCTTCCTCTCTTTACTCATTCATCTTTGCTGAGTCTGGATGATCGACTCAGCAACAGCTGGATGGCTCAAAGGACTTGGGGAAGGCTGTGCCCTTTGAAATCTCCTACCACCCAGGGTGGGAACGAATAGCAAATGGCACCAGTTCGTATGGATTTTGTACTCTTGAACTCCAGATATTAAGACTTATAAATAGACAGAGAACCCTCTGAAACCAGATTAACTACAATGAAGCTAAAGTGGGTATTCCTAATGGTGGAATTACTTCACCATGTCAGTCCGTGGGACTTCAGTGCTGTCATCAGTCACCCACAAATTCCGATCTCTCTCTCTCTCTCTCTCTCTCTCTCTCTCTCTCTCTCCCCCCCCATTACAATGCCTTGAAATTGTTTTAATCTTCAACCATCAATTTCCTTTCTCTAAAGGAAAGTCAAACACATCTGAAACAGACAAGACAATAGTAGCACGTGACCTCAAACTGTACATGTTCTATGATCAGTCTGGTAGCAGCTTTGACTTATCTGGGATCTGCAGGATAGACAGTTTTCAGACTATAAAGGAAACAACATCCATTTAGACCTCATTTCTATTGTAAAAGTAAAGTTCTCCCTTTCACAGCTTACACATTCGTGTGTGCATAATATTAGCAATACTCAAATTCTCAAGCCATCCCCATGGGGTGACATGGGACACAGGAATTATTCAGGGGTTCCATGTTTAGTAATGAGAAAAAAAAAACTTTATTGCAGTGCTCAGTCTACAAGTTTCTTGTCACAGACCAGAAGCCAAGATGGTCTAAAATGATCCTGTTTACCACTTATCTGATAGCATCTTTTCTATCTTTCATTCACCCTCACAGTTCAGGAAGGCAACTCAGCTGTAGAGAGAAGCTCACAGGAATGGAGGGAGGCGCAGCCTTTGAGTTCTAAAATCACACAGAGGATGGGCAAATGTGCCAGTAAATATAGACTTCATAGTTACAAATTCTAAATTTTAATAATTGTTAAGAGACCAAGAATCCTCTGAACCCAGATCAACTACACTACCAAGTACATGGTCAGCTCCAACAGGAATCTTCATTAATCTCAAAAGGACAAAGCAGAGATCATCTAGAATGGTGATGCTGAAGGCATTTAGATTGGAAGCGGGACTAGAAGTTTGCTCTTAACTACAAGCGGCTGAGGATTTCATAAGAACCCAGTATTTCAATACAAAATGCTAGAAACAGTGAAGAGTGAACACCAAATAGAAAGAGGTTTCTAGTTTGGCTTTACGTTAGCATCAAACAGTGATTTCTATAATGTTGTATTAACCCTAGTTGTGGTGACCATAAGAATTTTCCTTAAAGTGAAGTCAATATTAACCTTAATGACTTTGCCATGAGAATATGACTACTTTGGATCCTACCAAGCCATTTCCTACTGCAAAATTTAATTGCAGGTTTCCCCTAAATACCAAACTCTTACAACTCTTGGCTCAACCTCTAACAAACAACCCCAACTCTGAGAAAAGAGAGTAGAGCATTAGACAGAAGCAAACGAAAACAAGAGATTCTACTTATACCTTGATCATATGAAGCTTTAATGAGTATTCTTGAGAAAGTTGACAAAACTGGACAGAATGAGGTATTTTATATCCACAGTCAAAGCCTCACTGTCCAGCATGGTCAGACAAGGTCAGTATTAACTTCATGAATCAGTGCTTTTCTAAAAATTTGCTCTACCTTCTCTCAATTAACTGTAGAATTCAGTCTCTAGAATCTAGCAGAATTCCAACGTCTGAAATGCAGAAGAGACTCAGTTAATGTTTGCTACATAAACTTAAAAATAGTTAAGTTTATCTTTCAGACTTTAATTTTCTTAAATGAAAAAAGCAGAGGTTTTGCAAACTTTCTTTAAAGTTCATTTTCAAGCATCACTAAAGCCAAATCAGAATATGCAAGGCAAAAATCACAGAAGGTAAAGCAGAGAGAAAAAGAATAAGAGACAGTGAAAGACAGCAAGAGCTAGAGTGAGAGACAGAGAAAGAGAGAGACATAGGACTGAGAACACCAACAACAATCACTTCCTACTCTGTGGCATGTCCAAAGAGCACTAAGATTTCAAGGACAGCTGCTTAAAGTGTCTTCTTCTAAGTTCTCACCTTTCATGTTTCAGTAACCCTCTGCAGGATAGAATTCTGTTCTGCCTCAGAGAAACTTAATCTTGACTTATGCAGGAAAAGTGAGCATTGCCCAGGAGCTTGAGAATAAAATGATGTTCTTCAAGTCATGCTCCATGCCTTACTCTTCCCTGACATCATAAAACAAAAGCAGTTCCTGCCCACTATCATTTTTACAATAAACTTCGCCCAACATGAAGGATAATCATTTGGTTTCCATGGTACATAATTGCTCAAAAATGATTTAGGCTCTAAGAAATTGATGATGGTTGCAATCAGAGTTTCATGTCATTTGAAGTTTCGGCTTACACCCAAGGCTAATGTCAAAGAATAAAACTATCTTATTAAAAAAAAGATCAAAGCAAAGAACATGTAGCTAAGATGCACATACCTAATAGCTCAGGATGGGAATGCATATGCGATGAGCAGAGGAGAGAAACAAGACTTCTACAGTTTGGAAACAAGTTTAATTTTTTAGATAACATATAAAGGCATGAAATTCTAAGGCTTCACAAAACACTTAATTATCTTAGTAATATTTTTAATAACTAACATTTCTTGACCCCTTGCTAAGTGCTAGAGACATTCTTGCCCTGGGACTTTCTTGGGTGTCTAATTCTATTATCGTATTGAATCGACTCAACAACTCTATGAGCTCTGTATGTTTTTTCACCTGTATTTTATAAGTAAATGAAGGTCGATAGGTTAAGAAACAGTGAAATTTATTCAGTTAATAAGTAGTAAGATCTAGGTTTGAGCCTGTTTAATGTATGAGTTCATTCATATGACCCCTCTATTTAGAACCTCGTTAGAATCCATTTTGGGTAACAAAGATACCTGGAGCACCCTGAAATCAAGTAAACACTTTAATTTTTTAGGAGGTGAATGCAGCCCTACCAGCCTGCTCTTCCAGACTCAAGTACAATATCTTCTCAAAAAAGCTGGACAGCTAATTTGTGTTCTATGGGTATCTCATTAGTACTTCACTAGCTTAGTTTTGTCAAACAGATAAGTTAGTATATAGTCACCTGGAGTCATTTATTTGTAATGGCAAAAGTGTTGTAAATGCCTTCAGATGATGTTCTTATTCAGAATATAAGAGTATCAGCTCTGCATAAAGGTAGCATACTGTAGGGTAAGAAAAAGCACAACTTGTATCAGATTCCTAGCTCTGCTATGTATAGCTGGATAGCTTGGGAAATTGCCTAAGTACTTTAAAATTCAGTCTTCTTATCTTAATAGAGGGATAATTCTACAGCCTGTGTACATTAGGATAGGCAAATGAGATGAAGTGAGCCTGCTTCTAACATGCAGTGAATACCAATGAACAGCACCACTGTTCTCAAGGTTGATAGTGCATTGACACTAAGCGTTCAATTCTTAAAGACTAGTTGCTTCCATTTAAACTCCAACTTCATTACTTTTCTGTTTTTGATATGCACAAGTTCATTAATTATGTCAGCCTTCTGAGTTGTACAACAGGTAAATTAGTGAAAAATCCACATGGAGTTGTTGAGAAGGTTATTACATGTTGACCAGGTCACTATTTAGTCTTAAGGATTTCCATTTAGGAATTAATCATTTCAAAATCAATTCTAGAAAATGTAAAAAGAAATAAGTTGTAAGGGTATGAAGGCAACTTATACAAGACAAGGAAAAATCCTCATGACAAAGTATCTGAAAAGCCTCCAGAAACATTGCCGAAGTTTCTTCTTCCTCTCTGCTCTCTGCCACCTCTTTATAGACTTCTGCTTCTCCTCCATGATATATGTCTGCCCATTTATCTGGCCCTGCAGACTCTTTATTTTGAGCTTGAACATTGGCATATAATAACCTAAAATGGATCTCATTCTAAGAATCTCTCTTACTGAATCACCTCCTGCAACTATTCAACTGCAATATGTCCTAATTCCATACACTAAAGGAGAAACACTGTCTCATGTGTTCATTTCTGAACAGGATTTCACATACGCTTCAATCAGGTCTGGCAAGAAAAGTAGTATCACTAGGAACTAGGCCACATTCTACACCAGTGAAATCTCAGGGACTCACATTTGGACTCTGAGATGGAGTTAGGGAGGCATGGAGTCTGACCTGAGCCACTCACCACTAATCTTCATACTCTGTCTGCATCTTCCAAAGAAAAGTTAAATAATCTTTAACTGGACTGGACCTTAATGAGAGCATAATTTTAGGACTTCTAGAAGGTAACAAGTTAATCCTACAAAATGAAGTATGCACAATGGAAGAAAATTGGAAAGACAATATAATTCTGATACCACTCAAGACCTGCAACAAACTAATACCCATACTAGAACTATCCTGAAACATTCAAAGTTGTAAAACATAAATATTATATTTAATTTTAAACAGAAAATAAAAGAAAACAATTTTCAAACAAGATGATAGAGAAATAACAATGGCTATTACATTTCATATTGTCTTTTTCCAGGTATTTATTCAGATTACCTGATACAAGTACCTAAAATAGATCAAACAATATCAGCATTAACTGTTTTTTGATGAACTAATATAAACTAGTAGTACAATTATATTAGCTATCTTGGATATATATACATATCTTTTCCCCCTTTATTTTCTTGGCTTTTCCCCCATCCCAGTTGTTCTTTCCTTTTGAGATACTTCTTTCCATTCACTGAATTAATTTTGACCTTTAAATGTTATTCTCTCTTTCAATTTCTTACACTAAGGGGCCAATATGATGTTTATACATGAGGGCCTGATTTATTTAACTTATGGGTAGGATCTCTAATTGCATATATTTACCTATAAAAGCCTAAAGTTTATCCTTCTTTATAACTGAGTATACTCCACTGCATAAAAATGCTAAATCTTTTATAATCCATTCCTCAATTGATGGGCATTTGGGTTGTTATGCAAATTGAGTTATTACAAATTGTGCTGCTATAAACATGGAGGTACACATATCATGGCATGTGGTATGATGTTTTCACTTTTTCTAGGAAAATATCCAGAAGGAGAATAACTGAGTCACATGGGAACTTTAATGCCAGTTTCTTCTCCACTAAATATACCAGTCTACACCCCTACCAGAAAGGACAAGGGTTCTTTATGTCCTGCAGCCCGTACAGCAGTTATTGATTGACTTCTCGAAGATAACCTTTGCTCTGGGGTGAGATAGAATTTTAGGGTTGTTATAATTTACATTTTTCAAGTGACAAATGATATCAAACATTTTTCATATGCTTATTTGCCATTTGTATTCCTTCATCTGAGAAGTGTACATTGGTCTCAGATTCTCCCTCCTTTTGGATTGGCTTTTTGAGTTTTGGGAGCCTGATTTTCTTTATTTGTATGTTGTAGATAGAGGCCTTTTGTCTAATAGATAGTAAGCTAAAAATTTTTCCCAATTCATGGGGCACTGGAAATTTCCAATTTCTTTTCATTCAGTTGGTAATTTCTCCTGATGTGCAAAAACATTTTAATAGAGTTATATTCTAGTTGTTGAATCTTTGAAGTATTTCTTGCACCATTAGTTTTGGTTTATCAGCTCTGTGCCTCCCCATGTGTCATCAAGATATCGACCTACTTTCTTCTCCAGGAGATTTAGTGTTTCTGTTTCAATATGTAGATCTTTAATCCATTTTGATTTTAGTTTAGTGAATGTTGACAAGCAAAAGTCTAGTTTTAATTTTAAGCATGTGGAAGCCGGATTTCCAGGATCACTTATCAAAGAGGCTATCTTTCTTCCAGTGAATGTGTTTGGTCCCTTTCTCAGAGAGAAGGTGACTGAGTGTGCTTATATTTGTGTCTGCATCTTTTGTTCAGTTCAATTGATTTTCAAGTCTGTTTTGTTTTATTTTTTTTTATTTTTATTTTTTTTGCCAGTATCATGCTGATTTTATCACAGTAGCTTTGTAGTATGATTTCAAGTCAGGGATTGTGATGATTCTTCCTTTCTTTCGTTGGCCAGAGTTGGCTTTGCTATTCTAAGTGTCTTCTGGTTCCAAATGAATTTTAGGAATGTTTTCTCTAGGTTTGTGAGGTATCCTAATGGTATTTTTGATTTGTATTGTACTAATCTGTATAACAGTTTTGGCAGCATGACCTTCTTTATCTCTTGATCAGTCTTTTAAAAAAATATTTTTAATCTTTTATTCATTTGGTACAGGGTTTTGGTATGCATCTCAACTCATAGTGATCCTCCTGTCTCAGCGCTGAGATTAGAGGCGTGCACCACCATGCCTGGTTCAGTGGCCAGCATGGTGCACCTTGTGTTCCAGGCTGGCAGGGCATGCAGTACTGGGGATTGAACCCAGGTCCTTGTGCTTACCAAGCAGGTGCTTATACCACCAAGGTATCTCACCAGTTCTCTTTTGGTCATTCTTGGTTTGATGTCCCATTATCTGTGAACTGAATAGCTACCCCTGCTTTTTTTGAGTTCCTGTTGCATTGACAATTGTTTCCTATCCCTTGATTTCCAGTTTATGAATTTTTGAGTTAAATAAGTTTCATATATATATATATATATATATATATATATATATTATTGTTGGATATTATTTCTTGATCCACTCTGCAAGTCTTTTTCTTTTGATTTGTAAATTTAAATCATTTACAGTGATGGTTATAACTGAAATATATTGGCTTATGTTTGTCATGTTATTCCCCTGACATTGGTTTCCTATATATCCTCTGTTTAATTGCTTTTCCTGCTTGGTGGTGTCTTTCTGTTTTTGTTTTTGGAATCATGGTCATTTTTGCCCCTTTTTAGAATTACTTTCAGTACTCATTTGCAGGGCTGATTTTGTAGCCAAAAATTTCCTAAGTTTTTCTTTCTCAAATATCCTATTTCTCCATTAATTTTGAAAGACAATTTTGCAAAGTGTATCAATCTTCATTCAGAATTTTTTTTTCAGGACTTTAAATATTTCCTTCTAAAAGCTTCTTGACTTGCTGCTTCGTGTTGAGATGTCTGAAATGATTCTGATGGGCTTTCTTTTATAGGTGGTGTTTCTTTTTTCAAACAGCTTTTAATATTCTGTTCTTGTACTTAATTTCTGAGATCTTGATTACTATATGTCTTAGTATAGATTTATTTAGTTAAGGCTAATTGGAGTTCTATATTCCTCACTTACTGTACATCAGATTCTTTTGATCCATGCATGGGAAATTTTCTGTCATTACCTCTGTAAGTAGTCTTTTTATGTCATTTGCTTTGACTCCTCCTTTTTTGTTGACACCAATCTTCTATTGCTCTTCTTTGCATTATCTTGCAACTGTTAAATTGTTATTTCCTGGTGAACCAATAAATATTTAAACTACTTCAAATAGTATATTGTCTGTCTAAGCCCAGAAAAAGCCAAAGTTATAGAACTGAATTCAGTCAAATGAGTACCTCCTTCCCAATTGTGCAAAATCTATCTAAAACAAATCACAATCCAATTATGATTTTCTTTTCAGTAAGTTTTGAAATCTGTCCTTTCTCAGTAGCTTTCACAACCTGGAGAAAGGTGTGCAGAAAGTGAATGTGACAAATTAAGGTTGATTCTATGTCCATATTTTGTCTAAGACCATAGAAGATGTTCCAAAAATCATGTTATACTGGTTTTCAAAGTAGTTACTAATGATCTTTTGAATTTCAGTGTTGTCTATCATGATTCCATATTTTTCATTTCTAATTCCATTAATATATGTAGCACATACTGTTTTAATTACTTTTCTCATTGTTGAGACAACATAGCCAACACCTAAAGTTAAAGAAGAAAAAAAAATTTTTTCTCATAGTGTATAGAGGTTTCAGTCCATAATCAGCTGCTCCAAGGCAGGGTAGCATGGCAGAAGGGCATCACAGAGGAGAAACAGTCCATGAAACAGCAGGGAAGAGACAGCAAGTAGCAGGCAGTGAAACAACACCAAGCTCCTCTTTGTCTTCTCCCACCTAGGGTGCAAGCATTACCCATAGCCAGAGTGGTGCTTCCCATTATCTAAACCTAGAACTATGATGACTCAATCAGTGGACTAGCCTAGCTAAGTGTACAAAAGAAAAGAAAAAAATAGGGCCAGCCAGGTAGATCAGCAGATTAAAGCACCAGTTTAGGCAGATGCAGGGACAGGGATTCAATCCCCAGCGTGCCATGCCAGCCCTGCCCCCGGGGTATGCTGGCCAAGGTGGCACACACCTGTAAGCCCAGCTCTTGGGAGGCTGAAAACAGGAGAACCACTATGAGTCCAATCTGTGTAGTGAGACCCTGTAGACCCTGCACTAAAAATAATGTTATACATTAGGATTCGTCAGAAAGAAGACTTTAAACCTAGACACACCGGGAAGTTTTGAAAATAAGGATGAACATGTGTTCAAAAAATTCATAGAAAGATTAGACTGAGGACATACTTTGAGAACAGTTTGGTCAATATTTCTTGTATTATCTCAAATGAGTTTCTTTCTTGGAAAAATACTAAACCACGGTATCTGGGCTCAGAGTACTCAAACACAATAAATCCATATTGTCATAATGGAAAGAGGCATAAGAAAGTAAAAGCAAGATCCTGTCTCAAAATAAATTAAAAGGGCTGAGGATGCAGATCAGTAGTAGAGCTTCCCCATTTATTGTATGGTTCAGATGAGACATTTATTATGTTTTCTGTAGCACACAATTAAACAGGCTTGAAGACTACGAGGTAAGGGTGGGAAGCAGGAAAAGCAAAACAAAGTTTTGAATGAGGACCTAGCACTTAAATCACAAGTTTAGAAAATAAATATGGTTTTGATGCATGCCCACACAGAAGCTATAGTGCATAAAATGATTTTAAAATTGAAAGTTTTTGGAAAGAAAAATAACTTAAGTGAGATGTAAACAGCTGAATAAACTACCTGAAAAGTTAAAAATAAAAGCACAAGGTGAGAATAAAATAGAATTTGAAGAAACAAGGTTTTATATCTGGAGAAATCAAATCAAGGAAGAAATTTTCCCAGAACTGAAGCTCTAAAGGGAACAAGTTTACAAACCAAAAGGGCGATCACATGGTCAAAATAATAAATAAAGGAGTGTGCGGACAGTTTCCTGCAACCCTGCGCCAGCAGGACCAGTCCCAGCCCAGGCGAAGCGTGGGCCGGACCCTCTCCCAGCCCCTCGGGCCGCCCCCCACCACTCCGCAGTGCCTCCCCCACCCCGCCCGCC